>NC_023756.2:25433314-25760909 GCF_000499845.2 Phaseolus vulgaris | reverse complement strand
TTGCTAGATACTACTCCCTGAACAGTTGTGAGAGTTGTGCGAATGAGGTGATATGGCCATTCGGAAGACTAATGAACCAGTCCATGGCCATCCCAGTCAAAGTGCTCATGAAGAGCTTGCACTTTACGCCATCGGAGCCGCCTACCAGCATCATTTGTGTGTGGAACGTATTGAGATATGCTTCGGGGTCTTCCATCCCTGTGAAGGTTACCTTGGGCCCCACGAATGTGTTGGGGATCACCGTTTCCAGAATCGGCTGCGAGAACGGCATAGAGAACTCCCTTGGTGGGGTGGAACCCTCGGGCTCATCCCCGTCGCATAGCCCTGTGTGGTTGCGCCATCCGCGGCGCAACTCCTCATTCATGCAACAGAGCTCCTCATTTCTCGCCTGAGACACCGCGAGATCTGCCTGCATGCGCTCTTGCTCAGCCTTCGACGCTACCACTGCCTCTTGCAGTCCCTGCATCATACCCATGACCTGCTGCATGGTCATCTCTTCGCTCTTAGCGCGCGTCGAACCTTGCCTCGTGAACCTCATCTTCTGTGGTTTCTGGAACCTCTTCTAGCTGTTGTGCAACTCCAAGGGATAAAGAAAACGTTGGGAACTCGAACTCGAACGAACACGATCAAACAGCAAACTCAACCAAAGGCAATCGGTTAAACTTCACCAATTTCACAATGAACTGTGGCTCTTGGTAAAATCTTGAAGGAACTGAGTTGGAAACTACAACTGGAAAACTGGATACTTGCGGTGGGACTGATGTTTTAGATCGGGCCCCATGGTGGGCGCCAAATGTTCCCGCCGGTTCACCAGATTGTGCTTCGTGCGTAGCTAAGACCCGCGTATCAAGGACCCCTTCGTCTTTGTTCCAAATCTCCTCCCTGTGACACCGTGAGTACCTGAATAGAAGTGAACAAAGGGGCGCCCTCGCGACCGTTTGCACTCCGACGATCAAGTCAGCTAGCGAGAAACATCAAAGAACACACCTCCGTATCGGAGCACCGCGCATTTAAGGCGTTTAAAAACGTTCAACGCGTTTAAAACGTTTAAAGCATTTAAAGCGTTTAAAGTGCTTTAAAGCGTTTGAAACGTAAACTGAATAAAAACGTACCTTAGAAAACTTTCAGAGAAACTTATATACCTTGATGTTTCAATGCTTACTGCCATGTGTCCTTCTGACTTGATCGTTATTCTGCGTGGAGGGCCTTACAGCGCTGTTCCGTCCGGTTGACCTGGGACGTCTTTGTGCGCGACCTCAACCGTCAGCTAGGGACTCCTTCCCACTGGTTACCTGTGGATTCCTGCAAAAAGGACAAAAGGGCGCCCTAGCGGCCGTTTGCACTCCGACGCTCAAGTCAGCCAGCAAGAAACACCAAAAGCTATGCGCCTCCGTATCGGAGCACCGTGAAGGGTACTCTGGGGCAGTTAAATGGAACTGTGTCTAGTGTATATTTTCTCGTTCTGGCAAAGATCTTTCCCTAGTCCCTTGTGCGTAACCTCAAGGCTCGAGCAAGCAACTAGAGTGTTTCAGGAAAAATTGCCAGAAGTTCCAACCCCGTTCCCAACATTCGAGGCGCTATTTAAACTCCCCTAGCATTTAAAGCGTCTTAAAGTGCATTGAATTATGAAACGTTCAGCGCATTTAAGACGTTTAAACCGCTTCGGAGCATTTATAGTACCTTAAACGCTCAAAACGGAAACTGTATTAAATAACCTTAATTACCTTGTACCTGACAAAATGGCGTTTCTATTCTGACCTGGCTGCTGTACACGTGGAGGGCCTCACAGCGCCATGACCCCATCTGGGGGCGTTTCTTCGTGTGAGTCCTCCTGCTTGGGAGTGCAACTGCGCAAGGGGTGAATTTTTGGGTGCCAACTCATGCCCCCAAACATCTAGTCACTCACTTTGAGAGCGTATCTGCCTTCCTTTCGTACCCTGCACCTGGCTACCCTGGCGTGACTCTCCTCTCGAGTCGTACCTATCCCAAAGGCGTCTCTGGGTACTTCATGAGTCAGGCTGCCCTACACTGGCGCTATCACTATGTCCTTGAAGCCACCTTTCTCTTCTCTTTATTACTACCCCAGATTATCGGGATTTGAGGCCTTCCCACGGCGTCGCTCCCTCCATGGTCTTTCCTACCCATGGGTATCGAGGAGCCACACTGTGATCGCCTTGCCTCTGTGACATTTGACCTTGGCGACGCCCTATTTGGGCGACGCCTTGACTGGGCGACGCCTTCACCTAGGCAACACCTTACCCTGGCGACGCTTCCTCTTGGCGACGCAGGCACTTGGCGTCTCCTCACCTAGGCGACGCCTTACGTTGACTTTGACCCCCGACGTTGACTTTGACCTTGACTTTGTCAACGCCCGGATACGGGACGGTACACAAGCCCCCCAGTCTTAAGCTGAACACTTGTCTTCAGCGCAAAGACTAAGGTCTCGCCCACGCCGTCCACGTGTCACCCTGGTGACGTGTCATTCTTGCTGACTTAACACTTCTCGAACTATTGACGTGACATTCTCTGAACCATGGGGGTGCCCTTAATGGCTGATTGGACATCCTCTGAAGCGGGGAAAGCAACACCTTTTGGGGCCACGCTTAATCACGCGCCACGTGGCTCATCACACGGTCAGCCTCTAAAGTCCTTTGCGCTTCCCTTGAGTGCTTAATCCTTCGACACGCGGCACGATCACACGGTTCCCAATTAGCGCCCTTTGGGTTGCAAATGTAACATTCAAGTTACCCAAACCCCACGCTCAAACCACTGTTTCATCCATTCTCTCTGCATTTCTGCACTGTTCATCGCCTTCGAGCCCTTACTCTGCAATCTCTGCTCTTTCCTTCGCGCTTCCCTTCCTTCCACACTTCGACATTAAAGGTATGATTTTTCCCTCTCCATGACTCTTCTTCTTTGTTGCATTGCATCGCTGCATATTGAACTGCCTGGGACTGTTTATGTTTCTGCATTTTTGTGTTCTTCCGCTCCTCCGTTCTCTTCCCCTCCTTTCTGGGTTTCCTCGCGTGGGTGGCATTTTTCTAGGGTTTTGTTCCCTTTTCTGCCTTGGCATCGCTTGTTAAAACCCTTTTCCTTTCTTCTTTCTCCAGTTATTTATCCGCATCATGGTGCGCTCGAAATCAAGGTCCGATTCTCCCCCCAAGACCGACTATAAAGCCTTCTATACATGGGCCCTTGACGAGCTTTTAAACGAATGTACCACTCAGACGACCATTCAGGACTTGGAGAACCATCGCGGTGATCCCCATTTGTACAATTTTAATGCCTTCTGCCGCACCCATGATGCCCACATTTCCGTTCGTCCTGGCAGGCCAGGGGAACCTGTGTGTGTGGACGACAGGCCCAGGAAAGGGAACCCCTTCTTCTTCATGTATCAAACGGTATTTAAACGCATCGGGGTACGCCTTCTGTTCACTCCCTTCGAGAGGGAACTCCTTACAGAAATCAATACAGCCCCGGCCCAGTTACATCCCAACAGCTGGGCATTCGTTCGGGCCTTCCAGATTCTTTGCGGGTATCTAGGCATCCTCCCCTCTGTGGACGTCTTTTTACACTTCTTCGAGGTGAAGAAGCAGGGGAAAAGCTTCTAGGTGAGCTTTTCCGGGATCGCTGGCAGGATCCTTCTTTCCCTTTTCCAAAACTCGTACAAGAGCTCGAAGGGAAAATTCTTCAGGGTATGCTGCGCCAAGCATGACCCCACAGCCTTGGACGGCTTCCCTCTGTATTGGACAGAGCACCCCAAGCTGCTCAAGGCCAAGGCCCTGGATGAGCAATCCCCTGCTGATAGGGAGGTATGCAAGGCCTTGGCTGGCCTGGGGATCGTCTTCGACACGCTGAAGCTCATCGCGTGCGAGTACAACGCCCATTCCCTGACCACCTACTTTGGTAGGGAGACTCCTCTCTTATTGTCTTCTGTTATCTGTATTTTACTGCATAATGCTTGCTCTATTGGCCTCTTCCACCTGTTTTCCTTTGTGCGAAGTGCCTTATGTCTCATTCATCTGCGCGTTTTGTGGATTTGCATAACTGCTTTGGCCTTAACTTCTGCTATTTGGTTTTTCTGAATGTAGGATCTGCTATTTGCTATTTGGCCTTAACTTCAGCGTATCTTGGGTCAAAGAATGATGACTCCTTGGCCTCCCTCTTGCTGTACAAATCTGGAGGACATCCACCCTGTTATCTTCCACGAATTTACGCGGAGCTTTGAGCGATTCTTGGATCACTGTCCTCTGTCTACCCCCCTTGCCTGAGCTGGCCAGCTTGGCAAGCAGGTCAGCTCTGGCATTCTGCTCCCTTGGGACATGTATTAGCTCAAGAGCGTTAAATGCTCCCTTCAACAGTCGGACGTATTTCAAATACGCCGCCATCTGCGGGTCTTTCGCCTGGAACTCACCCGACACCTTCCTAGTAATCAACTGGGAATCGCTTTTCACCAAAAGGTTTTGCGCGCCCATCTCCTTAGCCAGGAGCATTCCTGCAATCAGAGCTTCGTATTCAGCCTGATTATTACTTGCCTTAAAGGCGAAGCGCAGAGCTCGCTCAATCAGCACGCCATTGGGTCCCTCCAAGACTATTCCCGCACCACTTCCTTCCTGGTTGGAAGAGCCGTCAACCGAGAGCAACCACTGTGAGCCCACCTCCACCTCTTGTTCACCTCCGGGCGAGAGTTCTGCCACAAAATCTGCATACTCCTGCCCCTTGATGGATCCTCTAGGCTCATACCGAATGTCGAATTTTGACAACTTCACCGCCCAGCGCACCATTCTCCCAGCTACATCAGGCTTCTGCAGCACCTTCTGTATAGGGAGGTTTGTCATCACTACCACCGTAAAGCTGTGGAAGTAATGACGGAGCCTCCTGGCTGAAAACACCACTGCCAACGCTGCCTTCTCCAGCGCCTGGTATCTCGTCTCCGCGCCTTGTAAGGCCTTGCTCACGAAATAGATGGGCTTTTGACTCTGGTCCTGCTCCTCGACCAGCACGGAGCTGATAGCCCGCTCTGTCACCGTGAAGTACAGCCGGAGGGGCACGCCCGTTACCGGTTTACAGAGGACCGGTGGCGTCGCCAGGTATTATTTCAACTTAATGAAAGTCGCTTCGCATTCGTCAGTCAATGCAAAGCGACTATTTCTCTTAAGGCACTGGAAATATGGGTGCCCCTTCTCTCCTCCGATAGAAACAAACCTTGAGAGCGCCGACATCCGCCCCGTCAGCTGCTGCACTTCCTTTACCGATGCCGGGCTTCGCATGGCGATAATTGCTGCACATTTGTCGGGGTTCGCCTCTATTCCTCTCTCCGTGAGCATGAACCCTAGGAACTTACCGGCCTCCACCCCGAAGACACACTTCTCGGGGTTTAGTTTGAGGCGGTACTTGGATATAGTGACGAACAACTCCTCTAGGTCCGCCACGTGCTGTGCCCTGTCCTTCGACGCCACTACCATGTCATCGACGTAGGCGTACACATTCCTTCCTAACATGGGCGCTAGGACCTTGTCCATCAGCCTTTGGTAGGTGGCGCCCGCGTTTTTCAGCCCAAAAGGCATCACCTTGTAACAGTAACTGCTGGTCTCCGTTATGAAGGCAGTTTTGCTCTCATCTCTCGGGTGCATTTTGATCTGGTTGTAATCCGAGAATGCATCCAAGAAGCTTAGCACCTTGCAGTCGGATGCACTATCCACCAACGCGTCGATGCTAGGCAATGGGTAAGAGTCCTTCGGGCACGCCTTATTTAAGTCCGTGAAGTCCACGCACATCCTCCACTTCCCATTCGCCTTCTTCACTAGGAGGACGTTGGCTAGCCACTCAGGGTATTGGATCTCCCTGATGTGGCCAGCACTCAGCAGCTTTTGCGTTTCCTCCCTTACCACCAGCTGCCTCTCTTCGTTAAACTTTCTCCTCCTTTGGCGCAAGAGGCGGACCGTGGCGTCCATGCTGAGGTGATGACATAGGAAATCCGGGTCGATGCCGGGCATATCCGAGGCAGACCATGCGAAAGCATCCAAGTGGCGTGAAATCACTTCTGCCACCCCCTCCTGCTCTTCTTAGCTCGGCAAACGCCCTAGCTTAAACGTTTTGCCGCCAATCTCCCTCTCCACGGCGTTAGCCGCTTGTTGATCCCTGCTATTATCCTGAACGGGCGCCGCCTCTTCCACGGGCGCCGTATCGTCAGGTCCCTCCTCCATTGATGGAGATCAAACCCAAGAGAACATGGAGGCCACTCATCAAGCTCAAGAAGAGGTGGAGGCACAAATGGAGGATGCCCATGGAGGTCAAAGTCCACCTCAAAGGATTACAAGAAGCATGTTCAAAGCCTTGGGAGCAAGAGGACATTTATTTTCTCTTTTTGTAGTGTCTTTAGTTGAAGGTGCTTAGAGGGAAACCTTAGAAACCTCTTTTGTTATAGCATCTTTTAGGTTTTAAATAGGACCTTAGGGGGGTGTATTAGTAGATAGGTGTAGGAGTAGAAAAGGGGGTGCCAAAGTGAAGGAAGGGATCACACCTTCCTTGCTTAGGCAAATTAGCGCCGGTTCTAGTGGCTTTTGGAGGGAGTTTTTGAATTGTTTAGCTTTCATTTTTCAGCACCTTAGGCTATAAATAGAGGTGCCTTCCTTGTAAATTTCAGATTTGAATTTTATCTAAAGAAACTATACTCAAAATTGGAGTGAGCATTTGGAGAGCTTTGAGCTTCTTCTCTAGTCTTATCTTGAAGGACCATGGTTTCCTCAAGTGGCGGCTTCCACACTCATCTAGGAGCATCCATTCTTCTAGTGGCGTGATCATCCAACCATTCCTCCATCTTCATGAGCATTCTCTTCTCCTTCCTTTCTTCTTCTTCAATTTGTTCTGGTTGCCTTGAGTTTTGAGTTGTTTTTGTTTCGGTTCCTTTAATTTTCCAGCACCTTTATTCTGTTTAGTTTTTAAATTCTGTTCGGTTCTTTTGTTTTTAAGTTCAATTCTGTTCGGTTTATTCTTTTCCTTCTCATTTGTTGATTCAATTTGACAATATTTGGTTCATCCAAATGAGTTTGGGATTTGGTACTTGTTTTGGTGAGTTCTTGATCTTAGAACCATGATCCAACTTCTAAGAAAGTGCCTCTACATTTTCCAGCTCAAGGTGATTCCTCAAAGTGTCAAGAATCTTGTTCTATGTGGCTATTGGAATCACATCATGTGGTATCATCCATGAGTGTATCTACCTCGGTCGTCGCCCTCACGGGTGTGGCCTCGTCAGGCGTTGACCCGGCGGGCGTCGCCTCAATCATCGACGTTTCCACACTGGGCGGACGCTTAAACACCATGAACACGCTTTTCTTGGTTTTCAGGCTGTTTTCGTAACATTTCCGCGCCTCCTCCTGATCCGACTTGATGTCTATTACCTTGCCGCTGAGGTCCGGCAGCTTCATCTTCATATGGCGCGTGGAGGCTACTGCGTTCAACCTATTCAACGCCGGTCAGCCCAACAAGATGTTGTAGGTGGAGTTGGCGTTTACGACCAAGTACCGGATGCTTTCGGTACGCGAAGTCTCTCCATCCATGAACGTAGTCCTCAACTCCAGGTAGCCTCGGACTTCCACCTGGTGATCTGCGAAACCATATAAGCACCCTGTGTAGGGCCTCAAAAGGTCAGGAGACAGCCGCAACTTGTTGAATGTCGACCAAAACATGACGGCTACAGAGCTTCCTTGGTCGACAAGAACCCTGTGCACCTTTCGGCCCGCCATGACAACTGAAATGACCACGGGATCGTTGTCGTGCGGCACCACGTCTCGAAGATCCCCTCTCGTGAACAAGAGGTCTGATTCCCACGGATCACCTGAGATCCTCTCATCAATTGAGTTGACCCCCCTCGCGTATTTCTTTCTCTGGGAGGCGGTGGGTCTTCTGCCGGAAAAGCCTCCAGCAATGGTGTGAACCTCGCCGAGAACAGGCATCTCGTGCGCTTGTTCTTCCGCGGGCGACGGTAGGGCGGCGGTCGTGGCGGGTTCTGCGACATAAGCCTTCAGAAACCCGCTTCTCACCAGTTCATCTAGCTGGTAACCCAGCGACAGGCAGTTATCAATGTGATGACCGAAAGCCTCGTGGAACTCGCACCAAGAGTCTTTTCGAGGCCCTAACACCTTATCAGTCTTCGCCGGTCGTCTCAACCTCTCGGCTATGTTAGGCACGGCGATCAGGTCCTTCAACTCCACCACAAATTTATATCTCGCTGGCCTTGCCCTCTCTCTGGTCGGGCGATCGCCTCCTGCTGGACCCCGGGGCTGGGGTTTTCTGGCTTCATAGGGGCGTCTCCCCTCTGACTTCTTCCTTCCCGTCGGGGTCTCGTTGACCCTGACGGGCTAAACCCGCGTGTGCTCCCTCGGACGAGATGGGTACGACGGTGGTGCGCTTCTCGCACACTTCTCCTTCGGAGGCGATGTGTTCCACCGCCCGACGCCGTATTTCAGCAAAAGTCCTTGGGCGATTGCGAATAATAGATTCGCAAAAAGGGCCGGGACACACGCCCTTCCTGAAGGCATACACAATCATGGGCTCCTCCGACGTGCCCACTTTCACCACTTGGGCCCCGAAACGGTTGATATACTCCTTCAAACTCTCCCCTTGGTATTGCTTCACATCAAACAGATCGTAGGAGACTGGTGGCGAGGCCCTGCTCGCCAGTGATCCGATCGGTCATCGGTAGTCGATGACGTCAGCAGCAGAGAACCACGTGGACTACTCGCAGGGTGACACGTGGACCAGGTGGCAGAGAGGTCAGGGAGACGATCGCCAATAGCGGTGATCGGTGGTCAGTAACCAAGTGACCACCGACAGATCAGGCGACAGAGAGGTCAGGGGACAGATCATCCAGAACGATGATCGGTGGTCAGTAGCCAAGTGGCCACTAACAGACCAGTTCTCAGACTAACGCCTGAAGGCAGAACGCGAGAAGCAAATAAACACTGATCAGTCATCGGGTGTATTGTCATCGGGGTTTCGTGTTACACGCAGTTAAACTGGGATTAAGGTTCCCAGCGAGAGCGTTATACATGGACCTCGCATGAGCACATCTTAGGGAATCGCGCACGAGAGTGGCCTGAGGGAGCTAGTAAACCGATCAGTGATTGGTGACTCCCCCAACCCATTACGTGCGTGAAGGGTAAGTCGTCTACGCAGAGAGCAACGTTTGGTGAGTGTGCCTAGACCAGCCACACCCGACGTTCTCCTGAGAGTATGCGATTTATCCAGATGAGAGAAATATCCTAAGTTACTCCGCAAGGGCGTAACTTAGGCACACAAAGAGAAGCGCTAGAGCCCTTCCAGTAAGTGACACGTGTCTGGTTAGATGTGAGTTGTAGGCCTCCACGTGTCACCATCTGAGAGGGGTGCGGTCCAGACAAAAGTGCACTCCGTACCATTAAGGGTATAGACAGGCGCAGCCAAGCGCAGAGACGCGCAGACTTGCACAGACTCTCACGCTCTCACTACTGATTCTGCAGGTACACTTTCTCTGAAAAGCATAACAGGGTTCTGACACATGCCAGAAAAGCATAACAGAATTCTGTTATGCCCAGAAACAGAGAGGCAGACATAAAAGGAAGGAATTAGGGAGATATGGGGGATACGAAAAACAGAGAGCAAGAGTTTTTCACACACACTACTAGTTTCTCATTTGGTGGTTCTGTGGACTAACTTGATCGTCGGAGTGCAAACGGCCGCTAGAGGCGCCGTCTGTGTGTTTTGCAGGTCACGTTTGAAGACATTTGAGAGAAGGTTCTGAGGTTGACTCTGCAGAGAACGCAGTCGCGTAGACGGGACAGAGAGTGCTACAAAGCGATTCCTCCACGTTCGAGTTGCCGGTAGGATCATTTGGCGCCCACCGTGGGGTCGAGTGAATCGTGGTCCCATATACACCACAGTTTTGAAGCTTACCAGAGTTTTACTAACTTCTTTGATAAGGAAAGATGCCAAGGAACAGACAACCATCACCTGCGCCATCTGCTGACGAAGGAGCTGTGACAATGGCGCAGGTCCTGGAGATGGTGCGCACGCTGCAGGATAACGCTGCGGTGTCAAAAGCTGAACAAGAAAGGATGCAGGCGGAGTTGGCTGCATCGCAAAGTAGGAACGACGAGCTGAATCGCGTCAACGAAGAGTTGAGAAGGACGTTGCAGGCGCAGAGGGAACACGTGGTAGACGAAAGGATGGCTAGGCAGCCGTCACCACCAAGAGCGTTCCCCATGCCATTCTCCCCTGAAATCATGGGAACCATGGTGCCTCCCAACCTGGTGGGGGTAAAAGCGTCGTTCAAGGGGGTAGAAGACCCGGAGGCGCATCTGACGGCATTCCACACCCAGATGATGTTGTCTGGGGGCTCAGACGCTGTGTACTGCAAAATGTTCATGAGCACATTGAGCGGAATCGCCATGGAGTGGTTCGTGAGTTTACCAGAAGGGCATATCACGTCTTTCTCTCAGTTTTCAAAGCTCTTCACTGAGCAATATATCGTCAACAAAGCACCTGTAGTGGTGTCATACGACTTGTTCGACGTGCGTCAGTACCAGGGTGAGTCCCTGAAAGACTACCTCAACCGCTTTGGAGCACAAGTGGTTAGACTGCCCAGCAAAGATGAAGATATGCTGGTGCATGCATTTAAGAAGGGAGTGCTGCCTGGCCCCTTCAGCGAGTCTCTCATCAGGAACCATCCCAGCACCTTTGCAGAGATCCGACGACGTGCGGTGGCGCACATAGTGGCAGAAACAAAGGTTTCTGAGAAGAGGGGAAGTGCTGCACCACCGAGACCGCATGGTGGACCAGGAAAACCACAGCAAGCAAGGGTGCATGAAACCAAGGAGGGGAAAAAGGTGCGGGAAAAACCTCGTCCCTATGCACCAGGCAAAGAGCAGAGCAGGGGGCGTGCAAGGGAGAATAACGCACCCCCGAGATACAGCTTCATGGTGGGATTGGCGGACCTCATCGCCCTTCCTGCTGTAGCAGCAAGACTACGAGTACCGGAGAAAACTGATAAGGTACTGGGTAGAAAGAAGAACGAGTGGTGTGAGTTTCACCAGGCCTTTGGCCACACACTTCACTCCTGTTTAGCGTTGGGGCACCAACTGGCGGAGTTGGTGAAGTCTGGTTTCCTAGCAGATTACCTGCGTGAGCCGCAAGGTGATCGCGCGTCAGGATCCCAGACTGGAGAACAGCAGCATGAAGTCCCTGTGCACGGGGAAGTGCAAACCATCGCGGGAGGCTTCTCTGGTGGGGGATGCACAGCGTCACAGAGAAGGAGATACGCTCGATCAGTGATGGCGGTAGATGCGGTAAATGAGATTCATTACCCTGAAGTAGACATTATCTTCAGGAAAGATGATCTACGGGACGTTGTCCCGCACGACAACGACCCTGTGGTCATTTCTCTCATCACAGCGGGAAGACGAGTGCACAGAGTACTCGTAGATCAAGGAAGCTCCGCAGACGTCATGTTCTGGCCAACATTCAACAAATTACAGTTGTCCCCTGATCAGCTGAGGCCATATACCGGGTGTCTCTACGGTTTTGCAGGAGATCAGGTAGAGGTGTGGGGATACATTGAGCTGAGGACAACGTTCACTAACGGAACGACAGCCCGCACTGAAAAGATAAAGTACCTGGTGGTGAACGCCCCTTCTGCGTACAACATTTTGTTGGGTAGGCCAACACTCAATAGGTTGGGCGCAATACCATCAACGAGGCACATGAAGTTGAAACTGCCGTCGATGGAGGGAAACGTGATCACCATCAAGTCGGATCAGGCTGAGGCAAGACGCTGTTATGAGAACAGCCTGAAGCAGAAGAGAAGTGTTTGCCACGTCACCACGAAACCACCACCAGGTTCGCGCGGAGAGCGATCGGTGGTTAGGGAGACATATGGCGCTCAGAGGATGGAGAATGCTGCGGTGGGGGGCTCCCAGGTAGCGCATGTTGAAGAAGAAGAGGAAGGCGCGATCTCTCCTCGCGAGTCAGGGATCGCGAAGGCGGTCATCGCCAGTGAAAGAAGGCCCCACCTAGCTGAAGGATGGGTCAAAGTGGACATCGGGGGGAAAAAATTCAAATTAGGGGGATCCCTCGTTGAAGAAGAGCGAAGGCTGATCGTGGGTGTGATTGAGAAGCACATGAATGCCTTCGCATGGTCAGCATCCGACATGCCAGGAATCGACCTCGATTTCCTTTGCCATCGTCTGTCGATGGATCCCAAGGTTCGACCTGTGCGACAAAGGCGAAGGAAATTCAACGAAGAGAAGAGGAAGGTGATCCACGATGAAGCGCAGAAGCTCCTTGCTGCAGGGCACATCAGAGAGATCCAGTACCCCAAGTGGCTAGCGAATGTGGTGCTGGTTCAGAAGGCAAGCGGCAAGTGGAGAATGTGCGTGGACTTCACCGACCTCAACAAGGCGTGCCCCAAGGACTCTTACCCTTTACCCATTATAGATGCTCTAGTCGATAGCGCATCGGGGGGAAAGCTACTAAGCTTTTTGGATGCTTTTTCAGGGTACAACCAGATCAGGATGCACCCCATGGATGAGTGCAAGACTGCGTTTATGACGGAACGGTCTTGCTACTGCTACAAGGTCATGCCATTCGGGTTAAATAACGCGGGGGCTACCTATCAGCGGCTCATGGATAGGGTACTCTCGCCCATGCTGGGAAGGAACGTACATGCCTATGTAGATGACATGGTGGTTACGTCCCAAGAGAAGAAACATCATGCAGCTGATCTGGAAGAGCTATTCACCACCATTGCCAGGTACAGGCTGAAGCTCAACCCTGAGAAATGTATCTTTGGAGTGGAGGCTGGGAAGTTCTTGGGCTTCCTCTTAACAGAGCGGGGAATCGAAGCTAACCCCGAGAAGTGTGTGGCAATCGTGGCAATGAGGAGCCCAACGACGGTGAAGGAGGTGCAACAACTCACCGATCGCTTGGCAGCTCTGTCCCGGTTTATGTCCGCTGGAGGGGAGAAGGGTCATCCATACTTCCAGTGTCTTAAGCGCAACAGCAGATTCCTATGGACACCGGAGTGCGAGGAGGCCTTCATCAAGCTAAAGGAATATCTGGCAAGCCCACCAGTCTTGCGAAAACCCCAGGTAGGCATCCCTCTTCGTCTATATTTCGCTGTGACGGAGAGAGCAGTCAGCTCAGTCCTGGTGCAAGAGCAAGACCAGACCCAGAGGCCTGTTTACTTCGTGAGTAAGGTGCTGCAAGGCCCTGAAACAAGGTACCGGGCCCTCGAGAAGGCTGCCCTGGCAGTGGTGTTTTCAGCCAGAAGACTCAGGCATTACTTCCACAGCTTCACAGTGGTGGTGATGACTGATCTGCCTATCCAGAACGTGTTGAAGAAACCTGATGTAGCAGGCAGGATGGTCAAATGGGCGGTGGAATTATCAGAGTTTGACATCCAGTACGAGCCCCAAGGACCGATCAAGGGGCAGGTGTTCGCAGACTTTGTAGTCGAGTTGTCGTCGATCGCGACACCTACAGAAGGATTAGATTTCCGATGGGTATTATCGGTGGACGGTTCTTCTAATCAACAGGGGAGTGGCACTGGAGTCATCCTGGAAGGCCCAAACGGGGTACTGATCGAGCAGTCCCTCCGCTTTGCCTTCAAAGCTAGCAACAACCAGGCGGAGTATGAAGCCCTGATCGCGGGAATGTTGTTAGCAAGAGAAATGGGAGCAAGAAATCTGCTGGCCAAAAGCGACTCTTTGCTGGTCACCGGGCAGGTTACAGGGGAGTTCCAAGCGAAGGATCCCCAGATGGCAGCCTACCTGGAGTATGTACTGCTCCTGAAGACGTCCTTCACCGAATTCGAATTGGTACACGTGCCAAGAGAGCAAAATGCCAGAGCAGACCTGCTTGCCAAGCTGGCCAGCTCAGGCAAAGGGGGGAAGCAGAGGACTGTCATTCAGGAGATCTTGAAGGTACCGCGAGCGTTCGTGTCGGATAATTAGGTATTCCATGTGTGCAAATCAATGGAGCGTCTAACGATCGGTCATCGGTCGTTGACCCCAGAAACGCTGAGAGCACCGAGGGTGAGATCGCGACCGTCGAAGACCGATGAGTCGATGGAGGTCCATGCGCAGAAGGAACCTGACACCTGGATAACGCCATACCAGTTATACTTAGAAGATGGTGTACTCCCGCTCGACGTGGCAGAGGCAAAAAGGATAAAGTGGAGTTCAAGTAAGTTTACTCTAATAGATGGAAACCTCTTTAGATTTGGATTTTCTCACCCTGTGCAGATCTGTGTGCACGGCAAGCAATGCACTAGAGTCATGTCTGAGCTGCACGACGGGGTGTGCGGAAGCCACGTAGGTGGTCGCGCTTTGGCAAGTAGAGTACTCCGCGCAGGGTACTACTGGCCAAAGCTGAAGGAAGATTGCATAAGGTTTGCTCAGCGATGCAAACAGTGTCAACTGCATGCAGACTGGCACAAGGCACCCCCTGAGGAGTTGAGGTCCATCCATAGCCCGTGGCCATTCCACACATGGGGAATCGACATCCTAGGACCTTTTCTCCTGGCGACAAGGCAGATGAAGTTTCTTATCGTGGCCATCGAGTACTTCACCAAGTGGGTGGAGGCAGAACTAGTCGCACACATCACCGCACAGAAAGTCGAGCACTTCGTCTGGAAGAACATCGTCTTCCGCTTCGGAATACCCAAGAGGTTGGTCTCCGACAATGGCACCCAGTTCACGAGTCATCAGCTGAGGAAGATGTGTGAGGAGTTAAAAATACAGCAGGTTTTCGCTTCAGTGGAACACCCACAAACCAATGGGCAGGTGGAGTTAGCAAATCGAGTACTGCTCAGGGGGTTGAAGCGAAGACTAGACAAGGCCAAAGGAGGCTGGGCAGAGGAGGTCCACAGAATTGTATGGTCTTATCATACCACCCCACAGTCCAGCACCCATGAGACGCCCTTCAGCCTTGTCTATGGGACAAACGCCATGATTCCTGTGGAGATACAGGAGAGCTCCCCGAGGTTCTTGAACTTCATTGCTGAAGAGTCCAATGAAGAACAAAAGGTAAATCTAGACTTGCTGGACGAAGTGCGAGAAGAAGCCAGAGTCAGTGCTGAAGCTGTAAAGAGAAGAGTAGAGCGGAGGCACAACTCTAAAGTGAGGCCCAGGCGCTTCCAGGAAGGTGATCTGGTGATGAGAAAGGCGCATCAGAATGACATGCAGAACAAGCTGTCTCCAAAGTGGACAGGCCCGTACAGAGTGGTGGAGACATTGGAGAACGGAGCCTATCGCCTAGAGACTTTGGAGGGAGGAGCCATCCCAGAACGTGGAACGCCACCCATTTAAAATTTTATTTCAGTTAAAGTTGTACAGTAATGGCGTTCTCGCGCTAAAAGATACATGCTTTGTATGTGATGGAAACAGTTGAACAGACAAGGGGGCACTCTTTTCCCTAAGGAGGGTTTTTAACGAGGCCACCCAATTAAAGAAAAAATTCCCAGCATATCAAGTGTGCTTCAAGTATTAAAATTAAAATCCTCCTAGCCCCAGGTGCAAGTGCAGGTGATTGGTTAGGCCCTACTTGCCCTAGGCGCAAGTACTGGCACCGATCTAAGTCTTCCTCACCCCAGGTGTGAGCGCAAACAGTTAAGGGTTTGAAAAGCCAGGGGTGCTAGTGAGACCAAGGGAGGGAAAGGAAAGGTTTCGACAAAATGTCCTTACCCACTTGGCATGCACCAATATTGGCCCAGGAAAGCTCTTAGTCCGAAACCCTCCTCACCCCAGGAGTGAGGCAGGGAATGAACGACTCAACGCCCCGAAGGGTGATGACCTTGGGGAAAGTAAGAGGGGTTAGCGAGAAACACTTTTATTTCCCCAAAACAAGGCATCACCTCGAGCGATCGATGTCAAGGTTCTCTATGCACTTAGTGCTAGAGCGACAGAGAAGCTAAGTGAAGATCGAAGAACGATCACTGATGAGTCGTCAGTGATTGGTTAGTGGTGCAAAGCAGCGCACAAGAACTGTTAAACACGAGGCTAAGGGAGTAGCTAGTCGTGATCAAGTAGAGGCCAAGAACAAGGGAGGCAGATCGCGCTAAGCCTAAGCTGGTTAACACTCAGTCGTGTGCGAAAGGAAAGACAAAGCTCAAGATCGCGCTAAGCCTAAGCTGGTTAACACTTAGTCGTGTGCGAAAGGAAAGACAAAGCTCAAGATCGCGCTGAACCTAAGCTAGATAACAGTGAGTCGCGCGCATAAAGAAAAGTGAAGCTCAAAGAAAATACAAGGGAAGAAACTTATGCAAGAGAAGAAGCATTGAGAGTTTGTATTCATAACCAAGTTTTTATACAATTTTGAAGTACTAAGAAAAATTGTGCAGAAGTGAAAATTTACAAGAAAGAGAAAGGTTTAAGGGGCAGGAGGGATGAGCTTTCCATCCACCACTTCGTGATAGATGCTGAACTGCGAGAGGTCCAGGTCTGGGAGAATGCATTTGATTTGCTCGAGTGCTAGCTCGAATCCATCAGTAAGGGCATCAGCACCCACGTTCATCAAATCAGCCTTCTCCGCCTCCAGTTTTTGCTTTGAGGCCTCCGCAGCATCTCTCTCAGTGGTAACGGCAGCAAGAGAGGAGGCAGCTTCTGCTAGTTGGCCCTGGGCTTTAGAAAGTTTGCCCGCCACCTCCTCAAGCTTTTTCTCCGCAGTAGCAGCCGCTTCTTTGGTGGACTCGAGCTCCCCCACTAGCTGAGTGTTCAGTTGGCGCAAGGAGGAGGTCTCGGCCCGTAGCTCCACCACCGCGCAGTCCAAAGAGCTCACAGTCTACCCCATCAAGATCTCTGTCTTGATGGTCTCTTGGACCTGCGCTAGGTACTCCCTCCTAGCTTTCTCCACCATGCCCCGCATCAGCTCCACAGATCCTTGAGCAGCTTCGAAGTCACTTCGCAGTGACTCCTTGTCGTGCTCAAGCTCTTTCACCCTCTTCTCTAGGGCTAGTTGCTTGCGGTGCTGGGTGGAAAACTCAAGAGAGAGCACTACCTGCTTGGCCAGGTGCATGTCCACCTCATCACCATTCCATTCGACGAGCTCCCGGTTGCTTATGAGCTGTCGAAACAGGGTGATGACCCTGCTGAAGTTCTCGTGGCTGGCCCAGAAGCGCTTGGGCGCGAGCTGGACCCACCACATTCAGCAGTGGCGGTAGAGATTGGCAGCAGTGGTGGTGGTGCACCCCCAGTTTGGGCAGAAGCACCCCCAGCAGGATGAGCAGATGGACCGGGTGATTGGCCTGCTGGGGGGGAAGATGGCAGTTGAGAAGTTGGAGGCAACTGCTGGCATGGAGAAGGAAGGCAGGTGGGCTCTGAGGCAGGTTGAGCACAGGGAGGTGGGTAAGACCCTTCCTCTACTTCCACTAGCTCGATCTCTCCAGGCTGGAGAGACGAAGCCCCCTCGACCGCTGGTTTCTTCCTCTGGCGGTGTACAAGAGGAGAGCCAGAGCTCTCCTCTTCAGTTGAGGCAGCAGCAGCAAATGACGTGGAAGCCTTCACCAGCCTTTTCCTTTTCTTTTCTTGCTCGGGGCCTTCAGCTGGCGCGACCGAGAGTGGAGGGGCTGCAATGGGCTCAGTTGTAGAAGAGGAGGAGCCAGTGCCCTTGGTTCCCCGACGCTTGGCAAGCTCTAGCAAGGCCAGCCTCCTGTCTTTCCCCGACATTGAGTCTACATAGACGAGAAAAGGAAGGGTTAGTTGGCCAAGTTATGCAAGTAAGTCAAAAAACACATAAAGGCATGCATGAGAAGAGACAAATATCATAAGAGGTGCAAGAAGAGCTACCTATATATTTTTTCAGAGCCACCACATCAAACTCATCCTTGATGAGGCGAGCGGAGTTGTACTTGGCCCCCAGGAGCAGCCCACATAGCTCGCGCTCGTAGGGGGCCATGGTTTCGAGGTCCCTGGACTTCTTGAATTCAACCCCAGGAACCCAGTAGATGGGGTACCCCTCGAGTAGATTTGGACTTTGTTGGGTGGTAGATATCATGTAGAATCTGCCCTTCCAGTCTTTGAAGGATTGTTGGTATAGGCCCAGGAGCACCCGCCCAGCAACCCCGTTCAGGCTAACCCAGGACCTGTCCCCAGGATTCTTCGCCTCGAAGAAGTAGAGGAACACATCCACGGAGGCGTTGTGCCCAAAATAATTGCAGAGGATTTGAAACGCCCGGATGAAGGCCCAGGCATTGGGATGGAGTTGGCAGGGAGCGACGTTCAACTCCATCATCAGCTCCTTTTCGAAGAAGGTAAAAGGGAGGTGCAGCTTCAACCTCTTGAAGATAGCGGAGTAGATGAAGACGAAGGGCACCCCATTGGTGGCCCTATCGTCCGCGCAGATGGGCATTCCTCGAGGAGGAATGCGGATTTGGATATTGAAGTCATTCTCCCTGTCGATGGCGCAGGAAGGCTCATCAGGATTGTGGCTCAGCAGGGACGTGAGGTGGCCCTGGGCAGTAGAGTGGAGGTTTTAGCGAGCAACGCCAGGGGGGCCCAGTCGTAGACCCTGGCATTGTCGTGGTAGGAGGTAGCCACAGGCGGTGGTGGAGCTGGCGCACTCGCGGAAGGCTGTGCACCAGAAGAAGGGGCAATAATACGCGCGGTTTGTTTCAAGCGAGCCATCGCGAGATAGCTGCAAATGGAAGAAAAACGAAAAGTCAGAATGAATGGAAGAAGAGGGAATGATGAATGTTTCGGTGAAAACAGAGGAGGGAAAGGAGAAAGAGATGCCCAGGTGAAGAGAGGAAGAAGAAGAAGCAGAAGTCAAAGCGAGAACGTGAAAAAACCCTAGCGCGGGTTCGAGATAGGCAAATAGAGAAGATGAATGCATGATAACCAGAAAGATAAATGCAATCGGTAAAGATGATCTAAATAGACCCAGGAAGAAGAAAAACCATACCTTTGGATGATCGCAAGAGTTTTGGAAGCAGAAAATTCGAAGAAAGATAGGTGCGCAGAGGAAGAGTTTGCAGGGGGTCTGAGAGTCGATTGAAGAAGATGAAGTAACAGTGAAGGAGCGCGCCAATTTGAATAAGAGAAGCGCTAGCGACACACCACGCTGGCCGTCGATGGGGCCACGTGTCGCGAGATTAAGGAAGGAAGTTCAAACGTTAAAAAGCAGCACGTGAGGTGGCACGTGATGCGGTCCCACTTGCCACGTGGACTGAGGGCACGACCACTTAGTCTCTTCGCTGAGAACGAGTTCTCGACTCGAGACTGGGGGGCTTGTGATCCGATCGGTCATCGGTAGTCGATGACGTCAGCAGCTGAGAACCACGTGGACTACTCGCAGGGTGACACGTGGACCAGGTGGCAGAGAGGTCAGGGAGACGATCACCAATAGCGGTGATCGGTGGTCAGTAACCAAGTGACCACCGACAGATCAGGCGGCAGAGAGGTCAGGGGACAGATCATCCAGAACGGTGATCGGTGGTCAGTAGCCAAGTGGCCACCAACAGACCAGTTCTCAGACTAACGCCTGAAGGCAGAACGCGAGAAGCAAATAAACACTGATCAGTCATCGGGTGTATTGTCATCGGGGTTTCGTGTTACACGCAGTTAAACTGGGATTAAGGTTCCCGGCGAGAGCGTTATACATGGACCTCGCATGAGCACATCTTAGGGAATCGCGCACGAGAGTGGCCTGAGGGAGCTAGTAAACCGATAAGTGATTGGTGACTCCCCCAACCCATTACGTGCGTGAAGGGTAAGTCGTGTACGCAGAGAGCAACGTTTGGTGAGTGTGCCTAGACCAGCCACACCCGACGTTCTCCTGAGAGTATGCGATTTACCCAGATGAGAGAAATATCCTAAGTTACTCCGCAAGGGCGTAACTTAGGCACACAAAGAGAAGCGTTAGAGCCCTTCCAGTAAGTGACACGTGTGTGGTTAGATGTGAGTTGCAGGCCTCCACGTGTCACCATCTGAGAGTGGTGCGGTCCAGACAAAAGTGCACTCCGTACCATTAAGGGTACAGACAGGCGCAGACATGCACAGACTCTCACGCTCTCAGTACTGATTCTGCAGGTACACTGTCTCTGAAAAGCATAACAGGGTTCTGACACATGCCAGAAAAGCATAACAGAATTCTGTTATGCCCAGAAACAGAGAGGGAGACATAAAAGGAAGGAATCAGGGAGAGATGGGGGATACGAAAAACAGAGAGCAAGAGTTTTTCACACACACTACTAGTTTCTCATTTCGTGGTTCTGTGGACTAACTTGATCGTCGAAGTGCAAACGACCGCTAGAGGCGCCGTCTGTGTCTTTTGCAGGTCACGTTTGAAGACATCTGAGAGAAGGTTCTGAGGGTGACTCTGTAGAGAACGCAGTCGCGTAGACGGGACAGAGAGTGCTACAAAGCGATTCCTCCACGTTCGAGTTGCCGGCAGGATCAGCCAGGTATTGCTCTCTGAACAGCTGTGACAGCTGCTGAAAAGATGTGATATGGTCGTTAGGAAAGCTGATAAACCAATCTATCGCCATTCCTGTCAAAGTGCTCATGAAGAGCTTGCATCTTGCGGCGTCGAAGCCGCCTACTAACACCATTTGCGTGTGGAACGCCGTGAGATGCGCCTCAGGATCCTCCATCCCGGTGAAAATCGCCTTGGGCCCTGCGAAGGTGTTGGGGATCGCTGCACCTAGGATCTCCTGCGAGAAGGGAGTGGAAAACTCCCTTGGTGGGGTGAGATGCTTCATCTCTTCTTGCTCACGTTGCCCCTGGTTGTTCCTCAGACCCCGGCGCAACTCCTCATTAACGCGACGGAGCTCTTCGTTCCTCACATGCAAGGCTTCGAGATCTGCATGCATGCGTTCTTGTTCTATCTTCGACTCCGCCATATCATCCTGCAGCCCCCGCACTATCTCCAGGACCTGCTGCATGGACATTTCTTCACCCGCAGTGCGTGCGGTGCCTCGTCTAGTGGTGGCCATTCTTCACTGTTTCCTCAAATGTTATCGTCACTTCTTAGATCTTCTCAAACTTGTGATGGGACCAATGTTTTATATCGGCCCCACGGTGGGCGCCAAATATTCCGTCCGGTTGACCTGGGACGTCTTTGTGCGCGACCTCAACCGTCAGCTAGGGACTCCTTCCCACTGGTTACCTGTGGATTCCTTCAAAAAGGACAAAAGGGCGCACTAGCTGCCGTTTCCACTCCGACGCTCAAGTCAGCCAGCAAGAAACACCAAAAGCTATGCGCCTCCGTATCGGAGCACCGTGAAGGGTACTCTGGGGGCGGTTAAATGGAACTGTGTCTAGTGTATATTTTCTAGTTCTGGCAAAGATCTTTCCCTAGTCCCTTGTGCGTAACCTCAAGGCTCGAGCAAGCAACTAGAGTGTTTCAGGAAAATTTGCCAGAAGTTCCCAACATTCGAGGCGTTATTTAAACTACCCTAGCATTTAAAGTGTCTTAAAGCGCATTGAATTATGACACGTTCAACGCATTTAAGACTGTTCCGTCCGGTTGACTGGGACGTCTTCGTGCGCGTCCTCGACCGTCAGCTAGGGACTCCTTCCCACTGGTTACCTGTGGATTCCTGCAAAAAGAGGACAAAAGGGCGCCCTAGCGGCCGTTTGCACTCCGACGCTCAAGTCAGCCAGCAAGAAACACCAAAACTATGCACCTCCGTCTCTGAGCACCACGTATGGCACTCTGAAGGTCTTAAAAATGGAAACTGTGTCTAGTGTGTATTTCTGCTTCTGGCAAAGCTCTTTCCCTAGTCCCTTGTGCGTAACCTCAAGGCTCGAGCAAGCAACTAGAGAGTTTCTGGTCAGTTTGCCAAAAGTTCCAACCCTGTTTCCATCATTCTCAGCGCTATTTAAACTGCCCAAGCATTTAAAGCGCCTTAAAGCGCTTTTAATCACAAAACGTAACGCACTTAGTTAACGCGTCTAATTAGAAAACGTAGCGCATTTAAGATGTTGAAACGCTTGGGAGCCTTTATAGTACCTGAAACGCTCAAAACAGAAACTGTATTGAATGACTTTAATTACCTGGTACCTGACTGAAGGGTGTTTCTATTCTGACCTGGCTGTCGTACACGTGGAGGGCCTCACAACGCCATGACCCCATCTGGGGACGTTTCTGCCCATCGGGGGACGTTTCTACGTGTGAGTCCTCCTGCTTGGGAGTGCTACTGCGCAAGGGGTGACTTTTTGGGTGCCAACTCATGCCCCAATCATCTAGTCACTCACTTTGAGAGCGTATCTGCCTTCCTCTCGTACCCTGCACCTGGCTACCCTGGGCGTGACCCTCCCCTTGAGTCGTATCTGTCCCAAAGGCGTCTCTGGGGCGGCAGGGGTACTTCACGAGTCGGGCTGCCCTACACTGGTGCTGTCACTATGGCCTTGAAGCCACCTTTTCCTTCTCTTCATCACTATTCCCTGGTTATCAGGGGTCTGAGGCCTTCCCACGGCGTCGCCCCCTCCATGGTCTTTCCTACCCATGGGTGTCGGGGAATGGCGCTGTGGTCACCTTGCTTTTATGTTATTCCACCTTGGCGACACCATGCTAGGCGACGCCTTATCCTGGCGACGCCCTGCTAGGCGACGCCTTATCTTGGCGATCCTTTCTGTTGGCGACGCCTGCGCTTGGCGTCACCCCACCCGGGCAACGCCTTACGTTGACTTTGACTTCGACGCTGACTTTGACCTTGACTTCGTCAACGCCCGGGTACGGGACGGTACACAAGCCCCCAGTCTTAAGCTGATGACTTGTCTTCAACGAAAAGACTAAGGCCTCGCCCACGCCATCTACGTGGCACCTGGTGAGGTGTCATTCTTTCTGACGTGTCAACCTTGGAAACATTGACGTGACACTCTCTGAACCCTTGGGGTGTTCTTAATGGCTGATTGGACATCCTCTGAGACGGGAAAACAACACCTTTTGGGGCCACGCTTAATCGCGTGCCACGTGGTTCATCACGCGGTCATCCCTAAGAGCCTCTTGCGCTTCCCCTGAGCGCCCAATCCCTTGACACGCGGCGCAATCAAACGGTCCCCAATTAACGCCCCTTGGGTTGCAGGTGTAACGTTTAAGTTACCAAAACCCCGCGCTTGAAACCACTGTTACATCCACTTTCTCTGCCTTTCCTCACTGTTCATCTTCTTCGAATTTCCTCTCTCGTGACCCTTGCTCTTTCGTGCTTCCGCTCTCCACATCCTTCGATCCCCAAAGGTACGGTTTTTCCTCTCCTTCATGATTCCCTTTACTGCATGAACTGCCTGAGATTGTTTCTGTTACTGTATTTTTTGGATGTCGTTCTTGTGCTTCTTCGTTCCTCTCTTTCCTCCTTTCTCCCGTGTGGGTAGGGTTCACCTAGGATTCCTCCATTTTTTCCCCTTTTCTCCTCCAAACCCATTTTCTCTGAACCCTTTCTTTTTCTCTTTTGCTCTTCAACTCTTGCATCCATGGCGAAAACTAAGACCAGCGCGCCTCCTCCGCTCCCTAGGTCTTAGTACAAAAATGAGTATGACTGGGCTCTCGATGACCTCCTCGACGAGTGCTCCACCCTAAACTCCGTCGAAGACGTGGAGGCCCACAGGGGGACCCCGCGCTTTACAACTTCAATGCTTTCCATAAAACTCACGACTCCCACGTCTTGGTATGCCGGGTGAAACCCGGGGTACCCGTTTGCGGGGACTCAAGGGACACTGGGGGAAACCCCTTCTTCTTCCTTTACCAAATGGTACTCAAAAGGGTGGGGCTGCGTCTACCTCTCACTTCCTTCGAGAGGGAGCTGCTCACTGAGATCAACACCGCCCCCGCCCAGCTTCACCCCAACAGCTGGGCTTTCGTAAGGGGGTTTCAAATTCTTTGTGGATATCTGGGTGTCCCTCCTTCCGTGGACGTTTTTCTTCATTTTTTCGAGGTAAAGAAACAAGGAAAAAGCCTGTGGATGAGTTTCTCTGGCATCGCCGGGCGCATCATCCTCACGCTCTTCCAGAATTCATTCAAAGGGTGGAAAGGGAAGTTTTTCAAAATACGCGCAACCAAGCACGATCCTACCGCCCTGGACGACTTTCCTTTATACTGGACTGACAAGCCCATAACAATGAAGGCCTTGGCCTTGAACCAACTTGCTCCCGCTGATCGGGACGTGTGCAAAGCCTTGGCGGGGCTTGGGGTAGTCTTCGATACTGCCAAGCTCATCGCCAATGAGTTCAATGCCCACGGACTCTCCACCTACTTCGGTATCTGCTCCTGCTCGTTTATACTGCACGAACTGTCGTGGTTATACGAACTTGCTTGCTCCGCTTGAAACCCTATGGTTATCTGTATGCGTTTAGCTATAAATACTCCCTTTCTGCTATATCTGAATTGATCTGTGCTCTGTTATTCTCGCTGCTGCAGGTTCAGTGATGACTTCGTCAAGGCGACTCGCCCTTGCCAAATTCCTAAAGAAGGCAAGGTCCGCCAAAGAGGGTGGAGACGCGGTTACCCCTGCCGTGCCAACCGTCGCTTCCCTGCCGACTCCTCCTCCGTTCGCCTCTCCTTCTCCCATTGCCGCAGTACCATTGGCCATGGCATCGACCCCTGCCCCAGCACGCCCCAACAAAGGGAAGAGGGTGCTGGTGGTAGATTCTGACAGTGAAGATTCGGGCGTCGCATTGGTTTCCAGTAAGAGGAGGGCTACGGGCATTCCTGTCTTGACAGTTGCGTCTCCCGGTGGTGGGAGCTCTCTCAGGGACGATCCGCCAAGTGCCACATCACCTCCACCTCCACCTGCCCACGAGGAACGAGAGGAAAGGATTGATTCAGTTCCCCCTCCCTCGCCATTACCGCTTCATGACGCAGTTGAGGCTTCTGGCTCTGCCCCTCCTGCATCAGCTCCAGCTTCAACTTCTCGAAAGCCCCGCATTCCTCGCCCCATCCATAGGGAGTTGACGCAGGGTTTCACTGAGGGGATGTCGCCGACTGATCCTCACAAGGGGGGAGGCATGCCTTACTATATGGGGGCCTTCCTGGCGGTGGCTCTCAAGTGGCGCACCCAGGCTCAAAGCGCTATTAAGGGGAGGGAGGCTTTCCGCAAACTGAGACAAGAAGTGGGAGCGTTGAAAGAAGAGAAACAAAACTGGGTGCTCAAGGAGGAAGCTTCCCAATCCTTGCTTAAGGAGGGGGCTGAGGCGTACGCGCGCGAACTCGAACAGGCGCATGTCGATCAACTGGCCCAGCTCACCTCCTACCAAATCCAAAACATTGGCCTTCAAGAGGCGGCTCTTGCCTCCGAAGTGCAGCGGAGAAAACTTGAAGAACTGGATGCTGCTTGGAGGCAGAAGCTAGGTGAGAGAGAGGACGCCTTGGCTGCGAAGGTCGAAACCTTGAGCCTTGTCCAAGCCGAGGCTAACAAGCTCCGCGTGGAGAAGGAATTTCTGGAGAAGCAGTTGATATCCAAGGACTCTAGGGTTGTGCAACTAGAAGGGGAGGTCCGAGAATTGACTGGGGAGATGGCGGGCGCGTTTGAAGAGGGCTTCCAAGAGGCTCTGACTCAGGCGTCCTGCGAGAACCCTGGCATCAATATTTCAAACTGCGACCCCACACACCATGTCGTCGACGGGAAGGTCGTGCCCATGGACTTGGATGACTGAATCGCTGTCTCTCACCCGCCACCTTTACCTTTCGAGCTTTATAGTTATTTTTGCCATTCTGTGATAAAGTTGTAACTCCCATGCACTTTGTCGGAACTTTGGATTTTGCATGACTAATTCGTGCCTTTGCGTTATCCAATTCTGTTTGTGTGATTTTACCTTCCTTTCTCATTTCCACGTGTTCCGATTGCTCTGCCCCCCATCGCGTTCCTTTGTAGCTTGTTCCGCCTTCGTATCTACGAGGCCTCTGCTTCATGAAGACGTCAGTGGCTTTGCCGTTATTGTAGCGCAAAAGTTGAGGCTTACTCCAGGCCCCAAACTTTCGGGATAAGGCCATACACCAATGCCCATGCCCACGGAGAGGCTTGCCTAACGGCGCCGTATCGTCCGTTGGGTGTCTCCAACTCCTAAGCGGCCTGTCCCTTGATTCTCGGTGCCTGGCGCCCACGCCTGAGGAGAGATCTGCTACCATAGCGTCGTATCGTCCTCAGGGTGTCTAAAAAACACCAGTCGCTAGGGGCGCTCAAAGCCCTCCAGGGGTCGTTCCCTCCACGGTCTTTCCTCCCCATGGGTATCGGGGAACGACCTCGCCAGCAATTCCCTTAGCCTTTGGCAATCTCGCCTCCTTCCGCAGTCTTTCCTACCTGCGGGTATCGGGGAGGCGACGCCGCTAGTGATTATCTTTGACTCCTTCGATTTCGTCTCCCTCCACAGTCTTACCTACCTGTGGGTATCGGGGAGGTGGAGCTGTTGATACTGGTATTGACGACGCCTTAAAACATTTCACAATGGTAATGCCTTCTAGTTTGGCTATGCTTTCTCTTGGTAACGCCCTCTCCCTTGGCGACGCCACCTCTCTCGGCGACGCCCTCTTGTATGAGCGACGCCCTCGATGTCTCGCCCGTGCCGCCCACGTGGCGCTTTTCGTATGGCTGATAGGACGTTCCCCCACTTGAATAGGTTCTGACACCTCCTGAGTCTTTGATCCATTCTCGGCGGCGTGTCGTACCCCTGAGCATTCTGTCGATACGACGTTTTCTGAGTGTTAACCAGTGGTGCCAGGACTATCCTCTCATTTTCTGCCACGTGGCTTAGTTGCATGGTTTACCCATTCGCGTCGTTTGGCGCTCTAACCTTAATATTTAATTCTTCAAAATCTTGAAACTGCCTTCATCATCTCTGTGCTTTCGCGACATTCTTACGCCATCTTCCTCCTCTTAAAGAGCCACTCTGGTGTCCTTTCTAACCAACGTATTACCCCGCCTTTCCAGCGAACCATCTTCTTTCGACCCTCCAACTCTCTTTCCGACACTGTTCCGCCATGTCTTCTCACATTCCTTCCCCCAGGGTTAACCTTAAAGATCTGTATCCCTGGGCTTCAAGCGAGCTTCTGGATGAGTGCTCGTGCCTTCTTTCCACCCTGGCCATCAGGAAACACAAAGGAGAGTCGTGCTCTTATAACCACCGTGCCTTCGCGAGGAGGCATGACGATGACATCACCGTGCTCCCTTGCACCCTGGGGGAGCCGGTGTGTGGGGACGAACGCGCCAACGACAGGATTCATTTCTTTTACTTCTATCAGGTGGTGTTCCAGATCGTTGGTGTACGACTGCCCTTCTCCAGGTTCGAGAGGGAACTTCTGACGGAGATAAACGCTGCACCAGCCCAACTGTACCCCAAAGACTAGGCCTTTGTTAAGGCCTTTGACGTACTGTTCGGGTTCCTGGGGTGTGCGCCCTCGGTTGATATCTTTCTCCACTTTTTCGAGGTGAAACGTCAAAGGAACAACCTGTGGGTGACCCTCAGCAACGTCCCTGGTAGGGTTCTCTTGACTCCCTTCCAAAGCTCCTTCACGGGGTGGAAGGGTAGGTTTTTCAAGATCTGCTGTTCTGATATCGTACCTTCCGCCCTGGATGGGTTCCCGCTGTACTGGGTGAGTGAGGCACGAGCCCTCAAGTTCAAACCCTTCAAGAAACTAAGCCCGAACGACCAGGTTGCGTGCCGGATTCTAGCTGAGGCGGGGGGCTTTGACTCCGCCACACTGATCAGTTTGGAGTTCAACGCCGGAATCCTCGAGAAGTACATATGTACGAGTGGCTAACTCCGAAACTTCTGCTTTTTACCTTCATTAAATTTCTACGTGTTCTAACTCATGGGGCCCTCACTGCTCTTCTTTCCCTTGGTGCAGGTTCAAAGATAAACCCCCAGCGGAGGTCACAGCTCACCCAGGCGTTGAGGGCCGAGACTGAAGCGTCGTCCTCCTCCCTGCCAAGGTCTGAAGACCACTGAAGGCGTTTGTATTTTTTCTTTTTCTGTAAGAGCACTGGGCCTGTAATGTCTGCCCTATTCACCTTGCTCCCGTTCCTCTCGAGCATACATGTAAATTTGACTCCGCTGCGCCATGCTTGATTTCTTTAACGCTGTTTTACCTTGCACACGCTTCATATACTGCGCATTTTCCTCTGTCACCTTCCTTGGCGACGCGCTGCGTTTTTGGCTACGCTTTCTCTTGGCGACGCCTTCTGTCTTGGCGACGCCTTCTTTCTTGGCGACGCCTTCTCTCTTGGCGACGCCTTCGTTCTTGGCGACGCCTTCTCTCTTGGCGACGCCTTCTTTCTTGGCGACGCCTTTTTTCTTGGCGATGCCTTCTTTCTTGGCGATGCCTTCTTTCTTGGCGACGCCTTCTCTCTTGGCGACGCATGTGCCTGGCGATGCCTGTCGCCACTTCGAAAGGGAAAAGATAAAGACTGAAACCAAGACAAAGGTTTTTCATCGAACTTCTTTTCCTTTTTATTTGGGTAACCTCGTTAAAAAACCCCCGAGAGGGAAAAAGAGTGTCCCCTTCAACTAAATTGTTACATGGCTGCTTACATAAGTCAACTAAAATAAAATTTTAAGTTGGCTGCATTCCAGCTGCGTGGGATGGGACCCCCCTCCAAGGTCTCTAGGTTGTACGAACCGTTGCCCTTAGCCTCGGTAATTCTGAAGGGTCCGGTCCACTTGGGAGACAGCTTATTCTCCAGCTCGTACGGATGAGCCTTCCTCATAACTAGGTCGCCAATCTGAAACTGCCGCGGCTTTACCTTAGAGTTGTATTGTCGCTCTACTCTTCTCTTCACTGCTTCGGCCTTTATTCTGGCTTCCTCCCTGGCTTCGTCCAGTAGGTCTAGGTTCACCCGCCTTTCTTCGTTGGATTCTTCCGCCACGAAGTTTTGGAAACGTGGTGAGCTTTCGTGAATCTCAACTGGGATCATCGCGTCCGACCCATAGACTAAGCTGAAAGGCGTCTCCATGGTGGAAGATTGGGGCGTGGTGTGGTATGCCCACACGATCCTCGGCACCTCCTCCGCCCACGCTCCTTTGGCCTTTTCTAGCCTTCTCTTTAGCCCTCTCAGCAAAACTCTGTTTGCTGACTCTACCTGCCCATTAGTCTGGGGGTGTTCAACTGATGCGAACACCTGCTGGATGTGATGTCATTCCCCTAGCCATATAGAGAAAGGTTCTTGACCTTCTTAGGAATCACCTTGAGTTGGACATTATAGAGGCACTTTTCTTAGAGTTGGATCATTGTTCTAAGACAAGAACTCACCAAAAACTAGTACCAAATCCCAAACTCATTTGGATGAACCAATTGTAGTCAAATTGAACCGAACAAATGAGCAAGAAAAGCAAAGGAACAAGATGAATGGACAGAAATATAAAACTGCCAAACCAAAAACTCATAAAAACAGCAAGAACATCTAACCAAAACTCAAGAACACAAGCTAACACAAACAATAGAAAGAGGAGAAAGGAAGGAGAGAAGAAATGCTCATGAAGATGGAAGGAGGATGGATGATCTCGCCACTAGAAGTGTGGAATGCTCCTAGATGAGAGTGATGCCGCCACTTGAGGACTCCATTGATCCATCAAGATAAGACTAGAGAAGAAGGCTCAAAGCTCTCCAAAGTTCACTCAAAATTTGAGTAGAGTTTTCTTAGATTAATTCCAATATGAATTTTACAAAGGAAGCACCTCTATTTATAGCCTAAGGTGCTGAAAAATAGGTGGGAAATTTCAAATACACTCATTTGAAATTCCCACCAAAAACAAGTCACATGGGAGGTGTGACCTTTTTCTACTATGACACCACCCAAAAATTACACCTACACCACTCTCCTAAGTCACATGGGTAATGTGACTTTATTTTACATTTTCACACTCCTTTATTTAATAACCACACCTCCTAAAACTATACAAGAGTATTTCAAAGCTTGGCCTTGCCCCTCATGGGATGGACTTGGCTCTTTGGGCTTTGGCCTTCTTAGGCTTGGGCTTGGGCTTTGGGCTTGGGCCTCATCTTTATTTTATGTCTTCTTTTAATTTTGAGAAGACTAGAAGGAAGAACTTCAAATGTGAGGGTGGATGTCCTCTTCCTCCATTAATAAAAGTCTCCTTTATTTGATTCTCATCATACTCCTCGAGTTGGATAGAATTCGTCCACGAATTCTGAATCCCTGCATATAACAAAGTCAGTTTAGTTTTACAATTAAAAGTGGAAGAAAAATGTAAACATGACTTAGCATTTGTAAATAATGGGATTTCAGAAAAGGAGGTTCTATAAATCGACCAAGTTGGAAAAATTTGTTTGGGAATGATGTGATGTTTGGGAAAAAGACCTCTTAAATGGTGACAACCATTAGGAGGTATGAACAAATTATCCCTAACAGTTTTTAACCAAGATGGTGGTGAAATAGGAACCTTGGGTAAGGAAAAAGATAAGGAAGGAAAACACCTTGGAGGTGAAAGGATTAGATCCATGTCAACTTGGCCTTCTTTGTCTTTTTCTTTTTTACTTGTGGTAGGTGGGTGAGGTAGGTCTTGTTTTACCTTTTTTATCATTAAGATTTGCTTTTGTGGACAATGAAGAGCTATGTGCCCAAAACCTAAACATTTAAAACATTTGATATTTGAAGGTTGGGTAGGTGACTTAGGATTAGAAGGATTTGTAGTAGAAACTTTCTTTGGAAACATGGTTTGTTTGGAAAAATTGGAAGGACAATTTTGAGTAGACATTTTGTTGGCATCCTTCCTAGAAGAGTTGTAGAAATTATAATCATGAGTATTTTTGAAAGTTGTTTTCAAAAGATAGGATTCTACCTTGATGGCTTGGCGAAACACTTTCTTTAAAGAAGAGTACTCATTTAATTCTACAATTTCTCTAATATCTCTTCTCAAACCACGTACAAACCATTTTAGCTTTGACTCTTCATTAGCATGCATATTCATTTTAGTCAAAGTTGTTTCAAAATCTTTAATGTATTCTTCTACCATCCTATGTCCTTGAGGAAGCCTTTGGAACTTCAACAAGTGTTCCTTCCTAGAAGGAGGAACAAACCTCGCGTGCATACACTCTTTCAAAGCATTCCAAGAAACCACGAGAGGTTTCTTGCGATATATAATGTCCATTACAATTTTATGCCACCATTCTTTGGCATAGCCCAAAAAGGATGAAGAAACTATCCTAAGTTTATCGTCATCTTGGACCCTATGCACATGAAAATAATGGTCAACCTTAGTCTCCCAATCTAAATACACATTAGGATCACTATCACCATTAAAACTAGGGACTTTTTTACAAGCAATGTTGAACACTTGGTGATATCTTTGGTCATGGTTATAGCTCTCTTCATGAGAATGATGGTGATCCTTCCTTCTTTTATGGTCCTCTTCACAGCCTATGTCATTTGAAGAACCTCTTGTTGAAGGTTTATGTGAATGATGTCCATCATGGATAGAGTGAGATGGCCTAGCTTTTTGCACCTCCATCTTTTGCAATTTCTCTTCCAAGCGTCTAATGGTTCTTTGTGCTTCATGTAATTCACCAAGGATTGAAGCTTTGGAAGGAGAATTCTGCTTGTATGATGCATCACTTGAAAATCCAGCCATTTGTAATTAAAAACAGCAAATACACAAAAACAGTAAACAAGTCAAGAACAAAAATTAGTAAAAACAGTGAGTGTTTCAAGTAAAATGCCGAAGTGAAATGAGGCAGAAGACGAGGTCACTCTCAAAGAAATAATATCCTTGCACCAATCTGATCTTGAGGTCTTGGAATCCTCAAATGAAAGATATCAAAGCAAGCACACCAACCTCAAAGGCAACCACCACAAAACCAATGAAACAATAAAGACAAACAAGAAAAGGTATAAGCAAAGAAAGGTAATTGCAAAAGGAATACTGTATGTAAGACAAACTCAAAGATTAATGAATGAAAGACAATCAAGAAAATAAAGAACTCAATGAGGAAAGAAGGCACATCAAAAGAGTCCTAGAGAAAAGTACTAGAGTAGATTATAAAAACAAAAACAGAACTACAAGAAAAAGTGTTGTATGCAAACTGTGCTATGTTAACAGATTTAACTGGAATGATTCAAAGCGAACTGGAATGTGAAAAAATAACCACAGAAACTTCAATGTCTCAACTCAATAATGGCACTGGAACGAACTAAAAACAGTAAGCCAATTGAGAGAAATAAATTTTTCAAAATTGCTGCCCAATTACCGTATTTTGTTCGGCAGTAATGTACACTTTTCGTATTTTATTTATCATTTTTTGTGTACTTGGAAGTTTTGAGTGCTTCTTTTTGCTATGGTTTTGTAACACTTTGAAGAATGTAAATCCAAATTTTCACAAATTTCCAGTGAGCCAATTAATTGCAGTAAATTGAAAACAGTAGCACGTTTGTAAGAAAACAGAGGAACCTATTTAGGAATGAAAAACAGTATGATGAACTAGCAAAGGAACTTGTGTAAAGGAACTTGTATAGAACTAGAATACAAGCATGAACTCAAATCTAAAAAATGAAAATGCACAAAGGATCAAGCAATAAACTCAAAAACAAAAAGTAAACCAAAGCAAGAAACAATCAAAGCAATAAAAGTACTACAAGAAGTAATGACAATTATGGAATAACATGACTAAGACAAAACTTGACACGATTACAAAATTAAAAGACGTATCACAAGATGTAACAACAAGTGAAAGGAAGCTTAAGGTCAGCTCAAGGAAGGAGAATGCCATTCCAAAAGAGCAGCCATACTCATATGAACAATGAGTGCCATAATCCTTTTCACAAACACTTGGTGTAACAAAAGAAAAACAGCAAGAAAACTCAATTAAGCCTAAAACAGAAACTTAAATTGCAAGAAATTAAAGAAGCTCTTGAAATAAAGTGCACACAACTCAACAATTAAACAAGAATGAACCTAAGACTCATGATACCACATGATGTGATTCCAATAGCCACATAGAGAAAGGTTCTTGACCTTCTTAGGAATCACCTTGAGTTGGACATTATAGAGGCACTTTTCTTAGAGTTGGATCATTGTTCTAAGACAAGAACTCACCAAAAAACTAGTACCAAATCCCAAACTCATTTGGATGAACCAATTGTAGTCAAATTGAACCGAACAAATGAGCAAGAAAAGCAAAGGAACAAGATGAATGGACAGAAATATAAAACTGCCGAACCAAAAACTCATAAAAACAGCAAGAACATCTAACCAAAACTCAAGAACACAAGCTAACACAAAGAAGAGAAAGAAGAGAAAGGAAGGAGAGAAGAAATGCTCATGAAGATGGAAGGAGGATGGATGATCTCGCCACTAGAAGTGTGGAATGCTCCAAGATGAGAGTGATGCCGCCACTTGAGGATTCCATTGATCCATCAAGATAAGACTAGAGAAGAAGGCTCAAAGCTCTCCAAAGTTCACTCAAAATTTGAGTAGAGTTTTCTTAGATTAATTCCAATCTTAATTTTACAAAGGAAGCACCTCTATTTATAGCCTAAGGTGCTGAAAAATAGGTGGGAAATTTCAAATAAACTCATTTGAAATTCCCACCAAAAACAAGTCACATGGGAGGTGTGACATTTTTCTACTATGACACCTCCCAAAAACTACACCTACACCACTCTCCTAAGTCACATGGGTAATGTGACTTTATTTTACATTTTCACACTCCTTTATTTAATAACCACACCTCCTAAAACTATACAAGAGTATTTCAAAGCTTGGCCTTGCCCCTCATGGGATGGACTTGGGCTCTTTGGGCTTTGGCCTTCTTAGGCTTGGGCTTGGGCTTTGGGCTTGGGCCTCATCTTTATTTTATGTCTTCTTTTAATTTTGAGAAGACTAGAAGGAAGAACTTCAAATGTGAGGGTGGATGTCCTCTTCCTCCATTAATAAAAGCCTCCTTTATTTGATTCTCATCATGATGCCTACATCAGCACATAGGTTTCTCAACTGCTGACTGGCAAACTAGGTTCCGTTATCGGATATCAGCCGCCTAGGTACGCCGAAACGGTACACAATATTCTTCCACACAAAGTGTTGGACTTTGTGCGCAGTGATCTGGGCCACGGGCTCCGCCTCTATCCACTTGGTGAAGTACTCGATGGCGACGATCAAGTACTTCATCTGCCTTATCGCCAACGGAAACGGGCCTAGGATGTCGATCCCCCAGGTATGGAAAGGCCATGGGCTGTATATGGATCGCAGCTCCTCTGGCGGCGCCTTGTGCCAATCTGCGTGTTTTTGGCATTGCTTACAACGCTGGGCGTGTCGCACACAATCTTCCTTTGCTGTTGGCCAATAAAACCTTGCGCGCATCACCTTAGAAGCTAAGGACCTTCCGCCTACATGGCTTCCACAAACGCCTTCGTGGAGCTCCGTCATTATTCTGGTACACTCGTCGCCGCTTATGCATGTTAAGATAGGGTGAGTGAAACCGTGTCTGAACAACACTCCGTCTATCAGGGTGTACCTTGCCGCATTTCTCTTAACCTTCTTACCTTCTTCAGGCTCCACTGGGAGAACCCCATCCGCCAGGTACTGCCTGTATGGCGTCATCCAGGTGTCTCCTTCGGCTAAAACATGTATCCGCGCTCGCCTCCCTTCTTCGGGCGTGTCCGTGTATACACTAATGTGAGGCGCCTTCAACGTATCCTGAGTCAAGGAACGATGACTCCTTAGCCTTCCTCTCGCGGCACTTATGTGGAGGACATCCACCCTGATATCCTCTATGAATTACCAGTTCAAGAGCACTGAAGGCTCCCCTTAGCGATTCGACGTACCTTAAATATGTTGCCATCTGCGGGTCTTTCGCCTGAAACTCACCCAACACTTGCCCTGTAACTAGTTGAGAGTCACTTTTCACTAAGAGGTTCCACGCGCCCATCTCTTTGGCTAAAAGCATTCCTGCAATCAGGGCTTCATACTCAGCCTGATTATTACTAGCTTTGAAAGCGAAGCGCAGGGCCTGCTCGATCAGGACACCGTCTGGTCCTTCCAAGACTATTCTCGCACCACTTCCTTGCTGGTTGGAAGAGCCGTCCACTGAGAGCGACCACTGCGAGCCTGCCTCCACCTCCTGTTCGCCTCCGGGCGAGAGTTCTGCAACGAAATCTGCGTATACCTGCCCTTTGATGGATCCTCTGGGCTCATACTGGATGTCGAATTCTGAAAGCTCCACCGCCCCGTACCTTGCTGTCGTGAAGCTGTGGAAGTAATGACGAAGCCTCCTGGCGGAAAACACCACCGCCAGCGCTGCCTTCTCCAATGCCTGGTACCTCATCTCCGCACCTTGTAGGGCCTTGCTTACGAAGTAGATAGGCCTTTGAATCTGGTCCTGTTCTTGGACTAACACAAAGCTGATAGCTCATTCCGTCACCGTGAAGTACAGCCGGAGGGGCACGCCTTCTACCGATTTGCAGAGGACCGGTGGTGCCGCCAGGTATTCTTTTAGCTTGATGAAAGTCGCTTCACATTCGTCCGTCCATGCGAAACGACTATTCCTCTTAAGGCACTGGAAATATGGGTGCCCCTTCTCTCCTCCGGCAGAAACGAACCTCGAGAGCGCCGCCATCCGCCTCGTCAGCTGCTGTACTTCCTTTACTGACGTCGGGCTACGCATGGCGATGATCGCTGCGCATTTGTCGGGATTCGCCTCTATCCCCCTCTCCGTGAGCATGAAACCTAGGAACCTCCCAGCCTCTACCCCAAAGACACACTTCTCGGGGTTTAGTTTGAGGCGGTACTTGGATATAGTGACGAATAATTCCTCCAGGTCTGCCACATGTTGTGCCTTATCCTTCGACGCCACTACCATATCATCCACGTAGGCGTATACGTTTCTTCCTAACATGGGTGCTAGGACCTTGTCCATCAGCCTTTGGTAGGTGGCGCTCGCATTCTTCAAGCCGAAAGGCATCACCTTGTAACAATAACTGCTGGTTTCCGTCATGAATGCGGTTTTGCTTTCGTCTCTCGGGTGCATTTTAATCTGGTTGTACCCCGAGAAAGCATCCAGGAAACTTAGCACCTTGCTGCCGGAGGCGCTATCTACCAACGCGTCAATGCTGGGCAGCAGGTACGAGTCCTTTGGGCACGCCTTGTTTAGGTCTGTGAAGTCCACGCACACCCTCCACTTCCCATTCGCCTTCTTTACCAGAACGACGTTGGCTAGCCACTCGGGGTATTGGATTTCCCTGATGTGGCCAGCCCTCAACAGCTTCTGCGTTTCTTCGCGTACCACCAGCTGCCTCTCTTCATTGAACTTTCTCCTCCTTTGGTGCACGGGGCGAACCGTGGCGTCCATGCTGAGGTGATGGCATAAGAAATCAGGGTCGATGCCAGGCATGTCCGAGGCCGACCATGCAAAGGCGTCCAAATGGCGTGAGATCACCTCTGCCACCGCCTCCTGTTCTTCTTGGCCCAACAGACGCCCTAGTTTAAACGTCTTGCCGCCAATCTCCCTCTCCACGGCATTAGCCGCCTGTTGCTCCCCGCTATTACCCTGAATGGGTGCCGCCTCTTCCACGGGCGCCGTATCGTCAGGTCTCTCCTCCATCAGTGTATCTACCTCGGGCGTGGCCTCAACAGGTGTTGACCTGGAGGGCGTTGCCTCTATCATCGTCGCGTCGACACTTGGCGGACGTTCAAACACCATCAACACGCTCTTCTTCGATTTTAAGCTGTTTTCATAACACTTCCGCGCTTCCTCCTGATCCGACTTGATAACTATGACCTTGCCGCTGAGGTCTGGCAGCTTCATCTTCATATGACGTGTGGAGGATACCGCATTGAGCCTATTCAGCGCCGGTCTCCCCAACAAGATGTTGTCGGCGGAATGAGCGTTCACGACCAAGTATCGTATGCTTTCGGTGCGCGAGGCTTCCCCATCTGTGAATGTCGTCCGCAGTTCCAAGTACCCTCGGACTTCCACTTGGTTGTCTGCAAACCCATATAGGCTTCCTGTGTAGGGCCTCAGAAGGTCAGGGGACAATCGCAGCTTGTTGAATGTCGACAAGAACATGACGTCTGCTGAACTTCCCTAATCGACCAGAACCCTATGCACCTTTCTTCCAGCTGTGACGACTGAGATGACAACGGGGTCGTTGTCGTGGGGTACCACATCTCGGAGATCCCCTCTCGTGAACACGAGGTCCCGACTCCCATGGCTCACCCGAAATTCTATCTTCAATTGAATTGACCCCCTCGCGTATTTCTTCCGCTGGGAGGCGGTGGGTCCCCCGCCAGAAAAACCTCCAGCAATGGTGTGAACCTCGCCTAGAACTGGCATCTCGTGCGCTTCCTCCTCTGTTGGTGCCGGTAGGGCGGCGGTCGCGGCTGGTTCTGCGACGTAATCCTTCAGAAACCCGCGCCTCACCAGCTCATCAAGCTGATAACCCAACGAGAGGCAGTTGTCAATGTGATGACCGAAAGCCTCGTGGAACTCGCACCAGGAGTCTTTCCGTGGCCCTAACACCTTGTCAGTTTTCGCCGGTCGCCTCAACCTCTCAGCTATATTAGGCACGGCGATCAGGTCCTTCAGTTCCACCACAAAGTTGTACCTCGCCGGTCTTGCCCTCTCTCTGACTGGGCGATCCGCTCCTGTTGGACCCCTGGGCTGGGGTTTCCTGGTCTCATAGGGGCATCTCCCCTCTGGCTTTTTCCTCCCCGTTGTGGTCTCGTTGACCCTGACGGGTTGAGCCCGCGTTTGCGCTCTCGGGCGCGAAGGTACCACGCTGGTGCGCTTCTCGCACACCTCTCCTTCAGAGGCGATATGTTCCACCGCCCTACGCCGTATTTCAGCAAAAGTCCTTGGACGATTGCGAATAATAGATTCGCAAAAAGGGCCAGGACATACACCTTTCCTGAAGGCATACACAATCATGGGCTCCTCCGTCGTGCCCACTTTCACCACATAGGACCCAAACCGGTTGATATACTCCTTCAAACTTTCTCCTTGGTATTGCTTCACATCAAACAAATCGTAAGATACCGGCGGCGGGGCCCTGTTCGCCAGGTATTGCTCTCTAAACAACTGGGACAGCTGTTGGAAATAGGTGATATGTCCGCTAGGAAGGCTGATAAGCCAATCCATGGCCATTCCTGTCCAAGTACTCATGAAGAGCTTCCACCTTGCGGCGTCAGAACCACCCACTAACACCATTTGTGTGTGGAACGCCGTGAGATGCGCCTCAGGGTCCTCCATCCCAGTGAAAATCGCCTTAGGTCCTGCGAAGGTGTTGGGGATCGGCGCGTCCAGGATCTCCTGCGAGAAGGGAGTAGAGAACTCCCTTGGTGGGGTGCACCTGATTGTTCCTCAGACTCCGACGCAACTCCTCATTCACGCGACGGAACTCGTCGTTTCTCACATGCGAGGCGTCAAGATCCGCCTGCATGCGCTCTTGCTCTATCTTCGAATCCGCCATATCATCCTGCAGCCCCCGCATTATCTCCAAGACCTGCTGCATGGACATTTCTTCTCCCGCAGCGCGTTCGGTACCTCGTCTAGTGGTGGCCATTCTTCACTGTTTTCTCAAACGTGATCGTGACTTGATAGATCTTTTTGAACTTGCGATGGTACCAATTTTTTATATCGGCCCCACGGTGGGCGCCAAATGTTCCGTCCGGTTGACTAGGACGTCTTCGTGCGCGTCCTCGACCGTCAGCTAGGGATTCCTTCCCACTGGTTACCTGTGGATTCCTGCAAAAAGAGGACAAAAGGGCGCCCTAGCGGCCGTTTGCACTCCGACGCTCAAGTCAGCCAGCAAGAAACACCAAAACTATGCACCTCCGTCTCTTAGCACCGCGTATGGCACTCTGAAGGTCTTAAAAATGGAAACTGTGTCAAGTGTGTATTTCTCCTTCTGGCAAAGCTCTTTCCCTAGTCCCTTGTGCGTAACCTTAAGGCTCGAGCAAGCAACTAGAGAGTTTCTGGTCAGTTTGCCAAAAGTTCCAACCCTGTTTCCAACATTCTCAGCGCTATTTAAACTGCCCAAGCATTTAAAGCGCCTTAAAGCGCTTTTAATCACAAACCGTAACGCACTTAATTAACGCGTCTAATTAGAAAACGTAGCGCATTTAAGACGTTGAAACGCTTGGGAGCCTTTATAGTACCTGAAACGCTCAAAGCAGAAACTGTATTGAATGACTTTAATTACCTGGTACCTGACTGAAGGGTGTTTCTATTCTGACCTAGCTGTCGTACACGTGAAGGGCCTCACAACGCCATGACCCCATCTGGGGACGTTTCTGCCCATCGGGGGACGTTTCTACGTGTGAGTCCTCCTGCTTGGGAGTGCTACTGCGCAAGGGGTGACTTTTTGGGTGCCAACTCATGCCCCAATCATCTAGTCACTCACTTTGAGAGCGTATCTGCCTTCCTCTCGTACCCTGCACCTGGCTACCCTGGGCGTGACCCTCCTCTCGAGTCGTACCTATCCCAAAGGCGTCTCTGGAGCGGCAGGGGTACTTCACGAGTCGGGCTGCCCTACACTGGTGCTGTCATTATGGCCTTGAAGCCACCTTTTCCTTCTCTTCATCACTATTCCCTGGTTATCAGGGGTCTGAGGCCTTCCCACGGCGTCGCCCCCTCCATGGTCTTTCCTACCCATGGGTGTCGGGGAATGGCGCTGTGGTAACCTTGCTTTTGTGTTATTCCACCTTGGCGACACCATGCTAGGCGACGCCTTATCCTGGCGACGCCCTGCTAGGCGACGCCTTATCTTGGCGATCCTTTCTGTTGGCGACGCTTCCTCTTGGCGACGCCTGCACTTGGCGTCACCCCACCCGGGCGACGCCTTACGTTGACTTTGACTTCGACGCTGCCTTTGACCTTGACTTCGTCAACGCCCGGGTACGGGACGGTACAAAGACTTTTAAACCGCTTGGGAGCATTTATAGTACCTTAAACGCTCGAAACGGAAACTGAATTAAATAACCTTAATTACCTTGTACCTGACAAAATGACGTTTCTAATTCTGACCTGGCTGCTGTACACGTGGAGGGCCTCACAACGCCATGACCCCATCTGGGGGCGTTTCTTCGTGTGAGTCCTCCTGCTTGGGAGTGCAATTGTGTAAGGGGTGACTTTTTGGGTGCCAACTCATGCCCCAAACATCTAGTCACTCACTTTAAGAGCGTATCTGCCTTCCTCTCGCACCCTGCACCTGGCTACCCTGGGCGTGACCCTCCTCTCGAGTCGTACCTATCCCAAAGGCGTCTCTGGGGCGGCAGGGGTACTTCACGAGTCAGGCTGCCCTACACTGGCGCTATCACTATGGCCTTGAAGCCACCTTTCTCTTCTCTTTATTACTACCCCGGATTATCGGGATTTGAGGCCTTCCCACGGCGTTGCTCCCTCCATGGTCTTTCCTACCCATGGGTATCGGGGAGCCACACTGTGATCGCCTTGCCTTTGTGACATTTGACCTTGACGACGCCCTATTTGGGCGACGCCTTGACTGGGCGACGCCTTCGCCTAGGCGACACCTTACCCTGGCGACGCTTCCTCTTGGCGACGCAGGCACTTGGCGTCTCCTCACATAGGCGACGCCTTACTTTGACTTTGACTCCCGACGTTGACTTTGACCTTGACTTTGTCAATGCCCGGATACGGGACGGTACAAGCGCCGTAACCCAACTTAGGGATAATTCATCGTGTAAGTCCCCCTTCCTCAAAGCGCATCTGGCACAAGGGGTGATTTTCTAGGGGCCAACTTATGCGCCCCAACCTCTAGCCACTCGCCTTGGGAGTGTATCTACCTTTCTCTCGTACCACATACATGTTTCGCCCCTGGGCGTGGCCTTCTCGTGGGTCATATCTGTCCCAGGGGTCCCCTAGAGGTGGCGTGGGTACTTCACAAGTAAGGTTACTCGTCATTGGTACTGGGAATATGGCCTTGAAGCCACCTTTCTCTTCTCTTTATTACTATTTTGAGGTACTGAGGCTCCTCGCGGTGTCGCCCCCTCCACGGTCTTTCCTACCCGTGGGTATCGGGGGGTGACACCGTCGATGCCTTAACCTGGCGACGCCTCATCCTGGCGACGCCTCATCCTGGCGACGCCTTAACCTGGCGACGCCTTAACCTGACGACGCATTAACCTGGCGACGCCTTATCCTGGCGACGCCTTAAGGGGTCAACCTATTGACTTTCCTCCCTGGGCACCCTAGATGGGTCCCACCATATGTTTGACTTTGGCTTTTGTACCGTCCCGTCCCAGGGCATTAACGAAAATCAAAGTCAAAGTCAAGGTCAAAGTCAACAGATTGACCGCATCAGGCGTCGCCAAAACAAGGCGTCGCCAAGATAGGGCGTCGCCAAGCAAGGCGTCGACGGTGTTACTCCCCGATACCCATGGGTAGGAAAGACCATGGAGGGAGTGACACCACGGGAAGGCCTCAGGCCTGGACAGCTCAGAATAGTGATAAAGAGAAGAGTAAGGTGGCTTCAAGGCCATAGTACTAGCGCCAGTAGGGAGTAGCCTGACTCGTGAAGTATCCATGCCACCTCAAGGAGACCCTTGGGATAGATACGACTCAAGAGAAGGTCATGCCCAGGGGAAATTGTTAGAAAAGATGGCTTTAAACTAGAGGGGGGGTGAATGGTTTAAAGGGGTTTTCGCAAACTTTTCAAAGCTAGAATGAACTTATTTCAGAAATCAAATGATTAAGCAATTCAGTTAGCCAAAAACAGCAAGCAAAACTGAAATACCAGGAAAAACAATCGGTTGTGTCTTCGAAACAATCGGTTGTTTATACCAGCAAACAACAAACAAACTGAAATTAAAGAGTTAAGGATAGAAAGATTGTACACAGCTGTTTATACTGGTTCACTCCAACCCAGAGCTACATCCAGTCTTCTCATAAATCCTGAGGAAATCCACTAAGCAACCACACCTTGATCACTTACAATAATAACCAAGAGAATGACCTTGAACACCTCAAGAAACACACTCTCCTTGGCCAACACTAAGATTGTTGATCTTGAACACTTCAAGAACACACAGCCAATCTCAGCAACACACACAAACGAATTGTTCAGCAGTTTACAAAGATTACACTTGTTACAAATCAATATCTGAAATCAATACAAGAGAATCCTATTCAGCACCTTGATCAATCTCTCAACTCTTTAGCAATCTCAGAATACTTTGAAAAACTTTCTTAGTTGAAAACTTTGTTTCAAGATTCTTAATATATCAAAAACTGTTTTTCAGAATATATCTAAGAATATAGTTTGTTATCAAATCTTAACAAACTCTTAATGACTGGAGCGTATTCAGTTAAAGCATTTAAAGCTCAGTCAAAGAAAACAGTTTTTCTGTTATGGTTTTTGATCCGATCGGTCATCGGTAGTCGATGACGTCAGCATCAGAGAACCACGTGGACCACTCGCAGGGTGACACGTGGACCAGGTGGCAGAGAGGTAGGGGGACGATCGCCAAGAGAGGTGATCGGTGGTCAGTAACCAAGTTATCACCGACAGATCAGGCGGCAGAGAGGTCGGGGGATAGATCACCCAGAATGGTGATCGGTGGTCAGTAGCCAAGTGACCACCAGTAGACCAGTTCCCAGACTCACGCCTGGAGGCAGAGCGCGAGTAGCGAATAAACACTGATCAGTCACCGGGTGTATTGTCATCGGGGTCTCGTGTCACACGCAGTTAAACTGGGACCAAGGTTCCCAGTGAGAGCGTTACGCATGGACCTCGCATGAGCACACCTCAAGGAATCATGCACGAGAGTGGCCTGAGGGAACTAGTAAGCCAGTCGGTGATTGGTGATTCCCTCAACCCATTACGTGCGTGTCATCCTGAGGGGTAAGTCGCCTACACAGAGAGTAACGTTTGGAGAGTGCGCCTAGACCAGCCACACCCGACGTTCTCCTAAGAGTATGCAATTTACCCAGATAAGAGAAGCATCCTAGGTTACTCCGCAAGGGCGTAACTTAGGCAGACAAAGAGAGGCGCTAGAGCCCTTCTAGTAAGTGACACGTGTGTGGTTAGATGTGAGTTGCAGGCCTCCACGTGTCATCATCTGAGAGGGGTGCGGTCCAGACAAAAGAGCACTCCGTACCGCTAAAGGTACAGACAGGCGCAGCCAAGCGCAGACATGCGCAGACTCTCACGCTCCCCATTGCTGATTCTGAAGGTACGCTTTCTCTGAAAAGAATAACAGGGTTCTGACACATGCCAGAAAAGCATAACAGAATTCTGTTATGCCCAAAAGCAGAGAAAGAGAGATAAAAGAGAGAATCAGGGTGAGAGTGAGGGGGGAGATAGACGAAAAACAGAGTGCAAGTTTTTTCTCACACACACATTACTAGTTTCCAGTTTCTGGTGGTTCTGTTGGACTAACTTGATCGTCGGAGTGCAAACGGCCGCTAGAGGCGCCGTCTGTGTGTTTTGTAGGTCACATTTTGAAGACAGAAAGTTCAGAAGGTGATTCTTCAGGAGACGCAGTCGCGAAGACAGGGCAGAGAGTGTTACGAAGCGATTCACCCACGTTCAAGTTGTCGGCAGGATCATTTGGCGCCCACCGTGGGGCACGAGTGAATCGTTGTCCCATACATACCACAGTTTTAAAGCTCACCAGAGTTTTATCAGTTTCTTTGATAGAGAAGATGCCTAGAAACAGACAACCATCACCTGCGCCATCCGCTGATGAAGGAGCTGTGACAATGGCGCAGGTCCTGGAAATGGTGCGCACGCTGCAGGATAACGCTGCAGCGTCGAAAGTCGAACAAGAAAGGATGCAGACGGAGTTGGCTGCGTCGCAAAGCAAGAACGACGAACTGAATCGTGTCAACGAAGAGTTGAGAAGAACGCTGCAGGCGCAGAGGGAGCACGTTGTTGACGAAAGGGTGTCTAGGCAGCCCTCACCTCCAAGGGCATTCCCCATGCCATTCTCCCCTGAGATCATGGGAACCATGGTGCCTCCCAACCTGGTGGGGGTAAAAGCGTCGTTCAAAGGGGTATGAGACCCGGAGGCACATCTGACGGCATTCCACACCCAGATGATGTTGTCTGGGGGTTCAGATGCTGTGTACTGCAAGATGTTCATGAGCACACTAAGCGGAATCGCCATGGAGTGGTTCGTGAGTTTACCAGAAGGGCATATCACGTCTTTCTCTCAGTTCTCGAAGCTCTTCATTGAACAATACATCGTCAACAAGGCACCTGCAGTGGTGTCCTACGACCTGTTCGACGTGCGCCAATACCAGGGGGAGTCGCTGAAAGATTACCTCAACCGCTTTGGAGCACAAGTGGTTAGACTACCCAGCAAAGATGAAGATATGCTTGTGCACGCGTTTAAGAAGGGGGTGCTGCCTGGCCCTTTCAGCGAGTCTCTCATCAGGAGCCATCCCAGCACCTTTGCAGAGATCCGACGACGTGCGGTGGCGCACATAGTGGCAGAAACAGAGGTTTCTGAGAAGAGGGGAAGTGCTGCACCACCCAGACCGCGTGGAGGGCAAGGAAAACCACAGCAAGCAAGGGTGCATGAGGCCAAAGAGGGGAAGAAGGTGCGGGAAAAACCTCGTCCCTATGCACCAGGCAAAGACCAGAGGAAGGGGCGTGCAAGGGAGAATAACGCACCCCCGAGATATAACTTCATGGTGGGATTGGCGGATCTCATCGCCCTTCCTGCCGTAGCAGCAAGGCTACGAGTACCAGAGAAGACGGATAAGGTACTCGGAAGGAAGAAGAATGAATGGTGTGAGTTCCATCAGGCCTTTGGCCATACACTTCATTCCTGTCTGGCGCTGGGACACCAACTGGCAGAGTTGGTGAAGTCTGGTTTTCTAGCAGATTACCTGCGTGAGCCGCAGGGTGATCGCGCGTCAGGATCCCAAGCTGGAGAGCAACAGCATGAAGTCCCTGTGCATGGGGAAGTGCAGACGATCGCTGGAGGCTTCTCTGGTGGGGGATGCACAGCTTCACAAAGAAGGAGATACACTCGATCGGTGATGGCGGTCGATGCAGTGAATGAGAGTCATTACCCTGAAGTGGACATTGTCTTCAGGAAAGCTGACCTACGAGACGTTGTCCCGCACGACAACGACCCTATGGTCATTTCTCTCATCACAGCAGGAAGACGGGTGCATAGAGTACTCGTAGATCAAGGAAGCTCGGCGGATGTCATGTTCTGGCCAACATTCAACAAGCTACAGTTGTCCCCTGATCAGTTGAGGCCGTATACTGGTTGTCTCTACGGTTTTGCAGGGGATCAGGTAGAAGTGCGGGGGTACATCGAGCTGAGGACAACGTTCACTGACGGAACGACAGCCCGCACGGAAAAGATAAAGTACCTGGTGGTGAACGCCCCTTCTGCGTACAATGTCCTGTTGGGGAGGCCAACGCTCAATAGACTGGGCGCAATACCATCGACAAGGCATATGAAGTTGAAGCTGCCGTCGATGGAAGGGGCCGTGATAACCATCAAGTCGGATCAGGCTGAGGCAAGACGTTGTTATGAGAACAGCTTGAAACAAAAAAGAAGTGTGTGCCATGTCACCACAAAACCACCACCAGGCGTGCGCGAAGAGCGATTGGCGGTCAGGGAGACACAAGGCGCTCAGAGGATGGAGAACGCTGCGGTGGGGGGCTCCCAGGTGGCCCAAGTTGAGGAAGAAGAGGAAGGCACGATCACTCCTCGCGAGTCAGGGATCGCGAGAGCGGTCGTTGCCAGTGAGAGGAGGCCCCACCCAGCTGAAGGATGGGTCGAGGTGGACATCAGGGGAAGAAAATTCAAGTTGGGGGAATCCCTCGTTGAAGAAGAGCGAAGGCTGATCAGGGGTGTGATTGAGAAGCACATGAATGCCTTTGCATGGTCATCATCCGACATGCCAGGAATCGACCCCGATTTCCTCTGCCATCGTCTATCAATGGACCCCATTGTTCGACCGGTGCGACAGAGAAGAAGGAAATTCAACGAGGAGAAGAGGAAGGTGATCCACGACGAAGCGCAGAAGCTCCTTGTCGCAGGGCATATCAGAGAAATCCAGTACCCCGAGTGGCTAGCGAATGTGGTACTGGTGCGGAAGGCAAGCGGCAAGTGGAGAATGTGCGTGGACTTCACTGACCTCAACAAGGCGTGCCCCAAGGATTCTTACCCCTTACCCAGTATAGATGCTCTAGTCGATAGCGCCTCGGGGGGAAAGCTACTCAGCTTCTTGGACGCTTTCTCGGGGTATAACCAGATCAGGATGCACCCAATGGACGAATGCAAGACCGCGTTTATGACGGAACGGTCTTGCTATTGCTACAAGGTCATGCCATTTGGGTTGAAGAATGCGGGGGCTACCTACCAGCGGCTCATGGATAGGGTGCTCTCGCCCATGCTGGGAAGGAACGTACACGCCTATGTAGATGACATGGTGGTTACGTCCCAAGAGAAGAAGCATCATGCAGCTGATCTGGAAGAGCTATTCACCACCATTGCCAAGTTTAGGCTGAAGCTCAACCCTGAGAAATGCATATTCGGTGTGGAGGCTGGGAAGTTCTTGGGTTTCCTCTTGACAGAGCGAGGAATTGAAGCCAACCCGGAGAAGTGTGCGGCGATCGTGGCAATGAGGAGCCCAACGACGGTGAAGGAGGTGCAGCAGCTCACCGGTCGCTTGGCAGCACTGTCCCGATTTATGTCTGCTGGTGGGGAGAAAGGTCACCCATACTTCCAGTGTCTCAAGCGCAACAGCAGATTTCTCTGGACGCAGGAGTGCGAGGAGGCCTTCATTAAGTTGAAGGGGTATCTGGCAAGCCCACCAGTCTTGCGAAAGCCCCAGGTAGGCATCCCTCTTCGTCTATACTTTGCTGTTACGGAGAGGGCAGTCAGTTCAGTCCTGGTGCAAGAGCAGGACCAGGCCCAGAGGCCTGTTTACTTCGTAAGTAAGGTGCTGCAAGGCCCTGAAACAAGGTACCAGGCCCTCGAGAAGGCTGCTCTGGCGGTGGTATTCTCAGCCAGAAGACTCAGGCATTACTTCCACAGCTTCACAGTGGTGGTGATGACTGATCTGCCTATCCAGAATGTATTGAAGAAACCTGATGTGGCAGGAAGGATGGTCAAATGGGCGGTGGAATTGTCAGAATTTGACATCCAGTACGAGCCCCGAGGACCGATCAAGGGGCAGGTGTTCGCGGACTTTGTAGTCGAGCTGTCATCCATCGCGACACCTGCAGAAGGGCTAGATTTCCGATGGGTGTTATCGGTGGATGGCTCCTCTAATCAGCAGGGAAGCGGCGCTGGAGTCATCCTGGAAGGACCAAACGGGGTACTGATCGAGCAGTCCCTCCGTTTCGCCTTCAAAGCTAGCAACAATCAGGCGGAGTATGAGGCCTTGATCGCAGGAATGTTGCTAGCAAGGGAAATGGGAGCAAGAAATCTGCTGGCCAAGAGCGATTCGTTACTGGTCACCGGGCAGGTTACCGGGGAGTTCCAAGCAAAGGACCCCCAGATGGCAGCCTACCTGGAGTATGTGCAGCTCCTGAAGACGTCTTTCGCCAAGTTTGAGTTAGTGCATGTGCCAAGAGAGCAAAACGCCCGAGCAGACCTGCTTGCCAAGCTGGCCAGCTCAGGCAAGGGGGGGAAGCAGAGGACTGTCATTCAGGAGACCCTGAAGGTGCCGCGCGCGTTTGTATCAGACAACCAGGTGCTTCATGTATACAAGTCAATGGAGCGTCTAACGATCGGTCATCGGTCGTTGACTCAAGAGACGCTAAGAGCACCGAGGGTGAGATCGCGACCCTCAAAGACCGATGAGTCGATGGAGGTTCATGCGGAGAAGGAACCCAACACCTGGATGACGCCATACCGGCTATACTTAGAAGACGGTGTACTCCCGCTCGATCTGGCAGAGGCAAAAAGAATAAAGAGGGGTTCAAGTAAGTTTACTCTCATAGATGGAAGCCTATTTAGATTTGGATTTTCTCACCCTGTGCAGATCTGTGTACACGGCGAGCAATGCACCAGACTCATGTCTGAGCTGCACGAGGGGGTGTGCGGAAGCCATGTGGGTGGTCGCGCTTTGGCAAGTAGAGTACTCCGCGCGGGGTACTACTGGCCAAAGCTGAAGGAAGATTGTATAAGGTTTGCTCAGCGATGCAAACAATGTCAGCTGCATGCAGATTGGCACAAGGCACCCCCTGAGGAGTTGAGGTCCATCCATAGCCCGTGGCCATTCCATACATGGGGGATTGACATCCTAGGACCTTTTCCCCTGGCGACAAGGCAGATGAAGTTCCTCATTGTGGCCATCGGATATTTCACTAAGTGGGTGGAGGCAGAGCCAGTTGCACACATCACCGCACAGAAAGTCGAACACTTCGTCTGGAAGAATATTGTCTGCCGCTTCGGAATACCCAAGAGGCTGGTTTCCGACAATGGCACCCAGTTCACCAGTCATCAGTTGAGGAAGATGTGTGAAGAGCTAAAGATACAACAGGTTTTCGCTTCAGTGGAGCACCCACAAACAAATGGGCAGGTGGAGTCAGCAAATCGAGTGCTGCTCAGGGGGCTGAAGCGAAGACTAGACAAGGCCAAAGGAGGCTGGGCAGAGGAGGTCCCCAGAATTGTGTGGTCTTATCACACCACCCCACAGTCCAGCACCCATGAGACACCCTTCAGCCTTGTCTATGGGACAGACGCCATGATTCCCGTAGAGATACAGGAGAGCTCCCCCAGATTCTTGAACTTCGTTGCTGAAGAGTCCAATGAAGAGCGTAAGGTGAATCTGGATCTGCTAGACGAAGTGCGAGAAGAGGCCAGAGTCAGTGCTGAAGCTGTGAAGAGGAGAGTAGAGCGGAGGCACAACTCTAAAGTGAGGCCCAGGCGCTTCCAGGAAGGTGACCTGGTGATGAGAAAGGCGCATCAGAATGACATGCAGAACAAGTTATCCCCAAAGTGGACAGGCCCGTACAGAGTGGTGGAGACATTAGAGAACGGAGCCTATCGCCTAGAGACTTTGGAAGGAGGAGCAATCCCCAGAACGTGGAACGCCACCCATTTAAAATTTTATTTCAGTTAAAGTTGTACAGTAATGGCGTTCTCGCGCTAAAAGACACATGCTTTGTATGTGGTGGAAACAGTCGAACAGACAAGGGGGCACTCTTTTCCCTAAAGAGGGTTTTTAACGAGGCCACCCAATTAAAGAAAATTTCCAGCATATCAAGTGTGCTCAGGTATTAAAGTTAAAACCCTCCTTGCCCCAGGTGTAAGTGCAGGTGATTGGTTAGGCCCTACTTGCCCTAGGCGCAGGTACTGGCACCGATCTAAGTCTTCCTCACCCCAGGTGTGAGCGCAAGCAGAAAGGTTTGAAAAGCCAGGGGTGCTCGTAAGACCAAGAGAGGGAAAGGAAAGGTTTTGACTAAACGTCCTTACCCACCTGGCATACACCAATATTGGCCCAGTAAGACTCTCAGTCAGAAACCTTTCTCACCCCAGGAGTGAGACAGGGAATGAGCGACTCAACCAGCCAAAGGGTGATGACCTTGGGGAAAGGGAAAGGGGTTAGCGAGAAACACTTTCTTTCCCCAAGACGAGGCATCACTTTGAGCGATCGATGTCAAGGTCCTTTATGCACTTAGCGCTAGAGCGACAGAGAAAACTAAGTAAGGACTAAAGAGCGATCACTGATGAGTTGTCGGTAATTGGCTAGTAGTGCAAAGCAGCGCACGAGGACTGTTAAACACCAAGCTGAGGGAATAGCCAGTCGTGATCAAGCAGATCGCGCTAAGCCTAAGCTGGTTAACACTTAGTCGCGCGCAAAGAGTAAGAGAAGCAGATCGCGCTAAGCCTAAGCTGGTTAACACTTAGTCGTGTGCGAAAGGAAAGGTAAAGCCCAAGATCGCGCTGAACCTAAACTAGCTAACAGTTAGTCGCGCACATAAAGATAAGTGAAGTCCAAAGAAAATACAAAGAGAAGTTGAGCAGTTAAAATCAAGGCATATCACCAGAGATGTTCATACAATTGTCAGTTACAATGAGTTGAATGGTGCAGAAACGTAAGGTTACAAAATGAAGCTTTGTACAGAAGAAGTCAAATTTACAAAAAGGAAGAGATTCAGGGAGTAGGAGGCCTAAGTTTTCCATCTACCACCGAGTGATGAATGCTGAATTGTGAAAGGTCCAATTCTGGGAGGACGCAGCGGACTTGCTCGAGCGCCAACTCGAATCCATCAATGAGGGAATCAGCGCCCACGTTCATCAAGTCCTCTTTCTCCGCCTCCAGACTTCGCCTCGAAGCCTCTGCAGCATCCCTCTGAGTGGTGAGGGCAGCAAGGGAGGAGGCAGCTTCAGTCAGCTTGCCCACTGCCTCCTCAAGCTTCCTTTCAGCAGCAGCAGTTGCCTCTTTGGCAGACTTGAGCATCTCCACCCGCTGAGAATCCTGTTGGCGTAGGGAGGCGTTCTCAGCCTGTAACTCCTCCACCATCTGACTCCGTTCGCGCAAGGAAGAATTCTCAGCCTCTAGCTCTGCCACCTTGCAGTCCAGAGGACCAACAGTCTACCCCATCAAGATCTCCATCTTGATGGTCTCCTGGACCTGCATCAAATACTCCCTCCTGGCCTTCTCCACCATGCCTCGCATCAACTCAACAGACCCCTGGGCGGCTTCAAGGTCACATTGCAGCGACTCCTTGTCGTGCTCAAGTTCCTTCACCCTTTTCTCCAGGGCTTTCTGTTTGCGATGCTGGGTGGAGAACTCCAGCGAGAGCACCACCTGCTTGGCAAGGTGTGCATCTATCTCCTCCCCGCTCCAGTCGACGAGCTCCCCGTTGCTGATGTGCTGTCGCACCATGGAGATAACTCTGCTGAAGTTCTCATGGTTGGCTCCAGTGTTGCTTGGGCGCGAACCAGACCCACCATGTTCAGCATTTGCGGTGGAGATTGTTAGTGGAGGCGGGGCACACTCGTTTTGAGCAGAAACACCCCCAGCAGGGTGAGCGGATGGACCAGGTGATTGGCCTGCTGGGGGGGAAGTTGGCGGTTGAGAGATTGGGGGCGATTGTTGGCAAGGAGAAGGTGGGCATGCGGGCTCTGGGGCAGGTCGAGTAGAGGGAGGGGGAGGTGGTGAACCTTCCTCTACCTCCACCACCTCGATCTCTCCAGGCTGGAGAGACGAGACCCCCTCAACCACTGGTTTCTTCCTCTGGCGGTGAATGAGGGGGGAGCCAGAGCTTTCCTCTTCCACTGAGGCAGCAGCAGCAGCAGGTACAAGTGAAGAAGCCTTCACCAGTCTTTTCCTTTTCTTCCCTGGCTCGGGGCCTTCGGCTGGCGCGACCAAGAGTGGAGGGGCCTCAATTGGCTCAGTGGTGGAAAAGGAGGAGCCAGTCCCTTTGGCCACTCGGCGTTTAGCAAGCTCTAACACCGCCAACCTCCTATCTTTCCCTGACATTGAATCTGCATAGGCAAGAAAGGGGAAAATTAGACAGCTAAGAGACGCAAGCAAGGTGAAGCGTATAAGAGCATGCATGAAGAGGTATAAGTGCCCTAAGGGGCGGCAGAGAAAGAACTACCTATATATTTCTTCAGGGAAACCACATCAAACTCATCCTTGATGAGGCGAGCGGAGTCATACTTAGCCCCCAGGAGCAGCCCACACAGCTCGCGCTCGTAGGGGGCCTTGGTCTCGAGGTCCTTGGGTTTTTTAAATTGAACCTGGGGGACCCAGTAGAGGGGGTACCCCTCGAGCAGATGAGGGCTTTGTGGGGTGGCGGATATCATGTAAAACCTGCCCTTCCAGTCTTTGAAGGACTGCTGGTACAGGCCCAGAAGCACCCGTCCAGCAACCCCGTTCAGGCTAACCCAAAACCTATCTCCTGGTTTCTTCGCCTCAAAGAAGTAAAGGAACACCTCCACCGAGGCGTTGTGCCCAAAGTGGTTGCACAGGATCTGAAACGCCCGGATGAAGGCCCAGGCGTTGGGGTGGAGTTGGCAGGGCGCGACGTTCAACTCCATCATCAGCTCTTTCTCGAAGAAGGTGAAGGGGAGTCGCAGCTTCAACCTTTTGAAGATCGCGGAGTAAACAAAAACGAAGGGCACCCCATTGGTGGCCCTGTCGTCAGCGCAAATGGGCATCCCTCGGGGAGGGATGCGGACTCGGATGTGGAAGTCGTTTTCCCTGTCTATGGAACATGAGGGTTCGTCCGGGTCGTGGCTCAGAAGTGAGTTAAGATGGTCCTCAGGTAGCAAGATGGACGTTTCAGATAGCAACGCCAGAGGGGCCCAGTCATAGACCTTGGCGTTGTCATGGAATGAGGTGACAACAGGCGGTGGCGAAGCTGGTGCACTCGCGGAGGGCTGTGCACCAGAAGAAGAGGCAATGACACGAGCGGTCTGCTTCAAGCGAGCCATCGAGAGATAGCTGCAATGGAGGAAAACGAAGGGTCAGAAATAGAAAGGGAGAGAGTGATGGATGGTTCGGTGAAAAATAGAGAGAGGGAATGAGAAAGAAATGCCCAGGTAAAGGAGAAAGAAGGGGAGGCAGAAGTCAAGGCGGAAACACGAGAAAAACCCTAGCGTGGGTTGAGAAGAAGAAAAACAGGGAAGATGGATGCATGATAACTAGAATGATAAATGCAATCGGTAAAGATGACCAAAAGGGGGCCAGGGAAAAGAAAAACCATACCTTTGAATGATCGCAAGAGATTGGGAAGCGGAGAATTCGAAGAAAGATGGGTGCGCAGAAGAGAAGTTCGCAGAGAGTATGGAAGTCGAATGAAGAAGATGAAGGAACAGTGGAAGGGCGCGCCAATTTGAATGAAAGAAGCGCTAGAGACGCACAACGCTGGCCGTCGATGGCGCCACGTGTCGCGAGATTAAGAGAGGGAGTCCAAACGTTAAAGAAGCAGCACGTGAGGTGGCACGTGAGGCGGCCCCACTTGCCACGTGGACTGAAGGCACGACCACTTAGTCTCTTCGCTGAGAACGAGTTCTCGACTCGAGACTGGGGGGCTTGTGATCCGATCGGTCATCGGTAGTCGATGACGTTAGCATCAGAGAACCACGTGGACCACTCGCAGGGTGACACGTGGACCAGGTGGCAGAGAGGTAGGGGGACGATCGCCAAGAGAGGTGATCGGTGGTCAGTAACCAAGTTATCACCGACAGATCAGGCGGCAGAGAGGTCGGGGGATAGATCACCCAGAATGGTGATCGGTGGTCAGTAGCCAAGTGACCACCAGCAGACCAGTTCCCAGACTCACGCCTGGAGGCAGAGCGCGAGTAGCGAATAAACACTGATCAGTCATCGGGTGTATTGTCATCGGGGTCTCGTGTCACACGCAGTTAAACTGGGACCAAGGTTCCCAGTGAGAGCGTTACGCATGGACCTCGCATGAGCACACCTCAAGGAATCATGCACGAGAGTGGCCTGAGGGAACTAGTAAGCCAGTCGGTGATTGGTGATTCCCTCAACCCATTACGTGCGTGTCATCCTGAGGGGTAAGTCGCCTACACAGAGAGTAACGTTTGGAGAGTGCGCCTAGACCAGCCACACCCGACGTTCTGCTAAGAGTATGCAATTTACCTAGATAAGAGAAGCATCCTAGGTTACTCCGCAAGGGCGTAACTTAGGCAGACAAAGAGAGGCGCTAGAGCCCTTCCAGTAAGTGACACGTGTGTGGTTAGATGTGAGTTGCAGGCCTCCACGTGTCATCATCTGAGAGGGGTGCGGTCCAGACAAAAGAGCACTCCGTACCGCTAAAGGTACAGACAGGCGCAGCCAAGCGCAGACATGCGCAGACTCTCACGCTCCCCATTGCTGATTCTGAAGGTACGCTTTCTCTGAAAAGCATAACAGGGTTCTGACACATGCCAGAAAAGCATAACAGAATTTTGTTATGCCCAGAAGCAGAGAAAGAGAGATAAAAGAGAGAATCAGGGTGAGAGTGAGGGGGGAGATAGACGAAAAACAGAGTGCAAGTTTTTTCTCACACACACATTACTAGTTTCCAGTTTCTGGTGGTTCTGTTGGACTAACTTGATCGTCGGAGTGCAAACGGCCACTAGAGGCGCCATCTGTGTGTTTTGTAGGTCACATTTTGAAGACAGAAAGTTCAGAAGGTGATTCTTCAGGAGACGCAGTCGCGAAGACAGGGCAGAGAGTGTTACGAAGCGATTCATCCACGTTCAAGTTGCCGGCAGGATCAGTTTTAAAACAAACAATCGATTGTTTCCTCGAATCAATCGGTTGTTTTGTTACTTAACAAAAACATCATTCAAAAACAGTTTTCAAACTTTCTCAAAAACACCTAAGTGTAAACAATCGGTTGTTTCAACTTAGTTTGTAAAACATTTTGCTTTGTTGAAAATGAGATGCTAATTGCTTTGAGATTTGATCCTGCCGGCAACTTGAACGTGGGTGAATCGCTTCGTAACACTTTCTGCCCTATCTTCGCGACTGCGTCTCCTGTAGAATCACCTTCTGAACTCTCTCTCAGATGTCTTCAAAATGTGACCTGCAAAATACACAGACGGCGCCTCTAGCGGCCGTTTGCACTCCGACGATCAAGTTAGTTCAACAGAACCACCAGAAACTGGAAACTTAATAAAAAATGTGTGTGTAAAACTTACCGATCTACGTGGCGCTGGCGCAGAATTCCAAACGTTCGTACTTTCTGCTTTCCTGACGCTCCACCAAACACCTTTCCAATCGCTCGACACGTGGCTTCATCAACGGTCATCTTTAGTTGTCGTTTACGCTTCCAAAAATCGTTTGAAAAACCCTTAAACCCATTTCATTTTTACTATTTCATCATCTTCCTGCCTTCGAAACGCTCTGAGTCTTCTTCTGCAAACCCAGGACGCTCTTCGACTCTCTCGATCCCCAACCCCCTTCAACGTTTATCTGATCATCGAAAGGTACCTCCTTTACTTCTTCTGTTGATGTTTGCTGCATTTTAACCGATTCGCATCATCCATTAACTGTCTGGTGCATACGTTGTGGGTTGTTTCTTCTTCTTCTCCCTTTTCGTAACTTAGGGCTTCGTCCTCCCTTTCTTTCATCACAACGAACTTTCGTTCGTTCGTTTTTCATCCTTCGTTCACAATCAAGTCAACCTCTACGACCTTCGCTCATCTTTCTCTTCCTTTTTCCTTTGCAGTTCCTGCGATGGCTCGTACAAAGACCACCGCGAATCCTCCTCCTTCGTCGTGAAACCCTCCATCCCAAGCGCATAACCCACCGCGAGCACTTGGTGCTCCCTCTTCCCAGGCTGAGAGGCTTGCAACCTCTCCCCCCAACCTTGCTCAGGCAACTCCACCAGTTGCCGGAGGACCCTCCATCCCCTCTCCAGACTACAAGAAACTATACCCATGGGCCACCTGAACTTTGCTGAAGGAGACTTCTTCAGTGAACTCTGCACTAGCGGTGCTACGGCTGAAGAAAGGGGACGAGCCCAACCTCTCGTTCCACAAGGAGCATGATGATAAACTGATGGTGCTGTCTTGCCCTCCTGACGTGCCGATCTGCGCAGATGACAAGGGGAATGACGGCGAGCTGTTCTGCTTCGTGTATACTACCCTCTTTAAGAAGGTGAAACTCAGGTTTCCCCTCACCCGTTTTGAACGGGAACTCCTAACCGAGCTCGACATCGCCGCCGCCCAGCTTCATCCCAACAGCTGGGCCTTCGTGCGGGCGTTTCAAATTATGTCCGCACACTTGGGACTACCGGCCTCGGTAGATGTATTTCTTTTCCTGTTCGAGGCCAAAAATCCTGGAGATCGCCTTTGGGTGAGCCTGAACGGAATTGTTGGGAGGTCGATCCTTTCGATCTTCCAGCAATCTTACAAAGATTGGAAGGGAAAATTCGTCCAAGTGCGCCAGAATGACCAAGACCCTTCGTTGCCCGACGGCTTTCCCTTGTACTGGGTAAACAAGGGAAATAAGGACTCCAAAGGAAGCTTCAGAAGGCCAAGAAGCCCCGACAACATGGGCGAGTTGGACAAGGACCTATGCCTCTTCTGGAAAAGCGTGGCAGCTGCTAACATCACCTTCCCCACCTCTTCAATAATCACCTTCGAGTTCGTCGAGAGCCAACTCGAAGCTCACATAGGTTAGCACTTACTCCGACCTTTAGGTTTCATCTTGTGCTACATCTCTGTTACCTGTTATTGGGCGTCCTGATGGTCGCACACTAGACCTGGTTTTTATTTCCTGCGCCATTTACTTGTCTCGTTTGCACATGTACTTATATACTTTACTTTGTCTTTGAGCTTACTTGTATACTTTTGCACTGTGCAGATCTCATGCTGGGCAAAGGCAAACTAGCTGAACTGAGGGCGCTCGCCCGAACCCACAAATTGGCATCGGGTTCTCAAACCGTGCCAAACTCGGTGGTGGAGATCGCCGCCGCTTAGGGCAGGTCGCCCCCGCAAGGCCCAACTCCTCCAGAGGCACTGCCCGCTCCTCAACGAAAGAAACTCATCTTGAGGAAACCAAAGAGGAAAACTCCTCAAGTGGTCCAAGAAGATGAAGAAGAGGACGATGAGGCAACAAAGGATGGCCTTATCACCAAAAGGAGAAGGGTGGCACCTTCTTCACCACCTGCCCCACCTTCCCTTCCAAAACCAACACCGCCTTCTCCCCCATCTCCAACACCGCTAGTCCAAGCAGTACCTTTGGCGGCTGCACTTCCCGCGGTTGAGGCTAACGAGCTCAACTTCACGGAGAACCCTCCTAGCGCCTCCACGCCGTTCGTATCCGCTGGAGAGGGTCCTCCTTCAACTGCCTCAATCGCCGAAGCTGCGCCAGGTGGGGATGAAGGTGCTCATAACTCGCCAATAATCATCACCGAGTCCCCCACTTCACCACCACGCCAAGAAGCTCAAACTCAACAACCAATCCAAGAGGGCGGTGGTGAGAGCCAGCACCAGGCTCCTTCAGCGCCTCCACCAACAGCGGTTGTAAACCTTCCCCTCGCGGTCAAGGGAATCTAAGGGCCCTTCACAGCTAGGCTTAAAATGACGGCAGAGGACCTCCCCTCTATCATATCAAAGGCTGTGGAGAGCTCCAACAAGAAACTTCAGGATGATATCTCCACACTCGAAGAGGAGAATCGCCTGATAAGAATCGAGGCGGAGAAGTTGTCTTGCAACCTTATGATGGCGGAGATCGAACACTCGAGGGTGGAGGACGCCATGAGCACCGAGCTGAGGGTGGCGCATAAGGAGGCCACCGATCTGCGCCAAAAGTTGCACCTCCTCGCTCAAGAGAAAATCGAGCTGGAGAGCAAGCTGGTTTCCTACCGTCTCAAGGTGGCTGACCTGGAGGCATCAATCAAAGGGGATGCAGCCAAGGTAGAGAACCTTGAGAATAGGTCGGTTGATCGGGAGGTTCTCTTAGGAAAAGTTGAGAAGGAGAGGGATGACACCGTGGCTGAGCTCGCCGAATCCAAGGAGGAGAATGCAAAGATCGCTGCAGAGCTGGCCCAGGCGCGGGAGGAAAACAAGAAGGTTGTTGAAGACCTCGCTCAAACTCGCAGGGAAACTGAGGAACTGAAGAAGTGAGCTGACGAGTTGAAGCAGCAAACCGAGGGGCTCAAGCAACAAAATGAAGATCTTGAGCTGAGCTCCGCCCAAGTCCTCGCCGCTGGGTTTGACGCCGCCCTGGAGCAATTTGCCTGCCAGTATCCCGATCTGGACCTCTCCATGGTGTCAAAATGCAACGAAGTGGTGGATGGGAAGATTGTTCCTTCTGAAGATTAGCTGCTTCCCTCCATCACTTATTTGCCTATTTGCTTTGTACAAACTTTGTAATAACTCTCTTTCTTTGTATTTGAACTGATGCCACTTTTATCATAGATTTTCCTGCTTCTTCATACGATTTCTCTTGTTTGCCTTGCTTTTCCTTGTAGAAATCGCTTAAACGAAATTGACTTAGCAATTCTGCGAGCGCAACTGTTCACTTACTGCTTTAAACTATCAACTTTCGAACGATAGCATTCTAATAACTTGTGAACTTAAGGCAATGAACTTCAGCGTGAAACTACTTACTAAACAGCAAGATTTAATCCAACTGATAGTTTAACACATAGTTCACCTGATCTGCTCCATCAACACGGGCCTTTTACTCTTGCCATCGCTTGAATTTCTTCTGATCGCCAAAGAGTTTTGGCGATACCGGCTTCCTCTTGCCTTTATAACTTGGCCATTGTTCCCTCATCTTATGGTAGAGGCGCCTTTCGGACCCTTCTCTACCTTCCCTGAGTTTCAGAACAGTAAGCCGGATAGCTAGGCGTTCTCTTCGAACCTACCTTAGTTATCCTTTAAACTTCTTCCACCCTTCACACCGTACCTGAACTCGTTCGAGACGAGAAGGATTTTATCTTGCCTGAACTCGTTCGAGACGAGAAGGTCTTTAACTCGCCTAAACTCGCTCGACGGCGAGAAGGTCTGATGTGATTCCAATAGCCACATAGAACAAGATTCTTGACACTTTGAGGAATCACCTTGAGCTGGAAAATGTAGAGGCACTTTCTTAGAAGTTGGATCATAGTTCTAAGATCAAGAACTCACCAAAACAAGTACCAAATCCCAAACTCATTTGGATGAACCAAATATTGTCAAATTGAATCAACAAAGGAGAAGGAAAAGAACAAACCGAACAGAATTGAACTTCAAAACAAAAGAACCGAACAGAATTTAAAAACTAAACAGAAAATAGGTGCTGGAAAATTAAAGGAACCGAAACAAAAACAACTCAAAACTCAAGGCAATAAGAACAAATTGAAGAAGAAGAAAGGAAGGAGAAGAGAATGCTCATGAAGATGGAGGAATGGTTGGATGATCACGCCACTAGAAGAATGGATGCTCCTAGATGAGTGTGGAAGCCGCCACTTGAGGAAACCATGGTCCTTCAAGATAAGACTAGAGAAGAAGCTCAAAGCTCTCCAAATGCTCACTCCAATTTTGAGTATAGTTTCTTTAGATAAAATTCAAATCTGAATTTTACAAAGGAAGCACCTCTATTTATAGCCTAAGGTGCTGAAAAATAGGTGGGAAATTTCAAATAAACTCATTTGAAATTCCCACCAAAAACAAGTCACATGGGAGGTGTGACCTTTTTCTACTATGACACCTCCCAAAAACTACACCTACACCTATCTACTAATACACCCCCCTAAAGGTCCTATTTAAAACCTAAAAGATGCTATAACAAAAGAGGTTTCTAAGGTTTCCCTCTAAGCACCTTCAACTAAAGACACTACAAAAAGAGAAAATAAATGTCCTCTTGCTCCCAAGGCTTTGAACATGCTTCTTGTAATCCTTTGAGGTGGACTTTGACCTCCATGGGCATCCTCCATTTGTGCCTCCACCTCTTCTTGAGCTTGATGAGTGGCCTCCATGTTCTCTTGGGCTTGATCTCCATCATACTCCCCGAGTTGGAGAGAATTCGACCACGAATTCTGGAGACCTACAGAAAAAGGAGTTAGATCGCTGACATTAAAAGTATGACTACCTAAGAATGTATCAGGCATATCTAACTCATAAGCATTGTCATTAATCCTCTTGAGGACTTGGAAAGGTCCATCCCCTCGAGGCATTAGTTTGGACTTCCTTTGAGTAGGAAAACGATCCTTCCTCAAGTGAAGCCAAACCCAATCGCCCTCATCAAACAACAATGCTTTTCTCCTCTTATTGGCAAGTTCAGCATACTTGCCAACCTTCTTCTCAATTCTCTTCTTGATGTCTTTATGCAAAGTTTTCACAAAAGAAGCCTTTTCATCCCCATCTTTGCACAAGACATCGTCAAGAAGGGGAATAGGAAGAAGATCAAGAGGTGTTAGGGGATTAAACCCATAGACCACCTCAAAAGGAGAATGGGAGGTGGTAGAATTTACTACTCGGTTATATGCAAACTCAACATGGGGTAGTAAATTCTCCCACACTCTAGGATTCCCCGAAATAAAGCATCTCAATAGTTGTCCCAAAGTTCTATTTACCACCTCGGTTTGACCATCGGTTTGTGGGTGGCAAGTGGTAGAAAATAAAAGCTTAGTTCCAAGCTTGCCCCACAAGGTCTTCCAAAAGTGACTCAAGAACTTAGGATCTCTATCGGACACTATAGACCTAGGAATCCCATGCAAGCGAACCACTTCTTGGAAGAAGAGGTTTGCAATGTGGCATGCATCATCCACTTTGTGGCAAGGAATAAAGTGAGCCATTTTTGAAAAACGATCCACTACCACAAAAATGGAGTCCTTTCCCTTTGATGTCTTGGGTAAGCCTAAGATGAAATCCATAGATATATCTACCCAAGGCATTGAAGGGATAGGAAGAGGAGTATAAAGACCATGGGGATGCATTTTAGATTTAGCTTTGCGGCAAGCTATGCATTTATCACACAAACTATGAACATGTTTATGCATATGAGGCCAAAAGAAATGTTCATGCAACACATCCAAAGTTTTAGCAACCCCAAAATGTCCCATTAAGCCCCCCTCATGAGCTTCTCTAACAAGAGATAATCTAATAGAGCATTGGGGAACACAAAGACGTTTTCCTTTAAAAAGAAAGTCATCTTGAATAAAAAAATCTTTGTGTCCTCCCTTAAGACACTCTTGATAGAGGAGAGAAAAATCAAGGTCATCATGATAAAGTTCCTTAATGTGATCAAAACCAAGATATTGAGAGGTTAAAAGATTTAGCAAGGTGTATCTTCTAGAAAGAGCATCCGCCACAATATTTATTTTGCCTTGCTTGTGTTTGATCACATAAGGAAATTGCTCAATGAATTCCACCCACTTAGCATGCCTCTTGTTAAGTTTGTTTTGGCTCTTCAAATATTTAAGAGATTCATGATCACTATGTATCACAAACTCTTTGGGAAAAAGATAGTGTTGCCAAGTAAACAAAGCCCTAACAAGTGCATATAATTCCTTATCATAGGTGGAATAGTTGAGATGACTTCCCTTCAATTTCTCACTAAAATAGGCTATGGGGTGGCCCTCTTGAAGGAGAACAGCCCCAATACCTATGCTTGAAGCATCACACTCAATCTCAAATGTCTTAGTGAAATTAGGAAGGGCCAAGATGGGAGCATTAGTCAATTTTTCTTTCAAAGTATCAAAAGCATTTTGTTGTGCTTCTCCCCAATGAAAGACCACATCCTTTTTCACTATGTCATTGAGTGGTGCGGCAATGGTACCAAAGTTTGGGACAAATCTTCTATAGAAAGAAGCAAACCCATGAAAACTTCGGACCTCATTCAAAGATTTCGGTGTAGGCCACTTTTGAATGGCCACCACCTTGGTTTTGTCCACATGGACCCCTTTACAACTCACAACAAACCCTAGGAATTCTATATGATCAAGAGCAAACATACATTTAGCAAGGTTAGCATACAAATGTTCCTTCCTAAGGGTTTCCAAAACTTGCCTAACATGCAACCTATGGTCATTCAAAGATAAGCTATAAATGAGAATGTCATCAAAGTAAACCACAACAAACTTACCAATGAAAGGTCTAAGAACATGATGCATGAGGCGCATGAAGGTACTTGGTGCATTAGTTAAACCAAAAGGCATAACTAACCACTCATATAAACCAAAGTTGGTCTTAAAAGCCGTCTTCCATTCATCACCCGGTTTGATACGGATTTGATTGTAGCCGCTTTTAAGATCAATCTTTGAAAAGATTTTTGAACCATGTAATTCATCCAACAAATCATCTAATCTAGGTATGGGATGCCTATACTTAATGGTTATGTTATTTATGGCCCTACAATCCGAACACATTCGCCATGTGCCATCCTTTTTTGGCACTAAGATGATAGGCATAGCACAAGGACTCATGCTATCTTGCACCCACCCTTTTTCAATCAAAGCCTCAACTTGTTGGCGAATTTCCTTGGTTTCACTTGGATTGGTCCTATATGCGGGACGATTTGGTAAAGAAGAGCCCGGTATCAAATCAATTTGGTGCTCAATCCCTCTCAAAGGTGGAAGGCCATTTGGAGGATCTTGAAACACATCTTTGAACTCTTCTACCAAATTTTCCAAGCAATGAGGACTATCAACAAGTGTTTCTATGCTAAGAGTTCTAGGGATGGCTAAAAAAAGAGGATGATGAGCCACTATTTCCCTTTCAATGTCACGCCTAGACACAAGGAGTGTAGGCTTAGAACTCTTATCTTTTTTATCTTTTTTATCTTTTTCACTCTCCCTCTTTTTCTTCATGATAACTTGGTCCTCATGGACTTCTCTTGGAGAGAGAGATTTTAAAGTAACCTTGTGACCATGGAATTCAAAAGATAATTTGTTGGTAAAGCCATCATGTAAAACTTTTCTATCAAATTGCCAAGGCCTTCCCAAAAGAACATGAGTGGCTTCCATGGGCACAACATCACATAATACCTCATCTTTGTATTTTCCAATGGAGAAATGGATGAGGACTTGTTTATTAACAATTATTTCTCCTACTTCACTAAGCCATTGTAATTTGTAGGGCTTTGTATGAGAGATAGTAGGCAATCCAAGCTTATCTACTACTCTTGTACTAGCCACATTTGCACAACTACCCCCATCCACTATCAAGGAACAAATGTTGTTTTGAATAAGACATCTTGTATGGAAAATATTTTCCCTTTGACTTTCATCAAAAGGTTGTGAAACTTGTCCAAGAAGTCTTCTCACAACTAACAAGTCCCCTTCAAGTGGACATTCACTCTCTTCCTCACTAGATGCATGAGAATGCAATGAATGCTTTGAAGAATCCGAATCATGCTCACTAACTACAATGCCCTCATGCATGTACATACTTCGTTTTGAAGGACAATTTGCAGCAATATGACCATAACCCATACATTTAAAGCATTTAGTGTTAGATGTTCTAGTGGGAGACTTAGGTCTAGATGTTGATGGCTTAGATTCCTTGGGTTTGAAAGAAGAATCTTTGGAAGGATGTTTTGAAAAAGAAGTTTTGTTTCTCCAAGACTTGGAGTAGTATCCATTATTGGAAGCATTTTTAAAAGAGTTTTTCTTAGCAAGTTGGGCTTCCACCTTCATTGCAAGATGAACTAAAGAGCCCAATGATGAATACTCTTGTAACTCAACAATGTCTTGGATATCCTTCCTAAGACCACTCACAAACCTAGCAACCATGGCTTCTTCACTTTCTTCTAATTCAATTTTAAGCACAAGCGTCTCAAGCTCCTTATAATATTCATCCACATTTAGCGTGCCTTGTTGAAACCGTTGGAGTCTCAACATGAGGTCTTTCCTAAAATGTGGGGGCACAAACCTAGCGCGCATATGATCCTTTAAAGAGTTCCAAGAGTCCACGGGAGGACCCTTGTGATAGATAATGTCCTTTACAATCCCATGCCACCATTTCATGGCATAATCACTAAACTCTAGGGTGGCTAGCTTGAGCTTATGCTCATCTTGGATCTCATGGATCTCAAAAATTTGTTCACACTTAGCCTCCCAATCTAAATACACATTTGGATCACTAGAACCATTAAAACAAGGTAGTTTGACCGAAGGAAGCTTGGACTTTGCATCATGGTAGAAGCCATTGCCGTAGTGAATTCTTTCCCCTTGGTGATGATGTCTTTGTCCATGGACTTGGGGTGGAGGTCTCCTTCTCCTATGCTCATCTTCACGGCCAACATCATTTGAAGAAGCTCTTGAAGATGGTCTATGAGAATGATGTCCATCATGGATAGAAGGAGATGGTCTAGTTTGTTTGACCTCCATCTTTTGCAATTTCTCTTCCAACCTTCTAATTGTTCTTTGAGCTTCATGTAATTCACCAAGAATTGAAGCTTTGGAAGGAGAAGAGAATGCTCATGAAGATGGAGGAATGGTTGGATGATCACGCCACTAGAAGAATGGATGCTCCTAGATGAGTGTGGAAGCCGCCACTTGAGGAAACCATGGTCCTTCAAGATAAGACTAGAGAAGAAGCTCAAAGCTCTCCAAATGCTCACTCCAATTTTGAGTATAGTTTCTTTAGATAAAATTCAAATCTGAATTTTACAAAGGAAGCACCTCTATTTATAGCCTAAGGTGCTGAAAAATAGGTGGGAAATTTCAAATAAACTCATTTGAAATTCCCACCAAAAACAAGTCACATGGGAGGTGTGACCTTTTTCTACTATGACACCTCCCAAAAACTACACCTACACCTATCTACTAATACACCCCCCTAAAGGTCCTGTTTAAAACCTAAAAGATGCTATAACAAAAGAGGTTTCTAAGGTTTCCCTCTAAGCACCTTCAACTAAAGACACTACAAAAAGAGAAAATAAATGTCCTCTTGCTCCCAAGGCTTTGAACATGCTTCTTGTAATCCTTTGAGGTGGACTTTGACCTCCATGGGCATCCTCCATTTGTGCCTCCACCTCTTCTTGAGCTTGATGAGTGGCCTCCATGTTCTCTTGGGCTTGATTTCCATCAAGGTCTTTAACTCGCCTGAACTCGCTCGACGGCGAGAAGGTCTTTAACTCGCCTGAACTCGCTCGACGACGAGAAGGTCTTTTATCTCGTGCCTCTACATTACCCCAGGGCTACATCTTCTCTCCCCGGGAGGCACTGAGGACTTTTTACTGGTGCCTCTACATTGCCCCAGGGACTACATCTTCTCTCCCCTGGAGGCAATGAAGACTTTTCACTGGTGCCTCTACATTGCCCAGGGGCTACATCTTCTCTCCCCTGGAGGCACTGAAGACTTTTCACTGGTGCCTCTACATTGCCCCAGGGGCTACATCTTCTCTCCCCGGGAGGCAGTGAGGACCTTTTCTCTTTCTCGCATGCACTCGCTCGATGGCGAGGAGGCCTTTATCTCTTTCTCGCCTCAGGACGCGCGAGGGCGTTGAGGTCTTTAAAACGTTGCTGGTGCCTCGGATCGCCGAAAGACGATGAGGACTTTTAACTTTAACTGACGCCACCAATCGCCGAAAAGCGATGGGGACTTTTAACTTTTAGAAAACATGCAACATAACTTCAACTCGCCTTAGATCACATACGAGTGACAAACTTTCGTAATAACGATAAGCATGCAATCTAAAACACTTTAAACTTTGAAAAACTCTTCTTTATTGGGTGGCCTCATTAAAAACCCTCCTTAGGGAAAAAAGAGTGCCCCCTTCAAACTGTTTTAACAGAAAGCTTGCCAACTCTTCGTGTTTGTTTTTACTTACAAAGCTTTTAACTGTAATATAACTTGAGTTGCGTGGCGTTCCAAGTGCGAGGAATCGCCCCTCCTTCCAACGTTTCTAAGCGGTAGGCGCCGTTCCCGAGCACCTCGGTTATCCTGAACGGTCCCATCCACTTAGGCGACAACTTGTTCTCCATCTCGTACTGGTGGGCGTTCCTCATCACCAGGTCGCCTTCTTTAAACTGCCTTGGCATCACCTTCGAGTTATACCTTCGTTCAATCCTTCTTTTCACTGCCTCAGCTTTTACTCTCCCCTCCTCCCTGACCTCATCCAGCAAATCCAAATTCAGCCTTCTTTCCTCATTCGAGTCTTCCACTACAAAGTTCTGGAATCTCAGCGAGCTCTCCTGGATTTCCACTGGAATCATTGCGTCACATCCATAGACCAAGCTGAACGGGGTCTCATGGGTTCCTGATTGCTCGGTGGTGTGGTACGCCCAAACTATACGGGGTACCTCCTCGGCCCACGATCCCTTGGCTTTGTCTAGCCTTCTCTTCAAGCCTCTTAGCAATACCCGATTGGCAGACTCTACTTGGCCATTTGTCTGAGGGTGCTCGACAGATGCAAATACCTGTTGAATTCCCACCCCTTCGCACAGCTTCTTCAACAGGTGACTTGCAAACTGAGTCCCGTTGTCCGACACCAGGCGCTTAGGGACACCAAACCGGCACACGATGTTCTTTCACACAAGCTCTCGATCTTGTGTGCGGTGATCTGGGCCACTGGTTCTGCTTCGATCCACTTGGTGAAATATTCAATTGCCACCACCAAGTACTTCATCTGCCTGATCGCCAATGGAAAAGATCCCAGAATGTCGATCCCCCATGTATAAAACGGCGAAGGGCTGTAAATCGACTTTAACTCCTCGGGAGGCGCCTTGTGCCAATCGGCGTGCTGCTGACATTGTTTGCAACACTGTGCGTACTTCTTGCAGTCTTCTCACATTGTAGGCCAATAGTAACCTGCACAGACGGTTCTTGCGGCCAGAGCTCGACCCCCGACGTGACTTCCGCAGATCCCTTCATGGAGCTCGGCCATGATTCTTGTACATTTCTCTTCGTGCACACATTCCAGGAGGGGGTGTGTGAACCCAAACCTATACAACTCGCCATCAATCATTGTGAACTTGCTAGAATTCTTCTTTATCTTCCTAGCCTCCGTCGGATCTAGCGGGAGAAGGCCATCTGCCAGGCATGGCTGGTACTGCGTTATCCACGTGTCTGGCTCATGCGTAGCGCAGACCTGCGTCATGTTCACCCTCTCTCCCCGACATGCTCTTATTCTCAGCGATCTCAAGGTCTCCTGAGTCAGAGACCTGTGACTCCTCGCCGCTTTTTCCGTTGACTTGCTTATTTGAATAACCAGGTGATCTGCCACAAATGCTCTAGGCGTCTTCAGAGTTTCTTGGATCACCGTCCTCTGCCTACCCCCCTTGCCCGAACTGGTGAGCTTAGCTAGCAAGTCAGCTCGGGCATTCTGCTCTCTGGGCACATGCACCACTTCAAAGGAGACAAAGGAACTCTTCAACTCCTGCACATACTCTAGGTAAGCCGCCATTTGTGGATCCTTGGCCTGGAACTCGCCTTTTACTTGTCCCGTGACCAGCAGTGAGTCACTCTTAGCCATCAGCACCCTAGCTCGCATCTCCTTGGCCAGCAAGATTCCGGCGATCAGCGCCTCATACTCTGCTTGATTGTTGCTGGCTTTGAAGGCAAACCTCAGGGATTGCTCAATCAACACGCCGTTGGGCCCTTCCAAGATGACTCCAGCACCGCTACCCTGCTGGTTCAATGATCCGTCCACTGAGAGCACCCAACGGAAATCATCCCCCTCAACTCGTGCTGCTTCCGAAGAGAGTTCGACCACGAAATCAGCGAAAATATGCCCCTTGATCGGACCTCGGGGTTCATACTTGATATCGAACTCCGATAGCTCCACCGCCCACTTCACCATCCTCCCAGCTACATCGGGCTTCTTCAGAACCTTCTGGATGGGCAAGTCGGTCATCACCAGTATTGTAAAACTGTGAAAATAGTGGCGCAACCTCCTCGCCGAAAATAGCACAGCCATTGTGGCTTTCTCCAAGGCCTGATACCTCACCTCCGGGCCCGGCAGCACTTTGCTGATGAAATAAATAGGCTTTTGAGCCTGGTCCTGTCTTGGGCGAGCACCGCACTTACTGCCCTCTCAGTTACAGCAAAATACAACCTGAGCGGTGTTCCCACCAGCGGTTTGCACAAAACCGGCGGGCTCGCCAGGTACTCTTTAAGCTTGACGAAGGCCTCTTCGCACTCCTTCGTCCAGGCAAACTTGTTGTTTCGCCTTAAACACTGAAAGTACGGATGGCCCTTCTCTCCGCTGGCTGATACGAAACGAGACAGGGCGGCCATCCGACCTGTAAGTTGCTGCACCTCCTTCACGGTAGCCGGTCTCCTCATCGCCAAAATGGCAGCACACTTATCAGGATTGGCTTCTATTCCTCTTTCAGTTAAGAGAAATCCCAGGAACTTCCCCGCCTCTACGCCAAAAATGCACTTCTCGGGGTTCAGCTTTAATCTGAACTTGGCGATTGTGGTGAACAACTCCTCCAAGTCCGCGACGTGCTTGCTCTTCTTCGGCGAGGTCACGACCATGTCATCTATGTACGCTTGCACATTCCTCCCCAGCATCGGTGCAAGTACCCTTTCCATCAACCTCTGGTACGTGGCCCCCGCGTTCTTCAGCCCAAAGGGCATCACCTTGTAGTAGTAGCACGATCTCTCGGTCATGAAGGCGGTCTTCTCTTCATCCATGGGATGCATCTTTATTTGGTTGTACCCCGAGAAGGCGTTCAGGAAACTCAGCAACTTACACCCTGCAGCACTGTCCACCAGGGCGTGTATGCTTGGCAGAGGATACGAATCCTTTGGGCAAGCTTTGTTCAGGTCAGTGAAATCGACGCACATGCGCCACTTCCCATTGCTTTTCTTCACCAGCACGACATTGGCCAGCCACTCAGGGTACTGGACTTCCCTGATATGGCCTGCAGTGAGGAGCTTCTGGGTTTCATCCCTGATCGCCTGCCTTCTCTCCTTGTTGAAGTTCCTTCTTCTCTGTCGCACTGGTCTGACCTGTTTGTCCATTGCTAGATGGTGGCACAAGAAGTCGGGGTTAATTCCTGGCATGTTTGAAGCAGACCATGCGAAAGCATCCAGATGTCGCTCTATCACCTTGGCGATCTGGTCTTGGAGCTCAGCCTCCAAGGATCTTCCCAACTTGAAGACCTTTCCCCCGATCTCCCTCTCGAGCCATTCCTCGACGGGTTTGGGTCTAGCTTCCCTGGCGATCACCGCCCTGGCGATTCCCAGCTCCCTCGCTTCCTCTGGGCGGTTCCTCGCCTCCTCTTCCCGCTCTGCGTTCTCTCCCTCAGCCTCAGCATCCATCATGGCGACGTCGCCTCCGGCGGCCACCTCCATCGCCGCACCAACAACTCGCCACTCTGCTAGTTTGGGCTTCACACCGGGAGGCGGCGTCGTTGTGATGTAACTCATTGACCTCTTGTTTTTCAGGCTATTCTCATAGCACCTCTTCGCTTTCTTCTGGTCAGATTTGATGGTGATCACCACCCCTTCCATCGATGGCAACTTCACCTTCATGTGCCTGGTTGAAGGCACAGCTCCTATTCTGTTGAGCGTTGGTTTGCCCAACAGAATGTTATATCCTGAGGGAGCATTCACGACGAGGTACTTGATTTTCTCCGTTCTCGAGCCCGCCTCATCCGTGAATGTAGTTCTTAACTCTATATACCCCCTGACCTCCACCTGATCGCCAGCGAAACCATACAAGCACCCTCCATAGGGCCTCAGCTGGTCAAGGGGCAACTGCAACTGTGTGAAAGTCGGCCAGAACATCACATCTGCCGAACTTCCTTGGTCCACCAGCACCCTGTGGACCTTCCTTCCCGCCGTGACAAGCGAGATGACTATTGGATCGTTGTCATGAGGCACAACGTCCCTGAGATCTTCCCTTGTGAACGTGATGTCCACATCTGGCGAGTGGTCCTCGAACATGTCCACTGTCATCACGGACCTCGCATATTTCTTCCTCTGCGACGCGGTGCATGCACCACCCGAGAAACCTCCCGCGATGGTGTGGATCTCTCCATGAGTGGGCATCTCGTGCTGCTGAGCCTCACCACCCGCCGGCTGGGAGCTCGACGCGCCCCCCATCCTTCTGTCCAACAGGTAGTCATTTAGAAACCCGCTCTTGACCAGGTCGTCGAGCTGGTATCCTAACGCCAAACATGAGTCCACGGTGTGGCCAAAGCCCTGGTGGAATTCGCACCAGGCGTCTGGCTTTGGTCCCAACACCTTGTCGCCCACCTTCTCAGGCGCCTTGACCCTGGCTGCTATATTGAGGATGGCGATCAGGTCCGCCAGCCCCATGACAAACTTATGCTTTGGCGGGCGGTTGTCACTAGTGCAGATATGTAAAACAAATGCGGCTATTTTCAATTTACAAATGCGGTCATAGAACCGCATTTGATCAGCACGCATTCGTAAATCTGGAATTTACAAATGCGGTCATATGACCGCATTCATAAATCACATTTACAAATGCGGTCATTTTAGGTAACCGCATTTGTATATTATTCTGAATTAGGGAGTGGGTTTGGGGTTTAGGATATATGAATGCGGTCTTGATAAAAACCGCATTCATAAATCACTATTTACAAATGCGGTCATTTACCAAGACCGCATTTGTAAATGCGAATTCACTATTTACAAATGCGGTCTTGGTAAATGACCGCATTTGTAAATAGTGATTTTTTTTTTAAAATACACTCTGTTTTGTGCAGAAACCATATATTTAAATAACCTGCATAATGATCAAACCCAGCCAGACAAATACAAAAATGTAGTAATCAATTGAAATCATCAAAATGTACATTTACAAGTGATCAAATTACATATAATAAAACCACTATTGTTTACCTATGCTAGAGTTATAAAAATTAATGAAATATGTGGACCAAGAATCTCTAACATATGAAATGCCTTCCTCACTCATTGGTGTTTCTTCTGTGAATAACTGCATTGCAAAGATGACATAAATTAGTTTCTAGATATATATATGTTCAAGAATTATAAAAATGATTTAACATATACCTCTTTCCAACCAGTTTTAACACCTAGTCTTATAATGGTAATCATCCATTGCATAATGTAATAGCCACACTCATAGCTTCCTGGTTGTTTATTACACTATAATTCAATAAAAAGTAATATGTTAGTATATTGAAAAACAATGATAATAGAGAAAGAAAAAAATTACAAACCTTTACTCTTATGTAGTTCAAATTATTTGAACTGGATCGACCTTTTAGGATGTTATATCCACACCATGAACTGGTTAATACAAAAAACCTCGTTAGTAGATGGTTAATTAGTAACATACAAAGTTAAGTTTATACTATACTTACATATCAATGATATCCTTAAATTTTGTGGGCATCTTCTTGTGTAGGGAACAGAACCACACAGCAGTCTTATCAACCATTGATAAGACAAGTAACTGCCAATGATGCCTATATGATCATTGAAAAGAGTTAGTAAATATTTAAAACATGAAATAATAATAATTGATGACATATAATTAAACTTACTCATTAATATAAGGGCATAAATAAATTTGTTTTCCCTCTTTTTTCAGGATGTTAGTGATGTATGCTTGAGTCTCAGTTGAGTTTGGTCCAACGGGATTAGTATATGCAGGATCTACGAATCCATACATATTTTCCTTCCCCTCAGTGATACAGACTCTATGCAAAAACCTACAAGTTTTTAGTTAAAGCATAATCAATAATAATTTAACATAAAGTAAATTGAATAATAGGTAAAGATACTTACATCATAAAAAATTGAATTATACTTATATTGAGCTCCTGTTTCCCAGATATAAATTCTGATAAATCTGTGTTGTAAATCATCAGTGGCAGTTCAGTGTTGATTTGAAAAAATGTATTATCCCACGGAACTGGAAAAGGATCATTGCCAATCTGACTAGCAATGAGACGTAGGGAAGCCATAGGATCGTCAACTGGAACCTCACGCTTCTTTTTCGGACTTGGTGGCTGAAAAGGTTTCTACAAGATAAACAACATTTGTATTAAATTATATGTAATATATAAATATAAATAAAAAATAATATAATGAAACGAAATTATTACATGAGGTTCGGGCATAGATCGAATGAGCTCTCTGGGCCAGGCAACGAATGTCTGAAATGCATCGGCCACAGTGGTTACCTCATCTGAAGGTAGTGGAACACGAGCTTCAGGAAATCGTACTTTTTCAACTGTTACCTTCGCCACATCAGGGGAGAGAGGAACGTTATGTAAGGTGGTGGCGTTTGTATAGACTTTTCCAAGTGCCACCACCCGAGGAAGTTTGCCGCCCACTACCAGTAGCTCACAATCCTCTGTCTGCCCATTGATATCATCCCCTGATGTTGGAGGAGCCGCACAACTCCCCTTTGTGCTCTTGGGAGTGGGACTAACAAGGGGTTCAATCGGCTCAGCACAAACTTGTTGCGATAAAAACTCTTGTCGCATTCGATCATTCTCCTTTTTCATCTCCAGCCACATCAAATCAGTCTCCTTTCTCATCTCCTCCATTATTTCTTCACGTAACTTACTCTTCATTTGAGTTTCCTTCTTGGAGGAGGAGGATGGCTGTCGTTCTGAACCTCCAAAATAAAGTTTAATTCCGACCCCTTGTCCAGCGGCACGAACACGACCAGAGTGTTCAGGTCGTCCAATTGCTTCAACCAGGATATCGTGACGACCTTCAGCAACAAATTTACCGTCGGATTCCAAGGAATCCTGCAAGAGTACACAAAAACCATATTTTCAATCATTAATATAATTAATGCTTTAAAAAAATTGAAAATAACAAAAATAACTTACAATTTTTTCGATTATAACCCCGGATTGCTCAGAACTTAGTCCGACTTCTTAATTCGGGCCCTTTTCCATTTTAAATCATTCTGAATTGATACCGCATTTGTAAATCAATTTAATTACAAAAATGCCACCGCATTTTTTACAAATGCGTTTAAGCGCAAAGCCGCACTAAATAAAGGGTCGTTGTTTTCATATTTTGTACTAGTGTGTACTCCCTGGGGCGCCCTGGGCCCCTGCCCTTGTTTTTTCTTGGATCATAAGGATGGCGGGTCCTTTGATCCCTCTTGGCCGCTGCTGCCTCCAGTACCCTCTATGGCTGGATCCTGGTCTGGGCACGTGGCCTGGCAGGGGCCACGCTCCCTCTCTTCTCGGCGACCTCGCTCTCATCGACGATGTGGGCCACCACAAGTCGCCTAACCTCAGCAAACGTGGCGGGGTGAGCCCTGATCAGTGCCTCGCAGAAAGGTCCCGGCAGCACACCCTTTTTGAAGGCGTAGACCAACATCTCTTCGTCCTTGGCCGGCGAGCGGACCATCTGCGCCCCAAAACGATTTAAGTAGTCCCTGAGGGACTCTCCCTGGTACTGCCGTATGTCGAACAGGTCATAAGACACTCGAGGCGGCGCCTTGTTCACTATGTACTGCTCGACGAAAAGCTTCGAAAACTGCTGGAAATTGGTTATGTGGCCAGTAGGCAGGCTCACAAACCATTCCAGCGCTGTTCCCTTGAGCGTGCTCACAAACATCTTGCAATACACAGCATCTGAGCCTCCTGACAGCATCATCTGCGTGTGGAACGTGGTGAGATGTGCCTCAGGATCCTCCACGCCGGTGAAAGCAACCTTCACGGGTACCACACTCGCAGGGATAGGCGTGTCTGTGATCGCCTGAGCAAAAGGCATGGGGAAAACGCGAGGTGGCAACGACGGCGCGACCTCTTCAACGATTGGGCGCCCTCTCTGCTCCTGAAGAACTTGGCACAATTCCTCAGTCACTTTGCTGAGCTCTTCATTCCTGGCCTGAGAGGCGACCAGGTCCTCATGCATCCTAGCCTGCTCTATGCGCGAGGCTTCCACATTCGCCTGCAGCGCACGCATAATCTCCACCATCTGAGCCATAGTCATGGCGCCTTCAGCAGCAACGGGCGCAACTGGACTTGAACGGTTGCTTCTCATCTTTCTCATGAAAACTTAACAGATCACAATGAGCGACGAACAACACCTCCTTCAGCAACGATCGATCCAGCAATCAATCGGTCAGAACCTCGCAAACTCCAAAGAACTCCAAGAACACAACCTCGACAGCAAACCTTCACAGAAACTCGCAATTTCACCACAGACCTTCAGTTTTTCCACCAAAACCTCTGATTCACCGGTCGAAAAGTCTGAACGAACGTCGAAGCTTCGATTTCACCGATTGAAACTTGCGTAAACAACGAAAAACCTCACCTCACCGAACAAGAACTCAAACGAACGGTGGAAAACACGAATCTACCGGACAAAGCTCGAATGAACGGCGAAAAATGGTTGCACCAGCACACAACCACACAGAAACTGCAGAAACTTCCAAGAACTCACGTTGTGGATGGGAGCAAGTTTTACACGGCCCCACGGTGGGCGCCTGATGATCCTGCCTGTTGACCAAGACGCTGGAGCCTTGCCTCGTCAAATCTGGATCGACTTCTGCGCCGTGTTAGCTTCGGTCCTTCGCTTTGATTCACCTCAAGAACCTGCAAAAGACAGAACGGCGCCGCTACGGCCGATCTCGCTCCGACGCCCAAGTCAGCGATTGAACCACCAAACACTAAGAGAAAACTCAAGAGCTCTAAGGACCCGTGCAAAATTCTCTCTCAGCGTACTCAAGTTCTCGCAAGCGTAAAGAAGTAATCTAAACGTGCGTACCTCAGAACTTCGTTAGAATATCTTATATACCTGCGCACTTTCTCTCTCCTGACAATTACACATCTGGACACGTGGCTCGCATCCAGCTGTACACGTGTCACCATCTGGAGCATCCTTGACTTGGGCGCCACTTCTTATTCTTAAGGCTTTTGGCTAAGTTACTTACGCGTGAAACAACTCAGCGCATAGCTGCCTTGGAGCGTGATCTCTTCTGCGTGGCGAGTTCGGGTGCCTTCGTACACACCTTCCCTGTGGTCTCGCCGGCCGCCTTCATGATCTACTTCACTTGCTTCACCGTGTATGTTCAGGTAAGCTGTTTCCCAACCTCAACCTCTGGCTAACTAGGAAAAGCTTCTGGGTATGCTTTTCCGGGATCGCGGGCAGGATCCTCCTCTCCCTCTTCCAAAACTCTTACAAGAACTGGAAAGGGAAGTTCTTTAGGGTGTGCAGTGCCAAGCACGATCCCACAGCCTTGGATGGCTTCCCCCTTTACTGGACGGAGCGCCCTAAACTGCTCAGGGCCAAAACCTTGGAAGAGCTATCTCCCGCCGACAGGGAGGTAAGCAAAGCCTTGGCTGGGTTGGGGATCGTTTTTAATACCTTGAAGCTTGTTGCTAGCGAGTACAATGCTCACGCCCTGACCACCTACTTTGGTAAGGGGACTCTCCCCTCATCCTTCTTGTTGTGAACACCCCGCTACCGGATGTTGTCCCCCCAGACTATTCTACTTGTTTTATATTGTGCCATGTTACTTGCATCTCACGCCTCTGTGTGTATTGTAAATTTGCATATCTGCTTTGGTCCTAATTTCTGCTGCTTGGTCTGTTTTGATGTAGGATCGGTGATGGATGCTTCTAAAAGGATGATGCTGGCGAGAGCAACGAAGGAGGCTCGTGCCGCCAAGGCGAGTGCCTCCTCCGTTCCTGCCGCTGCTCCGATCCCCCCACCAACTCTGTCACCGCCACCTCCGGTCATTGCCGAAGCTCCCTTGAGCTCATCTCCGTCATCCCCACATAGCCTCGAGGCGCTTCCAACTCCCAGTTCTCCTCCGCCCATCGCCGCCGTTCCCCTAGCCGCGGCCTCGTCACCGGCTCCAACCCCCCTTGACAAAGGGAAACGGGTCTTGGAGATTCTATCAGATGATGAGGACTCGGAAGGCGTGGCACCCTTCAAGAGGAGAAAATCTGCGCGGGTTCCTCTTCTGGTAGAGGCGTCGCCCCAGGGAGGGAACTCCTTCATGGACAACCCCCCAAGTGCGACCTCACTTCCCCCCACGACACTCCAAGAGGAAGGGGGCGAAGGCGCCGAATCTTCCCCGCCTCCGCCGCCGGCAGAAGTCATTGCTTCCGCTACTCCCGTCGCCGCCGCCCCCGATTTCATCGCCATCCCTCCTCCAATCATGCATCTGATGAGGGTCTTCAGTGGCGGAACTATGCCAGAGGGTACCGACAGGAAGGAAGGCATGCCTTTCTACTTGGGGGCCTTCTTGGCAGTGGCCCTTGAATGGCGCGCCCAGGCCAGAAACGCGGTCCTGCAAGCTCAAACTCTCCAGGCCTTGGAAACAAAGGCGACTACTCTGGAGGAGGAAATGAGGACCCTAGGGCGCCAGAACGAAGCTTACCAAACCTCTCTGAAGCAAGCGCAAGAGTCCAAAGCAGAAGCTGAGAGGCAACTAGCGGAGGCATTGGAGTTCCAGGCTGACTTTTATACTCGGGAAGTCGCCCTCCAAGTTCAGATAACGGGCCTTCAGGAATTGGTCAAAGCTGATGCAGAAGTTCAAAAGGACCTGAAGGACCGTTGCTGTGAGCAGGCTGACAAGATGGAGCGGATGGAGGGGGAAATGGCCACCCAAGCCAAGGCTATGGGCCTTCTCCTAGCTGACTACGACAAACTACAGGCCGAGGTCAGTCGGCTTCGCGTGGAAAAGGAGGCTTTGGAGAAGCAGGTAGCCTCGGGGGACGCCGCCATCGAGGAGCTAGAGAAGGACAAAAAGGCCCTCATCCAGGAGATGGCGGGTACTTTCGAGGAGGGGTTCCAAGAAGCTTTGGCTCAAGCAATCTGCACGAATCCGGGGATTGACATTTCCAATTGCGATCCCACTCACCACATCGTTGATGGAAAGGTCGTGCCCTTGGAGATAGACGACTGAGCCGCCGCCCCCCGATCATCAGCCCATTTCTTTACACTTGTTTTAAGCTTCTCTGAAAAATTTGTAATTCTTTGAATCATCTGCACTCTTGACACAACTCTGGAACTTTGTTATAATTACTTTCATATCCTCGCTACATAGAATTCTGCCTGTGCAATTTTATTCTCATCCTTTGCCTTCGCGCACTTCGGTTATTTTATTTGTGTTTTGCCTGTTTCCTTCACTTCGTTGGGCGTTCTAGTATGCCCAGGAAAGGTCACGTGCCAATGCCCACGCCCATGGAAATGCTCACCCAGTGAAGCCGTATCGTCCACGGGGTGTCTCTAACACCGAAACGGTCCTTTCCTTGATCCTTAACGCCCGACGCCCACGCCTAAGGAGAGGCCTGCTACAGCAGCACCGTATCGTCCCCGGGTGTCCAAAACGCCGAGTGCTCTGGCGGGGGTTGTTCCCTCCATGGCCTTTCCTTCCCATAGGTATCGGGGAACACCCTGCCAGCGATTCGCTGGCGTTTGGCGGTCTTATCTCCCTCCACAGTCTTTCCTACCTGTGGGTATCGGGGAGGCGACGCCAGTAACTAACTTTGCCTTCTTTGATTTCGTCTCCCTCCATAGTCTTTCCTACTTGTGGGTATCGGGGAGACGACCCTGCTGATATTTTGGTTGGCGACGCCCGCGACGTCTCACGCTGGCGTCGCCCTTTGCGTCCTTCCAGGCGACGCCTCGGGCGTCTCATGCTGGCGTCGCCTTGGGCGCCATCTTTACCTTGACATTGACTTTGACCTTGGCCTTGGTCGACGCCTGAGGACAGCGAAGAGCTCAAGGTTTTGCTCGCGCCATCCACGTGGCGCTTCTTGTATGGCTGATGGGACATTCAGTCATTCGACTTGATCCACGTGGCGCTTCTTGTATGGCTGATGGGACGTTCAACCATTCGACTTGATCCTGACTCCTATTGTGCCCCTGACCCACTTTCGACGGCGCATCGTACCACTGGGCATTCTGTTGATACGACGTTCTCTGAGTTTAACCAGCGGTGCAGGGCCATCCTTTCATCTTCTGCCACGTGGCTCAATCGTGCGGTGCGTCCATTCGCGTCGTTTGGCGCTCTAACCGCTTTATTTAACTCTTCAAACTCTGAAACTATCCTCATCATTTTCTCACTCTTCATAACCTACTTACGTTCTTTCTTCTTACACCCTTCCTTCTTGCACCCTTTCTTTTCTCACGAGGGGTTGTTCCAGCATTCGCTCCCCTCGCTCAACCCTTGCATTTTCGGCGGTCTCTACACCCTTGACAATCCCTGATCTTGTTAAAGAATGTCTTCTCATGCTGCTTCCTCCAGGGTCAATCCCAAGGACTTGTACCCTTGGGCTTCGAGTGAACTTCTTGACGAGTGTTCATGCTTACTCGCTACCAGGGCCATAAGGGAGCACAAAGGGGATTCGTGTTCCTATGACCACCGGGCCTTCGCGAGGAGGCATGACGACGACATCGCTGTGCTCCCTTGCACTCTAGGGGAGCCAGTATGTGGAGACGAACGGGCCAACGAAGGGGTCCCTTTCTTTTACTTTTACCAGGTGGTGTTCAAGACCATCGGAGTGCGCCTACCCTTCTCCTGGTTCGAGAAGGAACTGCTGACGGAGATCAACGTTGCTCCGGCCCAGTTATATCCCAACAGCTGGGCCTTTGTCAAAGCCTTCGACATTCTCTTCGGGTTTCTAGGTTGTGCACCCTCGGCTGACCTCTTTCTTCACTTCTTTGAGGTGAAGAGGCAAAGACACAACCTCTGGGTAACTCTCAGTAATGTACCCGGGAGAGTTCTCTTCACACCCTTCCAAAGCTCGTTCACCGGGTGGAAAGGCCGGTTCTTCAAGATCTGTCGTACTGACCTTGTTCCCGACGCTCTGGATGGGTTTCCGCTGTACTGGGTGAGAGAGACGAGGGCCTTCAAAACCAAACCCTTCAAGAAGCTGGCTCCAAGTGATCAAATAGCTTGCCGGATTCTTGCTGAGGCGGGAGGTTTTGACTCTGCCACTTTGATCAGCCTGGAGTTCAACGCTGGGACTCTCGAAAAGTACATATGTAAGAGTCACTGCCCTAAAAACTTTGGCCCTTATCGCTTTCCAAGCGTGCATGTCTTGCTTCATGGTATTTCTGACACATTTATCTCCCTTGGTGCAGGCTCGAAAATAAACCAAGAGAGGAGGACACGACTTATTCGAGCTCTGCGGGCTAGGAATGGGGTTTCGCCTTCCTCCAGTGCTGATTCCGATGGCCACTGAGAAATGGCTTGTTCGTGTTTTTGCATGATCTGTAGTGTTTGCTCCATTTGTGCTACTCCCATTGTATCGAACATTGCTTGTAACAACAACTTTTCTATATCATACTTGATTTTTTTGCAACGCCACTTTACTTTGCATATGTTTCGCATACCGCGCGCTTTTCTTTCGTCCTGTTTTTCCAACGGTGCACGCATCCATCTAGGCGACGCCTTCACCTGGGCGACGCCTTCACCAGGGCGACGCCTTTATCAGGGCGACACCTTTATCTAGGCGACGCCCTCTTTCTTGGCGACGCCATGACCTAGGCGACGCCTTCTTTCTTGGCGACGCATCACATTACTTCAAACGGAGAAAGATAAAGGCTGAAAACCAAGGAACTTCTTTTTCTCAAACTGGTTTTACCTTTTATTTGGGTGACCTCATTGAAAAACCCCCGAGAGGGAAAAAGAGCGTCCCCTTCAACTAAATTGTTACATACTGCTTACACAAGTCAACAGAAATAAAATTTTAAGTTGGCTGCATTCCAACTGCGCGGGATAGGACCTCCATCCAAAGTCTCCAGGTTGTACGAACCGTTGCCCTTAGCCTCAGTAACTCTGAAGGGTCCGGTCCACTTGGGAGATAGCTTATTCTCCAACTCGTATGGGTGAGCTTTCCTCATCACTAGGTCGCCGACCTGAAACTGTCGCGACTTTACCTTAGAGCTATATTGCCGCTCTACTCTTCTCTTCATCGCTTCAACTTTTACTCTAGCTTCTTCCCTGGCCTCATCTAGCAGATCCAGGTTTACCCGCCTCTCTTCATTGGATTCCTCCACCACAAAGTTTTGAAAACGTGGTGAGCTTTCATGTATTTCTACTGGAATCATCGCGTCCGACCCGTACACCAAACTGAAAGGCGTCTCCATAGTAGAGGATTGGGGCGTGGTGTGGTATGCCCATACGATTCTTGGAACCTCTTCCGCCCACGCCCCTTTGGCTTTTTCTAACCTTCTTTTTAACCCCCTCGGCAGAACTCTGTTTGCTGACTCCACTTGTCCGTTGGTCTGGGGGTGTTCAACCGATGCGAACACCTGTTTGATTCCTACCTCAGCGCACAGATTTCTCAACTACTGACTGGCAAACTGGGTCCCGTTATCGGATATCAAGCGCCTAGGTACGCCAAAGCGGCATACAATGTTCTTCCACACAAAATGCTGTACCTTGTGCGCAGTGATCTGTGCTACGGGCTCTGCCTCTATCCACTTAGTGAAGTATTCGATGGCGACGATCAGATACTTCATCTGCCTGATTGCCGGTGGGAACGGGCCCAGGATGTCGATTCCCCATGTATGGAAAGGCCACAGGCTGTATATGGACCGCAATTCTTCTGGCGGCGCCTTATGCTAGTCGGCGTGCTTTTGGCATTGTCTGCACCGCCGGGCGTGTCACGCGCAATCTTCTTTCACTGTTGGCCAGAAGAAACCTGCGCGTATTACTTTGGAGGTTAGGGACCTTCCCCCTACGTGGCTCCCGCAGATGCCTTCGTGTAGCTCTGCCATTATCTTGGTGCACTCGTCGCCACTTACACATGTTAGGATAGGGTGAGTGAAACCGTGCCTGAACAACACCCCATCCACCAGGGTGTACCTTGCGGCGTTTCTTTTGACCTTTTTACCCTCTTCAGGCTCTACTGGGAGAGTCCCATCCGCCAGGTACCGCTTGTAGGGCGTCATCCAGGTGTTTCCCTGGGTCAAAACGCATACCTGCATCTGCTCTCCTTCGGGCACCTCTGCGTACATGCTGATGCGGGGCGCCCTCTGCGTATCTTGGGTCAAAGAGCAATGACTCCTCGGCTTTCCCCTTGTTGCGTAAATCTGGAGGACATCCACTCTGTTGTCTTCCACGAATCTACGCGGAGCTTTGAGGGTCTCTTGGATCACTGTCCTCTGTCTACCCCCCTTGCCTGAACTGGCCAGCTTTGCAACCAGGTCAGCTCTGGCATTCTGCTCCCTCGGGACATGTATCAGCTCAAGAGCGTTAAATGCTCCCTTTAACAACTGGACGTATTTCAGGTACGCCGCCATCTGTGGGTCCTTCGCCTGGAACTCACCCGACACCTGCCCCGTGACTAGCTGGGAGTCGCTTTTTACCAGGAGGTTCTGCGCGCCCATCTCCTTGGCCAGGAGCATTCCTGCTATCAGGGCTTCATATTCTGCCTGATTGTTACTTGCCTTGAAGGCGAAGCGCAGGGCCTGCTCGATCAGTATGCCGTTGGGTCCCTCCAAGACTATTCCCGCACCGCTCCCTTGTTGGTTGGAAGAGCCATCAACCGAGAGCAGCCACCGCGAGCCCACTTCCACCTCTTGCTCACCTCCGGGCGAAAGTTCCGCTATAAAATCTGTGTACACTTGCCCTTTGATGGATCCTCTGGGCTCATACTGGATGTCGAATTCTGACAGTTCCACCGCCTAGCGCACCATTCTTCCCGCCACATCAGGCTTCTGCAGCACCTTCTGTATAGGGAGGTTTGTCATCACCACCACCGTAAAGCTGTGGAAGTAATGACGGAGCCTCCTGGCGGAGAACACTACTGCTAGCGCCGCCTTCTCTAGCGCTTGATACCTCGTCTCAGCCCCCTGTAATGCCTTGCTTACAAAATAGATGGGCTTCTGACTCTGGTCCTGCTCCTGGACTAACACAGAACTAATGGCTCGCTCCATTACAGTAAAATATAATCGGAGGGGCACGCTCGCTACCGGTTTGCAGAGGACCGGTGGCGTCGCTAGGTACTCCTTCAGCTTAATGAAAGCCGCTTCGCACTCATCAGTCCATGCAAAGCGACTGTTTCTCTTGAGGCACTGGAAATATGGATGCCCCTTCTCTCCCCCGGCGGAAACAAACCTTGAGAGCGCCGCCATCCGCCCTGTCAGCTGTTGCACCTCCTTTACCGACGTCGGGCTTCGCATGGCAATAATCGCCGCGCATTTGTCGGGGTTCGCCTCTATCCGCCTTTCTGTGAGCATAAAACCCAAGAACTTACCGGCCTCTACCCCGAAAACACACTTTTCAGGGTTTAACTTGAGGCGGTACTTGGATATTGTGACGAACAACTCCTCCAGATCCGTCATATGCTGCACCCTATCCTGCGACGCCACCACCATGTCGTCGACATAGGCGTACACGTTCCTCCCTAGCATGGGCGCCAGGACCTTGTCCATTAACCTCTAGTAAGTGGCGCCCGCGTTTTTCAGCCCAAAGGGCATCACCTTATAGCAGTAACTGCAAGTCTCGGTCATGAATGCAGTTTTGTTCTCATCTCTGGGGTGCATCTTGATCTGGTTATACCCTGAGAAGGCGTCCAAGAAACTCAGCACCTTGCTGCCGGACGCACTGTCTACCAAGGCGTCGATGTTGGGCAGCGGGTACGAGTCCTTCGGGCATGCCTTATTCAGGTCCGTGAAGTCAACACACATCCTCCACTTTCCGTTTGCTTTTTTCACCAAGACGACGTTGGCAAGCCACTCAGGGTATTGAATCTCCTTGATGTGGCCAGCATTCAACAGCTTCTGCGTTTCGTCTTTCACCACCTGCTGTCGTTCCTCATTGAACTTTCTCCTTCTTTGACGCACGGGACGGACCGTGGCGTCCATGCTGAGGTGGTGACACAGGAAATCGGGATCAATGCCTGGCATATCCGAGGTGGACCATGCGAAGGCATCCAGGTGGCGTGAAATCACTTATGCCACCCCTTCCTGTTCTTCTGGGCTCAGCGAACTTCCTAACTTGAAAGTCTTGCCGCCAATCTCCCTTTCTACGGCGTTAGCCGCGGGGTGCTCCCTGCTATCATCCTCGATGGGCGCCGCCTCTTCCACGGGCGCCGCGTCGTCAGGGCCTTCCTCCATAGGCGCATCTGCTTCGGGCATCGCCCTCTCCGCTATGGCCTCTTTAGGCGTCAACCCAGCGGGCGTCGCCTCAATCATCGTCGTGTCCGCGCTCGGCAGACGTTCATACACCATGAACACGCCTCTCCTCGTTTTCAGACTGTTCTCATAGCATTTCCTTGCCTCCTCCTGGTCTGACCTGATGACTGTCACCTGGCCATTGAGGTCCGGCAGCTTCATCTTCATGTGGCGTGTGGAGGACACCGCGTTCAGACGATTTAACGCCGGTCTGCCCAACAAAATATTGTAGGCAGAGTTGGCGTTCACGACAAGGTACCGGATGCTTTCGGTACGGGAGGCCTCTCCGTCTGTGAACGTAGTCCTCAACTCCAGGTACCCCCGGACTTCCACCTGGGTATCCCCGAACCCATACAGCCACCCCGTATAGGGACTCAACAGATCGGGGGACAGCCGTAACTTATTAAAGGTCGACAAAAACATGACGTCTGCCAAATTTCCTTGGTCGAGAAGCACTCTGTGCACCTTCCTTCCGGCTGTGACGACTGAGATGACAACGGGGTCGTTGTCGTGGGGTACCACATCTCGGAGGTCTCTCCTCGTGAACACGAGATCCGACTCCCATGGCTCCCCCGAGAGCCTCTTTTCGATTGAATTTACCCCCCTCGCGTATTTCTTCCGCTGGGAGGCGATGGGTCCCCCGCCGGAAAAACCTCCAGCAATGATGTGGACCGCTCGTGCGCTGGTTCTTCCGCCGGAGGCGGCGAGGTGGCGGTCGTTGTGGGCTCTGCGACATAGTCCTTCAAAAACCCAGTCCTCACCAGCTCATCTAGCTGGTAGCCCAACGACAGGCAATTATCAATGTGGTGCCCGAAAGCCTCGTGGAATTCGCACCAAGAGTCTTTACGAGGCCCTAATACCTTGTCGGTCTTCGCTGGTCGCCTCAGCCTCTCGGCTATATTAGGCACGGCGATCAGGTCTTTCAGTTCTACCACAAAATTGTACCTCGCCGGTCTCGCTCTTTCTCTGGCCGGGCGATCGCCTCCCGCTGGGCCCTGGGGCTGGGGCTTTCTGGCCTCGTAGGGGCGTCACGCCTCTGGCTTCTTTCTCCCCGTCGTGGTCTCATTGACCCTGACGGGTTGAGCTCGCGCCGGTCCCCTCGGGCGTGAGGGTACGACGCTGGTGCGCTTCACACACACCTCCCCTTCAGAAGCAATATGTTCTACTGCCCTACGTCGTAGTTCAGCGAAAGTCCTAGGACGGTTGCGGATGATGGATTCTCCAAAAGGGCCAGGGCATACGCCTTTCACAAATGCGTACACGATCATAGGCTCCTCTGTCGTACCAACCTTCACGACCTGGGCCCCGAAGCGATTGATATACTCCTTCAGGGTCTCCCCTTGATACTGCTTCACATCGAACAGGTTGTAAGAGACTGGCGGCGGGGCCTTTTTGCTAAGTATTGTTCCCTGAACAATCGCGACAATTGGCAGAAAGATGTGATATGACCCTCTGGAAGGCTAATGAACCAGTCCATAGCCATCCCGGTCAGGGTTCTCATAAAGAGCTTGCACTTGGCAGCGTCAGAACCGCCTACCAGGACCATCTGTGTGTGAAATGCAGCAAGGTGCGTCTCTAGGTCCTCCATCCCGGTGAAGATCACCTTGGGCCCCGCGAACGTGTTCAGGATCACTGCATCTAGGATCTCCTGCGAGAAAGGAGTGGAAAACTCCCTTGGTGGGGAATGGTTCTCCATCTCGTCATGTCCAGGCCGCCTCCGATCATTTCTCAGGCCCTGGCACAACTCCTCATTTACACGGTGGAGCTCTTCATTCCGCTCATGCGAGGCGTCGAGATCTGCCTGCATGCGTTCTTGTTCCATTTTCGACTCCGCCATGTCCTGCTGCAGCCCCCTCATTATCTCCAGGACCTGTTGCATGGATAGTTCCGCTGGGGCTGCGCGTGCTGTGCTTCGTCTGGTGGGGGCCATCGTCACTCCAACCTCCTCCAACGTTACTGCCACGTAGCAGATCTTCTCGAACTTGCGATGGGACTGATGTTTTATATCGGCCCCACGGTGGGCGCCAAATGTTCCGTCCGGTTGACCGGGACGTCTTCGTGCGCGACCTCAACCGTCAGTTAGGGACTCCTTCCCACTGGTTAACTGTGGATTCCTGCAAAAAAGAGGACAAAGAGGCGCCCTAGCTGCCGTTTGCACTCCGACGCTCAAGTCAGCCAGCAAGAAACACCAAAACTGTTCACCTCCGTCTCTGAGCACCGCGTATGGCACTCTGAAGGTGGTAAAAAGAACTGTGTATTATGTGTGTCTCTTTCTCCCTCAGGCAAAGATCTTTTCCCAGTCCCTTGTTCGTAACCTCAAAGCACGAGCAAGCAACTAGAGAGTTCTGGTCGATTTGCCAAAAGTTCGAACCCCCTTTCCAACATTCCCAGCGCTATTTAAACTACCCAAGCATTTAAAGCGCCTTAAAGCGCCTTTAATTACAAATGTAACGCACTCAATCAGCGCATCTAATTAGAAAACGTAGCGCATTTAAGACGTTGAAACGCTTGGGAGCTGTTATAGTACCTGAATGCTCGAAACGGAAACTGTATTGAATGACTTCAATTACCTGGCCCCTGACTAAAGGGTGTTTCTATTCCGACATGGTTGTCGTACACGTGGAGGGCCTCACGACGCCGTGACCCCATCTGGGGGCGTCTCTGCCCATCTAGGGACGTTTCTACGTGTGAGTCCTCCTGCTTGGGAGTGCTATTGTGCTAGGGGTGACTTTTTGGGTGCCAATTCATGCCCCCAATCATCTAGTCACTTACTTTGAGAGCGTATCTGCCTTCCTCTCGTACCCTACTCCCGGCTACCCTGGGCGTGACCTTCCTCTTGAGTCGTATCTGTCCCAAAGGCGTCTCTGGGGCGGCAGGGGTACTTCACGAGTCAGGCTGCCCTACACTGGTGTTGTTACTATGGCCTTGAAGCCACCTTTCTCTCCTCTTTATTACTGTTCCCTAGTTATACAGGGTCTGAGGCCTCCCCACGGCGTTGCTCCCTCCATGGTCTTTCCTACCCATGGGTATCGGGGAACCACACTGTGATCGCCTTGCTTTAGTACTATTTGAGCTGGCGACGCCCTGGTTGGGCGACGCCCTCGCCTAGGCGACGCTTCCTCTTGGCGATGCTGGCACTTGGCGTCTCTCCACCTAGGCGACGTCTTGCGTTGACTTTGACTCTCCAGTTGTTGACTTTGACCTTGACTTAGTCAACGCCCGGATACGGGACGGTACAATTTTATATGCGAGGAATCGATATAAATGATTTTTCAAAGAACTTAATATTGACATGCTAATCAAAATACTTGAGAGTGAGAGAGATGAAACTAATCCTTATTTTTCCAATTGAAACAACTAATTCTTTGTTTGTTTTCTTATTGATCAGTGCCAACACAATTAATTCAAAACTCTTTTAATTGTTCTGTTTTTATATTTAGCGATTATTGTACTCGATAATTCACTGTTCCTTGTGGGATCGATATCCGTCCTTAGGGACAATTATTACTTTTGACAAACGCATTGACTTTGCAAACCTGAACAAGGCCTGCCCAAAGGACTATTATCCTTTGCCAAGCATAGACGCCCTGGTAGACAGTGCATCAGGGTGCAAGCTGCTCAGTTTTCTGGATGCCTTCTCGGGGTACAACCAAATCAAAATGCACCCCATGGACGAAGAGAAGACCGCCTTCATGACGGAAAGGTTATGTTATTTCTACAGGGTAATGCCCTTCGGGTTGAAGAATGCAGGGGCCACATACCAAAGGCTGATGGACAAGGTGCTCGCACCCATGCTCGGAAGGAATGTGCAGGCATACGTCGACGACATGGTCGTGACGTCCCTGGAGAAAGACAAGCACGTCGCAAACTTGGAAGAGTTGTTCATCACGATAGCCAGGTACAAGCTAAAACTGAATCCTGAAAAGTGCGTTTTAGGTGTAGAAGCAGGGAAATTTTTGGGGTTTCTCCTGTCAAAGAGGGGAATCGAGGCTAACCCCGAGAAGTGCGCCGCCATTTTGGCAATGAGGAGCCCCGCCAATGTGAAGGAGGTGCAGCAACTCACGGGGCAGATGGCCGCCCTGTCCCGATTCGTACCGGGAAGCGGAGAGAAGGCCCACCCATACTTCCAATGTGTGAAAAGGAACAACAGGTTTGTTTGGACAAAGGAGTGTGAGGAGGCCTTCGTAAAGCTCAAGGAATATTTGGCGAGCCCTCCAGTTCTATGCAAGCCCCAAGTCGTAACACCGCTCAGGCTGTACTTTGCCATAACTAAGAGGGCGATCAGCGCAGTGCTAGTGCAGGATCAGGATCAGATCCAAAGGCCTATATATTTCGTTAGCAAGGTGCTACAAGGCCCAGAGGTAAGGTACCAGGCCCTAGAAAAGGCAACATTGGTGGTTGTATTCTCGGCGAGGAGATTGCGCCATTACTTCCAGAGCTTCACGGTATTGGTGATGACTGATCTGCAAATCCAGAAGGTTTTGAAGAAGCCCGATGTGGCTGGAAGGATGGTGAAATGGGCAGTCGAGCTTTCGGAGTTCGACATCAAATATGAACCCTGGGGATCAATCAAAGGGCAAGTCTTCGCCGATTTTGTGGTCGAGTTGTCCTCCGAAGTGGCACAGAACGCCGAGGATGACTTTCGTTGGGTACTCTCGGTTGATGGGTCGTCCAACCAGCTGGGCAGCGGGGCTGGGGTCATTTTGGAAGGGCCCAACGGAGTGTTGATAGAGCAATCATTGAGGTTTGCTTTCAAAGCAAGCAACAATCAAGCAGAGTATGATGCTTTGATCGCCGGAATCCTGCTGGAGAAGGAAATGGGGGCGAAAGTGCTGATGGCCAAGAGCGATTCGCTGTTGGCCACCGGACAAGTAACTGGCGAGTTCCAAGCCAAGGACCCGCAGATGGCAGCCTACTTGGAGTACGTGCAAGAGCTAAGAAGATCTTTTGCTTCATTTGAAGTGGTGCACGTGCCAAGAGAACAGAATGCCCGAGCTGACTTGCTAGCCAAGCTCGCCAGTTCGGGCAAGGGGGGCAGGCAGAGGACTGTCATTCAAGAAACCTTGAAAGCGCCTCGAGCATTCGTGGCAGACCACCAGGTTCTCCATGTATGCAGATCAATGGAAAGACCGGCGAGAAGTCATAGATCCCTAACGCAGGAAACTCTTAGGATGCCGAGGGTCAGAGCGCGCCCAGCGGAAGGGGCAAGATCAATGCAGGTTTGCACTGTCCACGAACCAGACACGTGGATAACGCCATACCAACGCTATTTAGCGGATGGTGTGCTTCCAGTTGACTCAACTGAGGCCAGAAAAATAAAGAAGAGCTCCAGCAAGTTTACCCTTATTGACGGCGAGCTGTACAGGTTTGGATTTACACACCCTCTTCTTGTATGTGTACACGGAGAGAAGTGCACGAGGATTGTGGCTGAGATCCATGAGGGAATTTGCGGGAGCCACATTGTAGGTCGATCGCTGGCGACAAGGACTGTCCGTGCAGGCTATTACTGGCCCACGATGAGAGAAGATTGCAAGAGATACGCCCAGCGCTGCAAGCAATGGCAGCAGCACGCCAATTGGTACAAGGCACCCCCAGAAGAGCTGAAGTCAATTTACAGCCCCTGGCCGTTTCATACTTGGGGAATTGACATTCTGGGACCCTTCCCATTGGCGGTCAGGCAGATGAAGTACTCTGTAGTGGCGATTGAGTACTTCACCAAGTGGATCGAAGCGGAGCCAGTGTGCCAGATCACCGCACACAAGATCGAGAGCTTTGTATGGAAGAACATAGTGTGCCGGTTTGGTGTGCCTAAACGCCTGGTGTCAGTCAATGGGACTCAATTTGCAAGTCACCTGTTGAAAAAGCTGTGCGAAGAGGTGGGAATACAACAGGTGTTTGCATCCGTCGAGCACCCACAAACGAATGGCCAAGTGGAGTCTGCCAATCGAGTGTTGCTGAGAGGTTTAAAGAGAAGACTAGAGAAAGCTAAGGGATTGTGGGCTGAAGAGGTACCCCGCATAGTTTGGGCGTACCATACCACTGAGCAGTGAGGAACCCACGAGACCCCGTTTAGTTTGGTTTATGGATGTGATGCAATGATTCCAGTCGAAATCCAGGAAAGCTCGCCGAGATTCAAGAACTTTGTGGCGGAAGACTCGAACAAAGAAAGAAGAATGAATCTGGATTTGCTGGATGAGGTCAAGGAGGAGGTGAGAGTGAAGGCCGAAGCAGTAAAGAGAAGGATTGAGTGAAGGTATAACTCTAAGGTATTGTCAAGGCAGTTTAGAAGTGGCGACCTGGTGATGAGGAAGGCCCATCAGTATGAGATGCAGAACAAGTTATCGACTAAGTGGACGGGACCGTTCAGAATAACCGAGGTGCTCGGGAACGGCGCCTACCGCTTGGAGACGTTAGAAGGAGGGGCGATTCCTCGCACTTGGAACGCGACACATCTCAAATTGTATTACAGTTAAAGCCTTGTAAGTAAAGACGAACATGAAGAGATTTGAATAGTTTCTGTTAAAACAATTTCAAGGGGGCACTCTTTTTTCCTTAAGGAGGGTTTTTAATGAGGCTACCCAATAAAGAAGAGTTTTTCAAAGTTTAAAGCTTCTAAGTTTGCATGCTTATTGTTTTGAAAGTTTTTAGAAAAAAGACCTTATCACTTGTACGTGATCTAAGGCAACAGTAAAGTTATATTGCATGTTTCATAGTTAAAAGTTTTAAAGTCCTCATTGTTTTTCGGCGATCGGTGGCAATAGTTAAAAGTTTCAAAGTCCCCATCGTTTTTCGGCGATCGGTGGCAATAGTTGAAAGTTTTAAAGTCCCCGTCGTTTTTCGGCGATCGGTGGCAATAGTTAATAGTTTTAAAGACCTCGTCGTCTTTCGGCGATCGGAGGCACGAGTAGTGTAGAAAGCCCTCAACGCTCTCGTGCATTTTGAGGCAAAAGAAGAAGTTCTCCTTGCCCTTGAGCGAGTGCAGGCGAGAAAGAGATTTAGAAAAGACCTCCTCGCCTTGAGCGAGCCCAGGCGAGAAAGAGATTTAAAAAGACCTCCTTGCCTCGAGCGAGGGCAGGCGAGAAAGAGATTTAAAAGACCTCCTCGCCTCGAGAGAGCGTAGGCGAGAAAAGACTGAAGTCCTACTCGCCATGAGCGAGCACAGGCAAGAACAGATTGCAAGACCTCTTTGCGTGAGCAAGTTAAGGCAAGTCGAAAGCCCTCAGTGCATCCGGGGGAGGAGGAGATGTAGTCCCTGGGCAAGTTGAGGCATGAGGAAAAGTCCTTCTCACCCTAGAGTGAGTTCAGGCAAGATGGAAGACTTGGAGGCTGCACGAAAGGCTGAAGCTTCCAAGGTCGAAAGAATTGAGAAGAGATCAGCAGATAGGGAGATCCTTTTGGGGAAGGTCGAGGCAGACAGAGATAAGGCTCTCGCTGAGCTCTCCCAAGCTCGTGAGGAAGCTACAAAAGTTGATGCAGAGCTTGCCCAAGCTCGAGGTGAGAGTAAGAAAGCTATTGAAGAACTTGCTCGAGCTCATGAGGAGAAAGAAGGACTGAAGAACCAAATACATGAGCTCGAGCAGAGTGCTGCTCAAATCCTCACCTCTGGGTTCGAAGCTGCTCTGGAGCAAATGTCATGCCAATATCCTGAGCTCGACCTTTCCATGTTGTCAATCTGCAACGAAGTGGTGGATGGGAAGATTGTACCTTCTGAAGACTAACTGCCTTTCCCCATCACCTCTTCTTCGAAAACTTGTTGTTTATCTTTTGTTTGTAATGACCAATCTGTGTAAAAACTTGAATTGACACTGCTTATATAACTCTTATTGCTTGAATATCGTCTTTCTATTCGCCTTGTATGCCTTTGCCTCTATTTGCTGTGGGGTTAACTAACATGACTGGTGAAACTTACTCAACTGCATTAACTCAGCAATACTTGAACTTAACCCTTCACATACTGCTTTTAACTCGAGCAAACTGTTAACCTTATAACAAACTTAGCAAACTGTTAACTCAAAGTAAATTTGAGCAACTATCAACTCTTCGGCGATGGCATTCAATAAACTTGTGAACTTAAGGCAACAAACCTTAACATAAAATCACTTACTAGGCAGCAGGTTTTAACTCAAACTAGTATTAAAATATAGTTTACCTGATCTGCCAAGTGAAGTGCCCCCTACTTCCGTCATCGCTTGGAACTCTTCTGATCTGGCACTCGCCGTACAACCCTTCGCTGTCTCAACCTTCACGCTATAGGGTTCTGACGATGTTACCTTTCTTCTTTGCATAACTTGATCATTGTTCCCTCATCTGGGGGTAGAGGCGCCTTTCGGATCCTTCTCTACCTCCCTGAGTTTAGAACAATGATCTGGATAGTGAGGTGTTCTCTTCGAACCTACCTCAGTTATCCTTTGTTCCGTCCGGTTGACATGGGACGTCTTCGTGCGCAAACTCAACCGTCAGCTAGGGACTCCTTCCCACTGATTACCTGTGGATTCCTGCAAAGAAGGACAAAAGGGCGCCATAGCGATCGTTTGCACTCCGACGCTCAAGTCAGCCAGCAAGAAACACCAAAAGACAGAGCGGCCATCCGACCTGTAAGCTGCTGCACCTCCTTCACGGTAGCCGGGCTCCTCATCGCCAAGATTGCAGCACACTTATCAGGGTTGGCTTCTATTCCTCTCTCAGTTAAGAGGAATCCCAAGAACTTCCCAGCTTCCACACCAAAGATGCATTTCTCGGGGTTCAGCTTTAACCTGAATTTGGCGATTGTGGCGAACAATTCCTCCAGGTCCACCACGTGCTTGCTCTTCTCCGGCGAGGTCACGACCATGTCATCTACGTATGCTTGCACATTCCTTCCCAGCATTGGTGCAAGTACCCGATCCATCAACCTCTGGTATGTGGCCCCCGCGTTCTTCAGCCCGAAGGGCATCACCTTATAGCAGTAGCACGACCTCTCGGTCATGAAGGCGGTCTTTTCTTCGTCCCTAGGATGCATCTTTATCTGGTTGTACCCCGAAAAGGCATCCAGGAAGCTCAGCAACTTACACCCTGCAGCATTGTCGACCAGGGCATCTATACTTGGCAAAGGATATGAATCCTTTGGGCAGGCCTTGTTCAGATCAGTGGATTCGACGCACATGCGCCACTTCCCATTGCTCTTCTTTACTAGCACGACGTTGGCCAGCCACTCAGGGTACTGCACCTCCCTGATATGGCCTGTAGCGAGGAGCTTCTGGGTTTCGTCTCTAATCGCCTGCCTCCTCTCCTCGTTGAACTTCCTTCTCCTCTGTCGTACCGGTCTGACCTGGTTGTCCATCACCAAATGATGGCACAAGAAGTCGGGATCGATCCCGGGCATGTCCGAAGCGGACCATGCGAACGCATCCAGATGCCGCTCTATCACCTTGGTGATCTGGTCCTGAAGCTCAGCCTCCAGAGATCTTCCCAGCTTGAAGATCTTTCCCCCGATCTCCCTTTCGAGCCACTGCTCGACGGGTTTTGGTCTGGTTTCTCTGGCGATCACCGCCCTGGCGATCCCGAGCTCCCTCGCTTCCTCGGGGCGGTTCCTCAGCTCTTCCTCTCGACCGGCGTTCTTCTCCCCCAACTCAGCATCCACCATCACCACGTCGCTTCCGACGGTCTCCTCTATTACCGTCGGCCTGGGCTTCACACCGGGAGGCGGGGTGGTTGTCACGTAACTCACGGACCTCTTGTTCTTCAGGCTATTCTCATAGCACTTCTTTGCTTCTTTCTGGTCGGATTTGATGGTGATCACCACCCCCTCCATAGATGGCAGCTTCACCTTCATGTGCCGGGTCGAGGGTATAGTGCCTATTCTGTTGAGGGTGGGTCTTCCCAACAGAATGTTGTATGCCGAAGGAGCGTTCACGACGAGGTACTTGATTCTCTCTGTTCTCGAGCCCACCTCATCCGTGAACGTAGTTCTCAGCTCAATGTACCCCCTGACCTCCACCTGGTCGCCAGCAAAACCATACAAGCACCCTCCATAGGGCCTCAACTGGTCAAGGGGCAACTCCAACTGTGTGAAAGTCGACCAAAACATCACGTCTGCCGAGCTTCCTTGGTCCACCAGAACCCTGTGGACCTTCCTTCCCGCCGTAATCAGCAAGATGACTATAGGGTCGTTGTCATGGGGCACAACGTCCCGAAGATCTCGCTTTGTGAACGTAATGTCCACATCCGGCGAGTGGTCCTCGAACATGTCCACCGTCATCACAGACCTCGCATACTTCTTCCTCTGTGACGCGGTGCATCCACCACCCGAGAAACCTCCTGCAATGGTGTGGATCTCTCCGTGAGTGGGCATCTCGTGCTGCTGAGCCTCACCACCTGCGGGCTGGAAGCTCGACGCGCCCCCTGTCCTTCTCTGTAGCAAGTAATCATTTAGGAACCCGCTCTTGACCAGGTCGTCGAGCTGGTATCCTAAAGCCAAACATGAGTCAACAGTGTGACCAAAGCCCTGGTGGAATTCACACCAGGCGTCTGGCTTTGGTCCCAACACCTTGTCGCCCACCTTCTCCGGCGCCTTCAGCCTGGCTACTATATTGGGGATGGCAATCAGATCCGCCAATCCCATCACAAACTTATGTTTTGGTGGGCGATTGTACTCCTGTCGTGCTAGTTGAGGGCGCCCTGGGCCCCTGCCCTTATTCTTCCTTGGGTCATAAGGATGGCGAGTCCTCTTATCCCTCTTGGCCGCCGCTGTCTCCAGCACCCTCTGTGGCTGGATCCTGGTCTGGGCACGTGGCCTAGCGGGGGCCACGCTTCCCCTCTTCTCGGCGACCTCACTTTCATCGGCGATGTGGGCCACCGCAAGTCGCCGAACCTCAGCAAACGTGGCAGGGTGGGCTCTAATCAACGCCTCGCAGAAGGGTCCCAGCAGCACGCTCTTCTTGAACGCGTAGACCAACAGCTCTTCGTCCTTGGCCGGCGAGCGGACCATCTGCGCCCCAAAACGATTCAAGTAGTCCCTGAGGGACTCTCCGTGGTACTGCCTGATGTCGAACAGATCATAAGACACCCTAGGCGGCGCCTTGTTCACTATATACTGCTCGACGAAGATCTTCGAAAACTGTTGGAAGTTGGTTATGTGGCCTGTAGGCAGGCTCACAAACCATTACAGTGCTGTTCCCTGGAGTGTGCTTACTGTACCGCCCTGGTAGTCGGGAGTGATGACGTGGCATCCTGCTACAGTATAGGCGTGTTGACAAGGCGCCGGGTTGGCAGAAGGGAAGGAAGTCGGGGGTCTCGCGTAGTCGCCAGTTGTTAAGTTGGCGTGTTCTGATCTCCAGCTTACTAGAATCGGCGATCACCGGGTTAAAGATGAAGTCGCCAGATGTAGATTCAGGCGACCTAGTTATTGGATATCGCCAGAGCAAGCACATCGCCAAAGATGAAGGAGAAGCAGATTATGAAGGCGGCCGGCGAGACCCCAGGGAAGGTGTATGAAGGCCCCTAACTCGCCAGTTCCAGTAGAGATTGCACTCCCAAGTTAGCTATGCACTGGGCAGTACCATGCATAAGTAACTTAGCCAAAATGAGAGTAGAAGCAGCGCCAAGTCAGGGAGCCTCCAGATGATGGCACGTGTACAGTTGGATGCGAGCCACGTGTCCAAGTCTGTAACTGCCAGGAGAGAGAAAGCTACCAGGTATATAAGAGTTCTCAACGAACTTTCTGAGTTACGCACGTTCAGATTATACTCTTTACGCTTGCGAGTGATAGAGCTGACTGTGAGAGAGGATTTGCACGGTTCTTGTTCTCTTAGTATTTGGTGATACCGTCACTGACTTGGGCGTTGGAGTGCGATCGGCCGCAGCGGCGCCGCTCTGTTTCTTTGCAGGTTCTTGAGGTGGATCTCGAAGAGGAACGAAGGTTTGAAGCGGTGCACACGTCGATCCTTTGACGAGGCAGTTTCCAGCGTTCCGGTCAACAGGCAGGATCATCAGGCGCCCACCGTGGGGCCGTGTAAAACTTGCTCCCATCCACAGCGTGAGTTCTTGGAAGTTTTCGAAGTTTTTGCGTGGTTGTGTGCTGGTGCAACCGTCGCTCGCTGTTTGTCTGAGTTTCGTTCGGTGAGTTCGCATTTTTCCACCGTTCGTTCCGAGGTTTGTTCGGTGAAGCGAGGTTTCCTGCTGTTTGCGCGTGATTTGTTCGGTGGAGTTTGAGTTCTTTTGCTCGATCGGTTGTTCGTGGGGTTTCTGGTGAAGTTGTGGTTTTCGTTGAAGGTTTACGGTGTTCTTGAGTTTCTTGCGGAGTTTCGCATAGTTTCTCCGATTGATCGCTGAGTCGATCGTAGCTGAAGTAAGTGTCGTCCGCTGCATTCTGTGATTCGCTGAGTTTCATGAGAAAAATGAGAAGCAATCGCTCAAGTCCAGTTGCGCCCGTGGCGCCTGTCGCTGCTGAAGGCGCCGCTGCCATGACCATGGCGCAGATGGCAGAGATGATGCGTTCGTTGCAGGCAACTGTGGAAGCCTCACGCGTAGAGCAGGCGAGAATGCATGAGGACCTGGTTGCCTCTCGCGCCAGGAACGAGGAGCTCAGCAAGGTGACTGAGGAGCTGCGTCAAGCTCTTCAGGAGCAACAAGGGCGTTCTTCTGCTGAAGAGGTGGCGCCGTCATCGCCACCTCGTGTTTTTCCTATGCCTTTTGTTCAGGCGATTACCGACACGCCCATTCCTGCGAGCGTGGTTCCGGTTAAGGCTGTTTTCACCGGCGTGGAGGATCCTGAGGCTCATCTCACCACGTTCCATACGCAGATGATGCTGTCGGGAGGGTCGGACGCCGTCTACTGCAAGATGTTCGTGAGTACGCTCCAGGGAACGGCGATGGAGTGGTTTGTGAGCCTGCCTAACGGCCACATAACCAATTTTCAACAGTTCTCGAAGATCTTTGTTGAGCAGTACATCGTGAATAAGGCACCGCCCAGGGTGTCTTATGATCTGTTTGATATAAGGCAGTACCAGGGAGAGTCCCTCAGAGAATACCTGAATCGTTTTGGGGCGCAGATGGTCAGATCGCCGGCCAAGGATGAAGAAATGCTGGTCTATGCCTTCAAGAAGGGCGTGCAGCCAGGACCATTCTGCGAGGCCTTGATCAGGGCTCACCCCGCGACGTTTGCTGAAGTCAGGCGTCTTACGGTGGCTCACATCGCCGACGAAAATGAAGTCGCCGAAAAGAGAGGAAGCGTGGCTCCCGCCAGGCCACGCGCCCAGACCAGGATCCAGCTGCAGAGGGTGCTGGAGACAGCAGCGGCGGCCAGGAAGGACCAGAGGACTCGCCATCCTTACGATAGGAGGAACAAGGGAAGGAGCCAAGCGCGCCAGCAACCAGTACGCCGGGAATACAATCGCCCGCCTAAGCACAAGTTTGTCATGGGACTGGCGGATCTGATCGCCATTCCTAACATATCTGCTAGGTTGAAAGCGCCTGAGAAGGTGGGCGACAAGGTGCTGGGGTCAAAGCCAGACGCCTGGTGTGAGTTCCACCAATGTTTTGGCCACACTTTGGACTCGTGTTTGTCCTTGGGATATCAGCTCGACGATCTGGTTAAGAGCGGGTTCCTAAATGACTATCCGCTGGACAGGAGGACGGGGGGAGCGTCGAGTTCCCAGCCAGCAGGTGGAGAAGCCCAGCAACACGAGATGCCTATCCACGGGGAGATCCACACCATAGCAGGGGGTTTCTCAGGTGGTGGATGCACCGCATCGCAGAGGAAGAAGTACGCGCGATCGGTGATGACAGTTGATGTGATTCCACTAGCCATATAGAGAAAGGTTCTTGACCTTCTTAGGAATCACCTTGAGTTGGACATTATAGAGGCACTTTTCTTAAAGTTGGATCATTGTTCTAAGACAAGAACTCACCAAAAACTAGTACCAAATCCCAAACTCATTTGGATGAACCAATTGTAGTCAAATTGAACCGAACAAAAGAGCAAGAAAAGCAAAGGAACAAGATGAATGGACAGAAATATAAAACTGCCGAACCAAAACTCATAAAAAACAGCAAGAACACCAAACCAAAACTCAAGAACACAAGCTAACAAAAACAATTGAAAGAGGAGGGAGGAAGGAAGGAGAAGAGAGTGCTCATGAAGATGGAAGGATGTTGGATGATCTCGCCACTAGAAGTGTGGAATGCTCCTAGATAAGAGTGATGCCGCCACTTGAGGACTCCATTGATCCATCAAGATAAGACTAGAGAAGAAGGCTCCAAAAGCTCTCTAAAGTTCACTCAAAATTTGAGTAGAGTTTTCTTAGATTAATTCCAATCTGAATTTTACAAAGAGAGCACCTCTATTTATAGCCTAAGGTGCTGAAATGTAAGCTACACAAATTCAAAAAACTCCCTCCCAAAAAGCTTCTAGAATTTGCGCCTAAAACAAAGCATGAGGAAGGTGTGATCCTTTCTCTCACTTTGGCACCTCCTTATTTACTCCTACACCTATCTACTAACACACCCCCCCTAAGACTCTTAACTAAAGACTAAAAGATGCTTTAACAATAGAGGTTTCTAATGTTTCCCTCTAAGCACCTTTCTAAACAATATTTATTTAAAACTTGGCCTTGCCCTTCATGGGATGGTCTTTGGGCTTTTGTGGGCTTTGGCCTTCTTGGGCTTGGGCTTTATCTTTTGAAAAGAAAAACTTTAAATGTGAAGGCGAATGATTTTGTTCTTCATTATAAAAAGCCACCTTTAGTTGATTCTCATCATACTCCCCGAGTTGGAGAGAATTCGCCCACGAATTCTGAATCCCTGCATATAACAAAGTCAGTTTACTTTTACAATCAAAAGTGTAAGAAAAAGGAATACATGACTTAGCAGATGGAACCAAAGGGATTGCAGAAAAGGAGGTCCTACAAATCGACCAAGTTGGAAAAATGTGTTTGGGAATGATGATATTTTTGGGAAAAAGACCTCTTAAATGGTGAAACCCCTTAGGAGGTATGAAAAAATCATCCCTAACATATTTTAACCAAGGTGGTGTTGAAATAGGAACCTTGGGTAATGAAAAAGATAAAGAAGAAGAAGACCTTGGACGGTCCATTTGAGGCATAGCACGAGTCAACATGATGGATTTAGAGGAGAAAATGGTGTGACTCGGTGTAGTACTTACTTCTTTTTCTTTCTCATTTTCTCTTTTAGTTTTCATTTTTATTTGGTCCTCATGAACCTCTTTGGGAGAGAGGGGTTTTAATATAACCTTGCGCCCTAGGAAGAAAAAAGACATTGTATTGGATAGGCCATCATGTAAAACATGTCTATCATATTGCCAAGGCCTTCCTAAAAGAAGATGAGATGCTTCCATGGGCACAACATCACATAAAACCTCATCTTTATACTTTCCTATTGCAAAGTTAATGAGGACTTGTTTATTCACCATGATTTCACCTACTTCACTAAGCCATTGTAATTTGTAGGGCTTGGTATGAGAGATAGTGGGTAAGGCTAACTTCTCCACAACTCTTGTACTAGCCACATTAGTGCAACTTCCCCCATCAATAATCAAGGAACATAACTTGTTGTTGATAAGACATCGGGTGTGAAAAATATTTTCTCTTTGAGTATCATTCAAAGATTTTGGAATTGTGCCCAACATACGTCTTACCATCAATAAGTCACCTTCACAAGGACTTTCACTCTCATTTTCACTTGATGGTCTAGAAGGTGAAGAATGCCTAGGTGAATTGGAATCATGCTCACTAACTACAATGCCTTCATGCATGTACATACTTCGTTTAGAAGGGCAATTAGCAGCAATGTGACCATATCCCAAACATTTAAAACACTTTTGACTAGACGATTTAATTGGGGATTTAGGCCTAGAAGTAGATGGCGTAGGATCCTTGGGTTTGAAAGAAGAATCTTTGGAAGGATGTTTAGAAAAAGAATTTTTGTTTCTCCAAGACTTGGAGTAGTATCCATCATTGGAAGCATTTTTGAAAGAGTTTTTCTTAGCAAGTTGGGCTTCCACCTTCATTGCAAGATGAACTAAAGAGCCCAATGATGAATACTCTTGTAACTCAACAATGTCTTGAATATCCTTCCTAAGACCACTCACAAACCTAGCAATCATAGCTTCCTCACTTTCCTCTAATTCAATTTTAAGCACAAGCGTTTCTAGCTCTTTATAATATTCATCCACATTTAGCGTGCCTTGTTGAAACCGTTGGAGTCTCAACATGAGGTCTTTCCTAAAATGTGGGGGCACAAATCTAGCGCGCATTTGATCCTTTAAAGAGTTCCAAGAGTCCACGGGAGGACCCTTGTGATAGATAATGTCCTTTACAATTCCATGCCACCATTTCATGGCATAATCACTAAACTCTAGGGTGGCTAGCTTAAGCTTATGCTCATCTTGGATGTCATGGATCTCAAATATTTGTTCACACTTAGCCTCCCAATCTAAATATACATTAGGATCACTTGAGCCATTGAAACAAGGAAGCTTGACCGAAGGTAGCCTAGCCTTTGCATCTTGGTAGTAGCCATTGCCATAGTGAGGTCTCTCCCCTTGGTTGTGATGTCTATGTCCAAGGAATTGGGGTGGAGTTCTCCTTCTCCTATGGTCCTCTTCACGGCCTATGTCATTGGAAGAACCTCTTGTTGAAGGTCTATGTGAATGATGCCCATCATGGATAGAAGGAGATGGTCTAGCTTGTTGGACCTCCATCTTTTGCATTTTCTCTTCCAAGCGTCTAATAGTTCTTTGTGCTTCATGTAATTCACCAAGGATTGAAGCTTTGGAAGGAGAATTCTGCTTGTATGATGCATCACTTGAAAATCCAGCCATTTGTAATTAAATACAGCAAACACACAAAAACAGCAACAAGTTAAAAATTAGCAAAAACAGTGAGCTTTTGGCAATGAAACTGCCGAAGTGAACTAAGGCTGAAAAAGATATCACTCTCAAAGAAATAATGTTCTTGCACCAATCTGATCTTGAAGCCTTGGAATCCTCAAATGAAATATGTCAAAGCAAGCACACCAATCTTAAGAGCAAACCACCACAAAACCAAAGAAACAATAAAGACAAACAAGAAAAGGTATAAGCAAGGAAAGGTAATTGCAAAAGGAATACTATATGTAAGACAAACTCAAAGAGTAAGAATGAAAGACAATCAAGAAAATAAAGAACTCAATGAGAAAAGTAGGCACACAAAAGAATACCTAAGGAAAAGCACTAGAGTAGATGAAGAAAACAAAAATATTAGCTACTGAAATTTTTTTTTTTTTATGCAAACTGTGCTTGATATTCACTGATTTAACTGGAACGTTGTAGAGCGAACTGGATTATGAAATTTATACCACAGAAACTTAAAGATGTTAACTCAATAATGGCACTGGAATCAATTAAAAACAGTAAGCCAATTGAGAGAAATAAATTTTTTAAAATCGCTGCCAGATTACCGTATTTTTTTCGGCAGGAATGTACACTTTTTTTATTTTATTTATCATTTTTTGTGTACTTCATATTTTTGAATGATTCTTTTTTTTATTCTTTTCTAACACTTTGAATATCTCAAATCCAGAATTTCAGAATTTTACAGTACGTAAATCAATTGCAATAAGGAAAAACAGTAAGCACTTTTTTCAGAAACAGAGGAATCCTAATAGGAATAAAAAACAGGATGATGAACTAGCAAAGACATAATAGAAAATGATGTATTGGAACTTGTATAGGTCTAGAATACAAGTATGAACTCAATTCTAAAAAGAAAATGCACAAAGGATCAACATAAATTCAGAAAATTATATGACACCAAAGCAAGAAACAATCAAAACAATAAAAGTACTACTAGAAGTAATGACATATATGGAATAACATGACTAAGACAAAACTTGACATGATTCAAAAATTAAAAGACACATCACAAATTGTAACAAGTGAAAGGAAGCTTAAGGTAAACTCTAGGAAGGATAATGCCATTCCAAAAGAGCAACCATACTCATAAGAATTATGAGTGCCATAAACCTTTTCACAAACACTAGAGTAGATGAAGAATTATGAGTTGCCCCTTGACCAGCTAAGGCCCTATGGAGGGTGCCTATATGGGTTCGCTGGTGACCAGGTGGAGGTCAGGCGGTACATAGAGCTGAGAACCACGTTTACTGATGAGGCTGGGTCGAGGACGGAGAAAATCAAGTACCTCATCGTAAACGCTCCTTCAGCATATAACATCCTGTTGGGAAGGCCCACGCTTAACAGGATAGGCGCCATTCCGTCGACTTGGCACATGAAGGTAAAGTTGCCGTCCATGGAAGGGGTGGTGATCACGATCAAGTCTGATCAGAAAGAAGCGAAAAGGTGCTATGAGAATAGCCTGAAAAACAAAAGATCAGTGAGTTATGTAACAACCACCCCACCTCCCGGTGTGAAGCCCAGATCGACGGTAACAGAGGAGGCCGCCGGAAGAGATGTGGAGATGGTGGACGCTGAGCTGGGCGAGAGGAATGCTGGTTTGGAGGAGGAAGAGGCGCGGAATCGCCCTGAGGAAGCGAGGGAGCAGGGAATCGCCAGGGCGGTGATCGCCAGAGAATCCAGGCCAAAACCTGTCGAGCAGTGGCTTGAAAAGGAGATCGGAGGAAAGATCTTCAAGCTGGGAAGATCTCTGGATGTCGAGCTCCAGGACCAGATCGCCAGGGTGATTGAGCGGCATCTGGACGCGTTCGCATGGTCCGCTTCGGACATGCCCGGGATTGATCCCGACTTCTTGTGCCATCATCTGGCGATGGACAATTTGGTGAGACCGGTGCGACAGAGAAGAAGAAAGTTCAAGGAGGAGAGGAGGCAGGCGATTAGAAATGAAACACAAAAACTCCTCGCCGCAGGCCACATCAGGGAAGTCCAATACCCCGAATGGTTGGCAAATGTCGTGCTGGTGAAGAAGAGTAACGGGAAATGGCGCATGTGCGTCGACTTCACCGACCTGAACAAAGCTTGCCCAAAGGATTCGTATCCTTTACCAAGCATAGATGCCCTGGTTGATAGTGCTGCAGGGTGTAAGTTGCTGAGTTTTCTGGATGCCTTCTCAGGATATAATCAGATCAAGATGCATCCCATGGATGAGGAGAAAACAGCCTTCATGACGGAGAGGTCGTGCTACTGCTATAAGGTGATGCCGTTTGGGCTGAAGAACGCGGGGGCCACGTACCAGAGGCTGATGGATCGAGTACTTGCACCAATGCTGGGAAGGAACGTGATGGAGATCAAGCTCAAGAGAACATGGAGGCCACTCATCAAGCTCAAGAAGAGGTGGAGGCACAAATGGAGGACGCCCATGGAGGTCAAAGTCCACCTCAAAGGATTACAAGAAGCATGTTCAAAGCTTTGGGAGCTAGAGGACATTTATTTTCTCTTTTTGTAGTTTCTTTAGTTGAAGGTGCTTAGAGGGAAACTTTAGAAACCTCTTTTGTTATAGCATCTTTTAGGCTTTAGTTAGGAGCTTTAGGGGGGTGTATTAGTAGGTAGGTGTAGGAGTAGAATAGGAGGTGCCAAAGTGAAGGAAGGGATCACACCTTCCTCATGCATAGGTTTAGGCACCGGTTTTGAGTAAGTTTAGGAGGGAATTTTGAATTCTCTTAGCTTTGATTTTCAGCACCTTAGGCTATAAATAGAGGTGCTCTCCTTGTATTTTTGAGATTTGAATTCATCTAAAGAAACTATACTCAAAATTGGAGTGAGCATTTGGAGAGCTTTTGAGCCTTCTACTCTAGTGTTATCTTGAAGGACCATGGTTTCCTCAAGTGGCGGCTTGCACACTCATCTAGGAGCATCCATACTTCTAGTGGCGTGATCATCCAACCATTCTTCCATCTTCATGAGCATTCTCTTCTCCTTCCTTTCTTCTTTTTCAATTGTTCATGTTGCCTTGTGTTTTTGATTTGTTTTGGTTCGGCTATTCCAATTTTCCAGCACCTATGTTCTGTTTTTGTTTTCAATTCCTTTTATGCTCGGTTCATATGTTTTCTTGCCTAATTCTGTTCGGTCAATCCATTTTATAATTCCTTTGTTGATTCAATTTGACAATATTTGGTTCATCCAAATGAGTTTGGGATTTGGTACTTGTTATTGGTGAGTTCTTGACTTAGAACCATGATCCAACTTCTAAGAAAGTGCCTCTATATTTTCCAGCTCTAGGTGATTCCTAAAAATGTCAAGAATCTTGTTCTATGTGGCTATTGGAATCACATCATGTGGTATCATGAGTCTTAGGTTCATTCTTGTTTAATTGTTGAGTTGTGTGCACTTTATTTCAAGAGCTCTTTAATTTCTTGCAATTTAAGTTTCTGTTTTAGAATTTTAATTGAGTATTCTTGCTGTTTTTCTTTTGCTCCAAGTGTTTATGGAAAGGTTTATGGCACTCATAATTCTTATGAGTATGGTTGCTCTTTTGGAATGGCATTATCCTTCCTAGAGTTTACCTTAAGCTTCCTTTCACTTGTTACAATTTGTGATGTGTCTTTTAATTTTTGAATCATGTCAGGTTTTGTCTTAGTCATGTTATTCCATATATGTCATTACTTCTAGTAGTACTTTTATTGTTTTGATTGTTTCTTGCTTTGGTGTCATATAATTTTCTGAATTGATGTTGATCCTTTGTGCATTTTCTTTTTAGAATTGAGTTCATACTTGTATTCTAGACCTATACAAGTTCCAATATATCATTTTCTATTATGTCTTTGCTAGTTCATCATCCTGTTTTTTTATTCCTATTAGGATTCCTCTGTTTCTGAAAAAAAGTGCTTACTGTTTTTCCTTATTGCAACTGATTTACGTACTGTAAAATTCTGAAATTCTGGATTTGAGATATTCAAAGTGTTAGAAAAGAACAGAAAAAAGAATCATTCAAAAATATGAAGTACACAAAAAATGATAAATAAAATAAAAAAAAGTGTACATTCCTGCCGAAAAAAATACGGTAATCTGGCAGTGATTTTAAAAAATTTATTTCTCTCAATTGGCTTACTGTTTTTAATTGATTCCAGTGCCATTTTTGAGTTAACATCTTGAAGTTTCTGTGGTATAAATTTCATAATCCAGTTCGCTCTACAACGTTCCATTTAAATCAGTGAATATCAAACACAGTTTGCATAAAAAAAAAAAATTTCCAGTAGCTAAATTTTTTTGTTTTCTTCATCTCCTCTAGTGCTTTTCCTTAGGTATTCTTTTGTGTGCCTACTTTTCTCATTGAGTTCTTTATTTTCTTGATTGTCTTTCATTCTTACTCTTTGAGTTTGTCTTACATATAGTATTCCTTTTGCTATTACCTTTCCTTGCTTATACCTTTTCTTGTTTGTCTTTATTGTTTCTTTGGTTTTGTGGTGGTTTGCTCTTAAGATTGGTGTGCTTGCTTTGACATATTTCATTTGAGGATTCCAAGGCCTCAAGATCAGATTGGTGCAAGAACATTATTTCTTTGAGAGTGATATCTTTCCAGCCTTAGTTCATTTCGGCACTTTCATTGCCAAAAGCTCACTGTTTTTGCTAATTTTTTAACTTGTTTGCTGTTTTTAATTACAAATGGCTGGATCTTCAAGTGATGCATCCTACAAGCAGAATTCTCCTTCCAAAGCTTCCATTCTTGGTGAATTACATGAAGCTCAAAGAACAATTAGACGGTTGGAAGAGAAAATGCAAAAGATGGAGGTCCAACAAGCTAGACCATCTCCTTCTATCCATGATGGACATCATTATCATAGACCATCTTCAAGAGCTTCTTCAAATGATGTTGGCCGTGAAGATGAGCATAGGAGAAGGAGACCTCCACCCCAAGTCCATGGACAAAGACATCATCACCATGGGGAAAGAATTCACTACGGCAATGGCTTCTACCATGATGCAAAGTCCAAGCTTCCTTCGGTCAAGCTACCATGTTTTAATGGTTCTAGTGATCCAAATGTGTATTTAGATTGGGAGGCTAAGTGTGAACAAATTTTTGAGATCCATGAGATCCAAGATGAGCATAAGCTCAAGCTAGCCACCCTAGAGTTTAGTGATTATGCCATGAAATGGTGGCATGGAATTGTAAAGGACATTATCTATCACAAGGGTCCTCCCGTGGACTCTTGGAACTCTTTAAAGGATCATATGCGCGCTAGGTTTGTGCCCCCACATTTTAGGAAAGACCTCATGTTGAGACTCCAACGGTTTCAACAAGGCACGCTAAATGTGGATGAATATTATAAGGAGCTTGAGACGTTTGTGCTTAAAATTGAATTAGAAGAAAGTGAAGAAGCCATGGTTGCTAGGTTTGTGAGTGGTCTTAGGAAGGATATTCAAGACATTGTTGAGTTACAAGAGTATTCATCATTGGGTTCTTTAGTTCATCTTGCAATGAAGGTGGAAGCCCAACTTGCTAAGAAAAACTCTTTTAAAAATGCTTCCAATGATGGATACTACTCCAAGTCTTGGAGAAACAAAACTTCTTTTTCTAAACATCCTTCCAAAGATTCTTCTTTCAAACCCAAGGAATCTAAGCCATCAACTTCTAGACCTAAGTCTCCCACTAGAACATCTCACACTAAATGCTTTAAATGTATGGGTTATGGTCATATTGCTGCAAATTGTCCTTCCAAACGAAGTATGTACATGCATGAGGGCATTGTAGTTAGTGAGCATGATTCGGATTCTCCAAAGCATTCATTGCATTCTCATACATCTAGTGAGGAAGAGAGCGAATGTCCACTTGAAGGGGACTTGTTAGTTGTGAGAAGACTTCTTGGACAAGTTTCACAACCTTTTGATGAAAGTCAAAGGGAAAATATTTTCCATACAAGATGTCTTATTCAAAACAACATTTGTTCCTTGATAGTGGATGGGGGTAGTTGTGCAAATGTGGCTAGTACAAGAGTAGTAGATAAGCTTGGATTGCCTACTATCTCTCATACAAAGCCCTACAAGTTACAATGGCTTAGTGAAGTAGGAGAAATAATTGTTAATAAGCAAGTCCTCATCCATTTCTCCATTGGAAAATACAAAGATGGGGTATTATGTGATGTTGTGCCCATGGAAGCCACTCATGTTCTTTTGGGAAGGCCTTGGCAATTTGATAGAAAAGTTTTACATGATGGCTTTACCAACAAATTATCTTTTGAATTCCATGGTCACAAGGTTACTTTAAAATCTCTCTCTCCAAGAGAAGTCCATGAGGACCAAGTTATCATGAAGAAAAAGAGGGAGAGTGAAAAAGATAAAAAAGATAAAAAAGATAAGAGTTCTAAGCCTACACTCCTTGTGTCTAGGCGTGACATTGAAAGGGAAATAGTGGCTCATCATCCTCTTTTTTTAGCCATCCCTAGAACTCTTAGCATAGAATCACTTGTTGATAGTCCTCATTGCTTGGAAAAATTGGTAGAAGAGTTCAAAGATGTGTTTCGAGATCCTCCAAATGGACTTCCACCTTTGAGAGGGATTGAGCACCAAATTGATTTGATACCGGGCTCTTCTTTACCAAATCGTCCAGCATATAGGACCAATCCAAGTGAAACCAAGGAAATTCGCCAACAAGTTGAGGCTTTGATTGAAAAAGGGTGGGTGCAAGATAGCATGAGTCCTTGTGCTATGCCTATCATCTTAGTGCCAAAAAAGGATGGCACATGGCGAATGTGTTCAGATTGTAGGGCCATAAATAACATAACCATTAAGTATAGGCATCCCATACCTAGACTAGATGATTTGTTGGATGAATTACATGGTTCAAAAAATCTTTTCAAAGATTGATCTTAAAAGCGGCTACAATCAAATCCGTATCAAACCGGGTGATGAATGGAAGACGGCTTTTAAGACCAACTTTGGTTTATATGAGTGGTTAGTTATGCCTTTTGGTTTAACTAATGCACCAAGTACCTTCATGCGCCTCATGCATCATGTTCTTAGACCTTTCATTGGTAAGTTTGTTGTGGTTTACTTTGATGACATTCTCATTTATAGCTTATCTTTGAATGACCATAGGTTGCATGTTAGGCAAGTTTTGGAAACCCTTAGGAAGGAAAATTTGTATGCTAACCTTGCTAAATGTATGTTTGCTCTTGATCATATAGAATTCCTAGGGTTTGTTGTGAGTTGTAAAGGGGTCCATGTGGACAAAACCAAGGTGGTGGCCATTCAAAATTGGCCTACACCGAAATCTTTGAATGAGGTCCGAAGTTTTCATGGGCTTGCTTCTTTCTATAGAAGATTTGTCCCAAACTTTGGTACCATTGCCGCACCACTCAATGACATAGTGAAAAAGGATGTGGTCTTTCATTGGGGAGAAGCACAACAAAATGCTTTTGATACTTTGAAAGAAAAATTGACTAATGCTCCCATCTTGGCCCTTCCTAATTTCACTAAGACATTTGAGATTGAGTGTGATGCTTCAAGCATAGGTATTGGGGCTGTTCTCCTTCAAGAGGGCCACCCCATAGCCTATTTTAGTGAGAAATTGAAGGGAAGTCATCTCAACTATTCCACCTATGATAAGGAATTATATGCACTTGTTAGGGCTTTGTTTACTTGGCAACACTATCTTTTTCCCAAAGAGTTTGTGATACATAGTGATCATGAATCTCTTAAATATTTGAAAAGCCAAAACAAACTTAACAAGAGGCATGCTAAGTGGGTGGAATTCATTGAGCAATTTCCTTATGTGATCAAACACAAGCGAGGCAAAATAAATATTGTGGCGGATGCTCTTTCTAGAAGATACACCTTGCTAAATCTTTTAACCTCTCAATATCTTGGTTTTGATCACATTAAGGAACTTTATCATGATGACCTTGATTTTTCTCTCCTCTATCAAGAGTGTCTTAAGGGAGGACACAAAGATTTTTTTATTCAAGATGGCTTTCTTTTTAAAGGAAAACGTCTTTGTGTTCCCCAATGCTCTATTAGATTATCTCTTGTTAGAGAAGCTCATGAGGGGGGCTTAATGGGACATTTTGGGGTTGCTAAAACTTTGGATGTGTTGCATGAACATTTCTTTTGGCCTCATATGCATAAACATGTTCATAGTTTGTGTGATAAATGCATAGCTTGCCGCAAAGCTAAATCTAAGATGCATCCCCATGGTCTTTATACTCCTCTTCCTATTCCTTCAATGCCTTGGGTAGATATATCTATGGATTTCATCTTAGGCTTACCCAAGACATCAAAGGGAAAGGACTCCATTTTTGTGGTAGTGGATCGTTTTTCAAAGATGGCTCACTTTATTCCTTGCCACAAAGTGGATGATGCATGCCACATTGCAAACCTCTTCTTCCAAGAAGTGGTTCGCTTGCATGGGATTCCTAGGTCTATAGTGTCCGATAGAGATCCTAAGTTCTTGAGTCACTTTTGGAAGACCTTGTGGGGCAAGCTTGGAACTAAGCTTTTATTTTCTACCACTTGCCACCCACAAACTGATGGTCAAACCGAGGTGGTAAATAGAACTTTGGGACAACTATTGAGATGCTTTATTTCGGGGAATCCTAGAGTGTGGGAGAATTTACTACCCCATGTTGAGTTTGCATATAACCGAGATGGATCTTTCCCCCTTTGCGGAGTCGAAGCGAGTCGTTGATGGGCAACTCGTGCCCAGAGGGTAGCCTCTTTATCGTTGTAACATAATATTCTGTCAAACACTTGTAATTTGTACATATTTATTTATGAAATCTTCTTTCTTTAGTCTGCTTTCTTGTCTCGGTCTTTGTCCTGTTGAGTCTTGCACTAATTTTACTAACAACGCCTTTGACGCACATTTACACCTTAAGTAACACACTTCATCCTTTCTCCTTAACCTTTTTACGACCTTTGACGTCTTAAGGTATTGGTGATGTGCACGCAACTCTTGGCTGGTCTTACCTTTGTTGCACGAAGATAGGGGAAACCCTTACCTGCTGTTTCTGACCTTTGACTCGTAAGGTAAAGGAAAGGTCTCCCTGCTGATCTCGTCCCTGTCCTCTTCAGGTCGAAAGACATGTTTTGCTGGTGTTCCCGTCGGTTGACCAGATTGTGCTTCGTGCGTAGCTAAGACCCGCGCATCAAGGACTCCTTCGTCTTTATTGCAAATCTCCTCCCTGTGCCACCGTGAGTACCTGAAACAGAGAACACAAAGGGGTGCCCTAGCGGCCGTTTGCACTCCGACGATCAAGTCAGCTAGCGAGAAACATCAAAGAACACACCTCCGTATCGGAGCACCGTGAATGGATTCTCTGAAGGTGGTTGAATAACTGAGTAACTAATTTCTCTCTAATTGCCTGTGCATATAGTGGGTGCGCTCCCAAGCAACTAGAGTGTGTGTGTCAAAACTGAGTCTGGATCCCCGTCTCAAACGTCTAAAGCCTCTTTTAAACGTCTAAAGCATTCAAAGCAAATTAAAGTGCATTCAAAGCGTCTTAAAGCGCACTTAAAGCACTTAGAAAAGTTTGACCCCTTTAAAACGTTCAAAGCATTTAAAGCGTTTAAAGTGCTTTAAAGTGTTCAAAACGTAAACTAAATAAAAACGCACCTTAGCAAACTTTCAGTGATGGATATCCAATAGGAGAGGATTTTATTGATGAAGGAAGCGGATTTTCACCTACACATTTGAAGTTCTCCCTTCTAGTCTTCTCACAAATTAAAAGAAGTCAAAGAGAAGATCAAGCCTAAAGATAAAGAAGTCTACAAACTCTCAAATAATAGGCTTCTTTTTAAATATCTCTCTTTATAGTTTCTTTTAAATTGTAAATAATATAAAATAATGTTTAGAAAGGTGCTTAGAGAGAAACATTAGAAACCTCTTTTGTAAAAGCATCTTTAGGCTTTAGTTTAGCAAATTCTAGAAGCTTGGGGAGTGAGCTTAGTAAGGGGGGCGTGATCTTAGGAGCTTTTTGGGTAGCTTAGGGAATAAGCTATGTAAATGACCAGCCCTTGCTCCTATAAAAGGAGGGCTTAGGTCCTTCACAATTCAGATTTGGAATTTGAAGTAAGAAAACTCTACTCAATTTAAGAGAGAAATTGGAAGAGCTTTGGTGCCTTCATCAAGTCTTATCTTGGGTGTCTATGGTGAACCTCAAGTGGCGGCAACTCACTAATCTTGGAGTATCCACACTCTAAGTGGCGTGATCACTCACCTATTCTTCCATCTCCATAAGTTTTCTATTCTCAAGCTTTGTTTCTTCTTTCTAGTTCATGTTCTAGCTTAATTGTTCTTCATTTCAGTTCGGTACCTTTACTTGTTTTTTCAATTCTGTTGGGTAATTCCTGTTCTTTGGCTGTTTTCAATTGTGTTTTCTTCCATTCCTGTTGCTTGATTCAATTTGACAATACATGGACTTCCATGTGAGCTTTGGTTCGGTGCAAAGTCTTGGTGAGTTCTTGAATTAGAACATTATCCAATTCTAAGAAAAAGTGCCTAACTATTGTCCAACTCAAGTTGATTCCTAAGAAGGTCAAGAACCTTTCTCTTCTTTGCTATTGGAATCACATCATGTGGTATCAAGAGTCTTAGGTTCATTCTTGTTTAATTTTTGAGTTGTGTGCACTTTATTTTCAAGAGCTCTTTAATTCAAGTTGTTTACCATTTTGTTTTAGGCTTTATTTTGAGTTTTATTGTTGTTTTCATTTTGTTCCACCAAGTGTTTGTGAAAAGGATTATGGCACTCATTGTTCATATGAGTTTGGCTGCTCTTTTGGAATGGCATTCTCCTTCCTTGAGCTGTCCTTAAGCTTCCTTTCACTTGTTGTTATATCTTGTGATATGTCTTTTAATTTTGTAATCATTTCAAGTTTTGTCTTAGTCATGTTATTCCATAATTGTCATTACTTCTTGTAGTACTTTTATTGCTTTGTTTGTTTCTTGCTTTGCTTTACTTTCTATTTCTGAGCTTATTGCTTGATCCTTTGTGCATTTTCATTTTTAGATTTGAGTTCATGCTTGTATTCTAGATCTATACAAGTTCCTCTACACAATTTCCATTATGTCTGTTCCAGCCGGTTGACCTGGGTCGTCTTTATGCGTGGCTTGTTCTAACGAGCTAGGGCACCTTCGTTTTGCTTCGTCTGTCAGTACCTGAAAAAGAAGAACAAAGGGGCGCCCTCGCAACCGTTTGCACTCCGACGATCAAGTCAGCTAGCGAGAAACACCAAAGTAACTAGAAACTGTATAATAATCTCAATGACTGAAAACTGTATGGCTAAAACTGTGTTGCTCTAATTGTCTTGTGCTCTCAGCGGATGCGCCGTCAAGAACAATTAGGGTTTGTGCTCTGTATGTCTATCTGGGAACAATCAGGGTTTACCCCTGCGTTGCCTGCTATTATCTAGGGTTCCTTAGAGAAGGTCCTTGCGCCGCTATCTTTAGGATCCTAGCGTATCTGGCCCATGGACTTCCCTTATCTGGAGTGCAATGTATAACCTTATGGCCACTTGGGCTCTAACTTGAGCGCTGTATTTATCGCGCCATCATACTGTTTGAGTGCCCTAATTAAACACGTGTCATGCATGCAGCCTTCCCTGGATACCTTTGGTGAGCACGTGGGCATTACTACGTGCCCTTTTGACTTGATCATTTATTCTGTACATAGGGACCCACAGTGCCGCCACCCAACTTAGGCGATGGGCGATGATCCATCTTGGCGGTGACACATCTCGGCGATAACCGCTTATTTATGCTGCAGAATGCCGCTTTTACATACGACGACTACGTTGACTTCTTGACTACCTACCTTTCTCTTGTCCACGTCATCACACCCGATGACCTGGTCAGTACACAAGCCCCCCAGTCTTGAGCTGATAACTTGCTTTCAGCGAAAAGACTAAAGCTTGCCCCCTACTGCCCTTGCGGCGTTTTGATGACATGCCACCTTCCGATCGATTGACGTGACATTTCTGTATCGCCGGTGCAACGTACCCTCAAGGGCTCTGACGATGTGACACTCTCTGAGTGAGACAAATGACATTTTAATCCGTACCTTTACCTCGCGACACGAGGCGCTTGCTTTACCGCTTCAATCATGAGGCCCGAATCTTGAAAACCCCGCATCTCAACTTATTGTCTCTGCTTCCTTCGTATCTTTCTTGCACTATTCATCTTCTTCCCAAGAACTCCTTGCTCCACGTTCTTTCTTTGCGACCTTTCCCTTTGTTGCGTTACTGAACCCTTGACCCCCAGTTTCCTTACTGCCAGTACACACTAAGATTTCCACCAACCCATCTTCCTCCCGAGTGAATCACAAGGACCTTTATCCCTGGGCTTCGAGTGAACTCCTCGACGAGTACTCTTGCTTACTTTCTACTAGGGCCCTGAGGGAACACGTGGGGGAAGCGTGCTCCTATGACCATCGTGCCTTCGTAAAGAGGCACGATGATGACATCGTCGTGCTTCCTTATTCCATGGGGGAGCCGGTGTGCGGGGATGAACGATCCAATAACGGGGTTTCCTTTTTCTATTTTTACCAAGTAGTTTTTAAGTGCGTCGGCGTACGCCTTCCCTTTTCCAGGTTCGAGAGGGAGCTGTTAACGGAGATGAACACCACTCCAGCCCAACTGTACCCTAATAGTTGGGCCTTCGTGAAGGCCTTTGACATTTTGTTTGGCTTCCTTGGATGTGCACCTTCTGTGGACATTTTTCTTCACTTCTTTGAGGTGAAGAGGCAGAGAAACAATCTTTGGGTAACTCTTAGCAATGTCCCTGGTAGGATTCTTTTGACTCCTTTTCAGCAAGCCTTCACAGGGTGGAAAGGCAGGTTTTTTAAGGTATGCTGTTCCAGCTTGGTGCCTTCTGCCCTGGACGGCTTTCCTTTGTACTGGAAATCCAAACCCCTTAAGAAACTGTCTTCAAGGAATCAGGAAGCTTGCAAGATCCTGGCGAGTGTTGGAGGATTTGATGCGGCTGCTTTAATAAGCTTGGAGTATAATGCCGAGCTTCTCAAAAACAAGCCTGCAAAGATATATATGTGTGTGAGGCTTTTCTCATGACTTTCCCACTTCTTGTTATGATTTCGCTTAGAAATACTTTGTTTCCCGTATGTCTCTTACTATACTTTACTCCTCTCTTTCACGTAGGTTCGAAGATAAACGATCATCAGAGGACGGTTCTGACTCGGGCTTTGCGGTTCGGAGACGGGGCCTTTTCGTCGCATTGCTCGAAGCCTGGGGCCACTGATGAGTGATGTGTTCTTGCTTCTTGTGCAGATATTTAGGACGTGTATAGGACTACAATTCCATTTTGCAAATGTTACAAACTTCGTCTGTAACCCTAACATTGGTTCTGCACTTTTCTTTATGCTGAATGCTATTTAAATTATCTTGCATGCTTGCGTTCTTTGTCATGCCGCGCACGTCATTCTGATATTGCCTTTACGCTCGGCGTGAATTTCTTAGATTTTGTTTGTTTCCCATTCCTTAAAATCCTGTTTCTGGTTGCCTTGTTTATGGCTCTGCTCGGCCTTCACTTTTGTAATGGATGCCTTTCCGTTTGAACTTTCTTATTCGAACCTTCAGCATTATCGCGCCCGAGCTCATTGGGATGGTTGGCGACGTGCTGCTCGTAGTGATATCAGACCGCCTAGTCTTTGGCTTAACAACGACTCCGTCGGCGGTCGTGTACATTTTGCAGACCGCCCCTTCGCACTTCCTGATCACGTCATCGCCCTTGGCGACTCGGGGAGGGTGAGTTTAAACTTCGGCGATCTACGTGGCTCCGCGCGCTAATGCGCACGCCGGTTACTGATTTGACACTTCACCAACCCCTCCCATCAAATGACACGTGGATTCATCGATGGTTGTTATTTCGTGTCGTTTGCGCTTCCCATAACCTTCGAAACTCTAAACTTCTCGCGCCACCCCACTGTTACATCATCTTCCTGCTTCACTTTCAAACTTTCGGTACGCTCTGGTGAACGCTTCATCTCCCCAATCATCATTTCCTCGCACGCTCCCTCGATCATAAAAAAGGTAAGCCCTTTATCACTTTGTTGGTGTTCACCGCATTTTGATCAACTTGCATCATCCCTTAACTGTTTGACGCATACGTTGTGGGCTGTTTGTTCTCTGTCTCGCTTTTTTCCCTGCGTTTTTAGGTTTTCTTTCCCTTCCTACGACCCTTGTTGTTCATGCTGCTTTCCCTTCCTATTTTTCGAATCGAATCATTCCTTTTAGCGACCCTCCGCTTTCCTTTTCTTACTTTCCTTTCGTCTTTCCTGTAGTTCTCGATGGCTCGTACAGGTGCCACCCCTGCCCCCTCTCAAAACCCTCCTTCAAAATCTCGCAAACAACCTTCGTCAGGAAACCCCTCCACGTCTCGTAACCCACCTAGAGATCCTGGCATCCTTTCAAATCGGGCGCATCTCGTCCCAACCAATCGGAATCAACTCCCCCACAAACTAGCGCCACTGCCCGCCCCATTCCTGATTACAAACTGTTGTACTCATGGGCTCCTCCAGCTCTGCTGAACGAGACTTCCTCGATTAACTCTGAGGCCGACATTCTTCGCTTGAGAGATAAGACCCACCTCACATTCCATAAGGAGCATGATGACAAGGTTGTTATTCGTCCTTGTCCTCCCGGGGAACCTGTTTGTACTGATAGCGATGGCAACGATGGCCACCCTTTCTGCTTTGTTTATGCAATCGTGTTTAAGAAGGTTAAACTCAGGTTCCCCTTTACTCGCTTTGAGAGGGAGCTCCTTACCGAGCTTGATATTGCCCCTGCTCAGCTGCATCCCAACGGCTGGGCGTTTGTCAGGGCATACCAAATTGTTTGTGCACATTTAGGCCATCCAGCCTCTGTAGACGTGTTCTTATTTCTGTTTGAGGCCAAAAACCCGGGGGACCGCCTATGGGTAAGCTTTAATGGGATTGCTGGGAGATCCATCCTTTCCATCTTCCAACAATCTTATAAGGATTGGAAGGGTAAGTTCGTTCGTGTTTGCTGTAATGATCAGAGTCCCACACTTCTTGATGGGTTCCCCTTGTACTGGGTTGACAAGGGAAAAAAGGATTCTCAGGATCATTTTCGGAAAGCTAGGAGTCCAGAGAAGATGGGGGAGCTCGATAGAGACTTGTGCCACTTCTGGAAGGAAGTTGCCTCCACCAATACCACCTTACCTACCTCCTCAATCATCAAGTTCGAATTCTATGAGGATCAACTAGACTTTTACATAGGTCTGTCCCTCCACTCCACCTAGATTTTTCTTCCTGGGCCAAATCTGTTTTACTTCTTTACCAAGTTTGTTCGCATTACATGTCCAGCGCTTACCCTTGCACTGCTAATTATCTGTATCTGTAATTGTATTGATTTGTGAACATTGATCACTTCGTGCAGACACAATGCTGGGAAAAGATCATATGGCCAGATTGCGTTCTATAGTCAAACGCCACAAACTTGCTGCGGGTTCTCAAACCGTCCCGAATTCTGTAGCGGAAGCCGCTGTTGCCCGAGGCGAGCTTCCTTCTGTGGGCTCATCTTCCCTTATCGCCCCTCCTGTCCCTTCGAGAAAGAAGCTGCCGCCAAAGAGGGCCAAGAGGAAGAATCCCATAATGGTGTCGGATGAGAAGGATGACGAGAGCACTGAAGATGGACTTATCTGCAAAAGGAACAGGGCAACCGTCACCGAGCTACCCGCAAACGAGAGTATGGGCCCAGATTATGCGGAAAATCCCCCCAACGTCTCTACACCCTTTGAGAGTGCTGGGGATGCTCTACCATCAAACACCTCAGCTGCTGGGGGCGTTCTGGAGCAAGCTGCGGACATTCAGTGGTCTCCCCAACCTGTAGTGGAGCCAGACGTGTCGCCGCCATGTCCCGATGTTCCCCTGGTTGTCCATACTTATGAAGGCGGCGGCGAGAACCAACCCCCGACTCCTCTTCCAATCCCTGCTCTTCCAGCCCCTGTCGAGGAGGTCTTGAATGCCCACGCCGCTTACCTTAGCGCTATGACTACCGAGTGCGTAGAGAAACGCCTTTACCAAATGATGGGCGAGGCTTTAAGGGACTCCTTGAGCCAGTATGAATCCAAAGCCGGTGTTGCGAAGGACCAAGTTCAACAACTTAAGCGTGATCTTACGATGCGGGGATTGGAGTTTTCGCGGTTAGAGAATGCTCTAAAGGAGGAGTTGCGGAGCGAACGCAAAAACAGCGCTGAACTAGGCCAAAAGCTCAACGCCAAACTCTTAGAGGTCACTGAACTCGAGGGCAGACTCTTGCATCAGCAGGAGAAGATAGCGAGCCTTAAGGAGACTCTAAAGGCTAAAGGGGCCTACGCGGACGAGCTCGAGGCCAAGTCGATTGAGAGGGAGGATCTGCTGGGCAACATCAGAGCTGACATGGACCAAAAAGCCAAGGAACTCAGCGAGAAAGATAACGAGCTGAACGAATCTGCAGCAAAACTTGCCCAGGCGCTTGAGGAGAACGAAAAGCTGAAGAAACAAAGTGAAGAACTCGACCTCAACGCCGCAAACGTTCTGACTTCCGGGTTTGGCGCAGCCTTGGAGCAGTTCGCTTGTGCTTACCCCGACTTGGACCTCTCCCAGTTCTTGATTTGCCATGAAGTGGTAGACGGCAAAATTGTACCCTCAGATTAACATTTTCATTTGTTTTCATGTGACGTTTTCTTTAGAAACATTCTGAAAGACTTACATATTCAACCTCTGTCTATGTGCAACGAATCTGTTTGTTATGACCTCTTTTCTTCGGACAGTGTTAACTTATGCTCATGGTTTATCTCTTACCTGTTGTGCGATCGCCTGATAATTTGGTGGGCTCTCACTCAACCCAATTAACTTAGCGCAGACTGATGTTTAATTTTCTGGCGATCAACTTATTTTAAACAAACGGTTAGTCTATAGAAATAACATTTGACACGAAATTACTTACTGACCTGTAGGCGAGAGTCATTTTTAGTATCTGAAATCTCGCTTGCCCGATCTGCCAAGTGACATGTGCATTTCCAGGTCATCGCCTAAACTGGGCTGGCCTGATTCTGCACTGAGGACTTTCGAACTTGCCTCAATTTGCTTATGCAAAGAGGTCTTGTTATTCTGTTCTTGCCTGAACTCACTCTGAGGTGAGAAGGACTTTATCTGGCCTGAACTCGCTCGACGGCGAGAAGGACTTTATCTGGTGCCTCAACTTGCCCAGGGGCTACCTTTTCCCTGGATGCACTGAGGACTTTTAATCTCACACCAAGCAGCGATGAGGACTTATACCTTATCTTTCACCTTCGATCGCCAACTGGCGATGAGGGTTTATAACTTTATACTGGTGTCTCTGATCGCCCAGCGGCGATGAGGACTTTAAAAAACTTTATACTGAATGCATGCGATCTGAATCTTCCCTAAATTACACAAGGGCGACTAAGTCTTTTGCTTAAAAATTTAAAATCATAATCATGCAAACTTAATAACTGGGAAAACTTGATAGACTATTTAAAATGATAATCACGCAAACTCAATAAATGGGAAAACTTGATAGACTCGAACTTTTCTTTATTGGGTGGCCTCATTAAAAACCCCTTCTCAGGGAAAAAGAGCGCCACCTTGAAAAACTGTTTTCACTTAACTGTTCGAGTTAACTGCTACTTACAATGCTTCAACTGTAATAAAACTTGAGATGGGTAGCGTTCCAAGTGCGAGGAATCGCCCCTCCCTCCAGTGTTTCCAAACGGTAGGCGCCGTTCCCGAGTGCTTAGGTTATTCTAAACGGTCCCGTCCATTTGGGTGACAATTTATTCTGCATCTCGTACAGGTGGGCCTTCCTCATTACCAGGTCGCCATCTCTGAACTGCCTTGGCCTTGTCCTGGAATTGTACTTGCGCTCGACTCTTCTCTTTATTGCTTCAGCCTTTACCCTTGCCTCCTCCCTGACCTCATCCAACAAATCTAAGTTCATCCTTCTTTCTACATTCGAGTCTTCTGCCACGAAGTTCTGGAATCTCGGCGAGCTTTCCTGGATTTCAATTGGGATCATCGCATCGCACCTGTACACCAAGCTAAACGGGGTTTCGTGGGTTTCTGACTGTTCAGTGGTGTGGTATGCCCATATTATACGGGGAACTTCCTCAGCCCAAGATCCTTTGGCCTTCTCCAATCTCCTCTTCAAACCTCTTAGTAAAACCCGATTAGCCGACTCCACCTGCCCATTCGTCTGTGGATGCTCCACAGAAGCGAACACCTGTTGAGTTCCAACGTCCTCGCACAGCTTCTTCAGCAGGTGACTCGCGAACTGAGTCCCGTTATCTGATACCAAACGCTTGGGCACACCGAAACGACACACAATATTCTTCCATATGAAATTCTGAATTTTGTGCGCTGTGATCTGGGCTACTGGTTCTGCTTCAATCCACTTCGTGAAGTATTCGACTGCCACAACCAAATACTTCATCTACCTAATCGCCAACGGGAAGGGTCCCAGGATATCGATTCCCCATGTGTGGAAAGGCCAGGGACTGTAGATTGATTTTAACTCTTCTGGAGGTGCCTTGTGCCAATCGGCGTGCTCCTGGCACTGCTTGCAACGTTGGGCATATCTCTTGCAGTCTTCCCTCATTGTCGGCCAATAATAACCTGCACGGATGGTTCTTGTTGCCAAGGCTCGACCTCCGATGTGACTCCCGCAAATCCCTTCATGGAGCTCGGCCATAATTCTCGTGCACCTCTCTCCATGCACACACACTAAGAGGGGGTGTGTAAACCCAAACCTGTACAACTTGCCATCGATGAGGGTGAACTTTCTGGAGTTCTTTTTTACCTTCCTAGCTTCCGTCGGGTCCATTGGGAGTACGCCATCTGCCATGTAGCGCTGGTATGGCGTTATCCATGTGTCCGGCTCTTGGACGGCGCAAACTTGTGTCATCTTTATCTCTCCCACTGGAAACGCTCTAATCCTTGGCGTCCTCAAGGTCTCCTGGGATAGAGACTTATGACCCCTTGCCATCCCTTCCTTTGACTTGCAGATTTGGAGAACTTGGTGGTCCACCACGAACGCTCGAGGTATCTTCAGGGTTTCTTGTATGACGGTCCTCTGCCTGCCCCCCTTGCCCGAACTGGCGAGCTTTGCTAGCAAGTCGGCTCGGGCGTTCTGCTCCCTTGGCACAGAAACAAAAGACTTCCTCAACTCCTGCACATACTCCAGATAAGCTGCCATCTGCGGATCTTTAGCCTGAAACTCGCCAGTTACTTGGCCTGTGATTAGCAATGAATCGCTCTTGGCCAACAGCACCCTTGCTCCCATCTCCTTTGCCAACAAAACACCAGCGATCAGAGCCTCGTATTCCGCTTGGTTGTTGCTGGCTTTAAAGGCGAACTTTAGGGACTGTTCTATCAACACCCCGTTGGGTCCTTCCAGAATTATCCCGGCCCCACTGCCTAACTGGTTAGAGTATCCATCCACTGAGAGCACCCAACGAAAACCATCTCCGGCGCTTTGCACTGTCTCAAAAGATAGTTCGACCACGAAGTCAGCGAAGATTTGTCCCTTGATCGGTCCCCGGGGCTCATACTTGATGTCGAACTCCGACAACTCTACCTCCCATTTTACCACTCTTCCAACCACATCTGGTTTCTTTAGAACCTTCTGGATGGGTAAGTCGGTCATCACCAACACTTTAAAACTCTGGAAGTAATAGCGCAACCTCCTCGCCGAAAACACTACTGCCAGTGCTGCTTTCTCCAAAGCCTGATATCTCACTTCTGGGCCCTGCAACACCTTGCTGACAAAATAAACGGGTTTCTGAATTTGATCTTGGTCCTGGACGAGCACCGCACTCAGCGCCTTCTCGGTTACGGCGAAGTATAACCTGAGGGGCGCTCCCAATTGTGGTTTACACAGGACCGACGGGCTCGCCAACCACTCTTTGAGTTTTACGAAAGCCTCTTCACACTCCTTCGTCCAGACAAACCTATTGTTCCTTTTCAAGCACTGGAAATATGGGTGACCCCTCTCTCCACTGGCAGACACAAATCGCAACAGGGCGGCCATCCGACCCGTCAGCTGCTGCACCTCCTTCACCGTAGCGGGGCTCCTCATTGCCAAAATGGCCGCACACTTGTCAGGGTTTGCTTCGATCCCTCTCTCGGTCAAGAGGAAACCTAAGAACTTTCCCGCTTCCACGTTGAAAATGCATTTCTCAGGGTTCAGCTTTAGTTTGTATTTGGCTATCGTAACGAACAGCTCCTCTAAATCGGCTATATGCTGGTTTTTTTTCAGGGATGTTACGACCATATCGTCAACGTAAGCTTGCACGTTCCTCCCAAGCATAGGTGCAAGCACTTTATCCATCAATCTCTGGTACGTGGCTCCCGCGTTCTTCAGCCCAAAAGGCATCACCTTGTAGCAATAACACGACTTCTCTGTCATGAAGGCAGTTTTTTCCTCGTCCATGGGGTGCATCTTAATTTGGTTGTACCCTGAGAACGCGTCTAAGAAACTCAACAACTTGCACCCTGTTGCGCTGTCCACTAAGGCATCTATACTTGGCAAAGGATAGGAATCCTTCGGACAGGCTTTGTTTAGATCTGTGAAGTCGACACACATTCGCCATTTCCCATTGCTCTTCTTTACCAATACAACATTGGCGAGCCATTCCGGATACTGTATCTCCCTGATGTGGCTTGCCTCGAGGAGTTTTTGCGTTTCATCTCTGATCGCCTGTCTCCTTTCTTCATTGAATTTTCTTCTTCTTTGTCAGACTGGTCTGACTTGAGGGTCCATTGCTAGACGATGACATAAAAAATCGGGGTCGATTCCTGGCATATCCGAGGCAAACCACGCGAACGCGTTCAGATGCCTGCCTATCACCATGGCGATCTGTTCCTGTGTCCCGTCGTCTAAATTTTTCCCCAACTTGAAAGTTTTACCGCCGATCTCCCTCTCGAGCCAATCTCCAACTGGGCGAGGCCTCCTCTCGCTAGCGAGCAATGCTCTCACAATGCTTGACTCCCTGGCGGCCTCCGGGCAGCTTTCCTCTTCCTCTACTCCAGCGTTGTTCTCAGGCTTCAACTCGACTTCTCCCATGGTTACGTCGCCCTTGGTGGCTGCTTCCAATGTCACGTCCATACCCACGTCGCCTTCGGCGGTTCCCCCTGTCGCCGCATCCATGGCCCGTCGGCTTTCCTGCGCATCCTTCGCACCAAGAGGCGGTGTTGTGGTCACATGGCACACTGATCGCCTGTTCTTGAGGTTGTTTTCATAACATCTCTTTGCCTCCTCTTGGTCAGATCGGATGGTGACGATTACCCCTTCCATTGAAGGTAATTTGACCTTCATGTGCCTCGTGGAGGGTACAACTCCTATCCTATTGAGTGTTGGCCTTCCCAATAGGATATTATATGCTGAAGGGGCGTTCACGACAAGGTATTTGATTTTCTCCGTGCGCGAGGCGGTCCCATCTGTGAACGTTGTTCTTAACTCAATGTATCCCCTGACTTCGACTTGATCACCCGCAAAACCGTATAAGCAGCCCCCATATGCCTGTTGACCAAAACGTTGGAACTTGCCTCGTCAAACTTGGATTGACGTGTGCACCGCTTCAACCTCCGTCCTTCGTCATGATCCACCTCAAGAACCTGCAAAAGAACAGAGCAGCGCCGTTGCGGCCGATCGCACTCCAACGCCCAAGTCAGTGACTGAACCACCAAATACTTCAAGAGCAACACTCAAGAACTCTCAAGGAACCGTGAACCAATTCTCTCTCACAGTATGCTCAAGAACTCACAAAAGTAAAGAAGACAATCTGAACGTGCGTACCTCAGAAGTTCGTTTGGAAACCCTTATATACCTGGTCACTTTCTCTCTCCTGGCAGTTACACATCTGGACATGTGGCTCGCATCCAGTCGTACACGTGCCATCATCTGGAGCCTCCTTGACTTGGGCGCTGCTTCTGACTCTCCTTTAGCTAAGTTACTTATGCATGATACTGCTCAATGCATAGCTAACTTGGAGCACGATCTCTACTGGAATTGGCGAGTTAGGGTGCCTTCGTACACCTTCCCTGTGGTCTCGCCGGCCGCCTTCATAATCTGCATCACCTTCATCTTCGGCGATGTGCTTACTCCGGCGATCTCGAATCACTTGGTCGCCTGAGTTTACATCTGGCGACTTCATCTTCAACTTGGTGACCGCCGGTTCTGGTGTGCTGGAGATCGGAGCACGCCAACATAATAACTGGCGACTTCACGAGCCCCCCGACTTCCTTCCCTTCTGCCAACCTGGCGTCTCGTCAACACGCCTATACTGTAGCTTGGTGCCACGTCATCACTTCCGACTACCAGGGCGGTACAAGGCGTATGTTGGGAACAATTGCAAAATCTTTGCACGATACTCAAAGAGAAAACATTTTTCATACCCGATGTCTTATCAACAACAAGTTATGTTCCTTGATTATTGATGGAGGAAGTTGCACTAACGTGGCTAGTACAAGAGTAGTAGAGAAGTTAGCCTTACCCACTATCTCTCATACCAAGCCTTATAAATTACAATGGTTAAGTACCGAAGGTGAAATAATGGTTAACAAACAAGTCCTCATTAACTTTACAATAGGAAAGTATAAGGATGAGGTTTTATGTGCTGTTGTGCCCATGGAAGCCACTCATCTTCTTTTAGAAAGGCCTTGGCAATATGATAGACATGTTTTACATGATGGCCTATCCAATACTATGTCTTTTTCCTTCCAAGGGCGCAAGGTTGTCTTAAAACCTCTCTCTCCCAAAGAAGTTCACGAGGACCACATCAAAATGAAAACTAAAAGAGAAAATGAGAAAGAAAAAGAAGTAAGTACTTTACCGAGTCAAACCATTTTCTCCACTAAATCCATCATGTTGACTCGTGCTATGCCTCACATGGACCCTCTAAGGTCTTCTTCTTCTTTATCTTTTTCATTACCTAAGGTTCCTATTGCAACACCAAATTGGTTAAAACGTGTTAGGAATGATTTTTTACCTCCTAATGGGTTTCCCCATATAAGAGGTCTTTTCCCAAAAGATATCATTATTCCCCAACACATTTTTCCAACTTGGTCAATTTTTCGAACCTCCTTTTCTGCTATCCCACCATTTCCTAAAGCTAAGTCATGTTTATCTTTGTCTTCAACTTTTACTTGTACACATAAACTGACTTTTTTACGTGCAGGGTTTCAGAATTCGAGGTCGAATTCTCTCCAACTCGGGGAGTATGATGGATATCCAATAGGAGAGGATTTTATTGATGAAGGAAGCGTATTTTCACCTACAGATTTGAAGTTCTTCCTTCTAGTCTTCTCACAAATTAAAAGAAGTCAAAGAGAAGATCAAGCCTAAAGATAAAGAAGTCTACAAACTCTCAAATAATAGGCTTCTTTTTAAATATCTCTCTTTATAGTTTCTTTTAAATTGTAAATGATCCTGCCGGTTGAGTTAGCGCAAGAGCGTTGCCTCATCACGGTCTTCCTCACCAGCTTGACACCACGTGCCCTCCAAGTCCACACCACAGATAGCCTCTCTGAGAACCTGAAAAACACACAGTGGCGCCTCTGCGGTCGGTGGCGCTCTGACGCTCAAGTCAGTGACAAGAACACTCAAAACTGAGAGAAAATATGCTCTGTAGAACCGTACTAAAAAGCACACAACCCTAGCAGAATGAGCCGTAATAAAAAATGTACCTCTGCAAATTCTGTTAAGGTTACCTTTATAGCTAGGTTTCTTCTCTCTCCAGGCCGTTATGCTTTTGGACGCGTGGCTCGCATCCCGCCCTGCACGTGTCGCCATCTGGGCTGGGATAGCAGGTAGTACCCAACCCTACACGTGTCATCATCTGGGCGAGGGTAACTCGAGCGTCACTTCTATGTAGCATCCAAGCCTACACGTGTTGTCATCTGGGTTGGAGCAATTTGAGCGTCTTTTCTGTGTGATAACCAACCGTGCGGCTAAGTCCCCTATTCAAGGAGTAACCTAGCACGTAATGCGCTGTGAAACACCACCTGACAAGGCGAGTATCGGATGCAACAAAGTGCATCATCTCTGTGATATCGCTCGTCGCAAGTGGCACCCTCCTTATTGCTACGCCATGCATGTTCTAGCTGGGGAAACCTTGCCACCAACGAATGTCCACTATGGGAATCCTGTCGCTGATGAGCAAGGTGTTCCCCCCAACCCACTCGACCTTCATGCGCCATGCTGGCGCAACAATCATCTTACTGAACTTACACGCTTGAAATTACTCTTCTGAGCCTCCAACAGCTTTAACTAAGTTTACTGGGAGATCCGGCGATATGCTCCTTGTGGCGGTGTGTAAACCACCCGATCTCCTTGCATTCCCCGGCGATCTCTACCCATCTGATCTCCTAGCACTCTCATACGGCGACTGTGACGTAACTCTGGTGACCGCCGGTTACGCACACTAGAGATCGGAGAACGCCAATTCAGCGATCAGCGACTATGCTCACTTCTAAACCATTCATCTTTTCTAGCCTACATGTTCCACTGAGCACACCCCACCCGGGCACGTGCAAGACACGTCATCACACCCGATGACCTGGTCGGTACACAAGCCCCCCAGTCTCGAGCTGCGACTTGTTCAGCGAGAAGACTAAAGAGGTTTAAATCCGGCGGCTTAAGTGGCCTTGCGCGTTGGCGCTAAAACTGTTCATTGACTTGACATTTCACCAACTCCTTCGATCATTCGACACGTGGACCCATCGACGGCCATTGTTCGCTGTCGTTTGCGCTTTCTACAACGTTCGAAACCCTTAAACCCTTCGCGCTATTCACTGTTTCATTATCTTTCTTCATCTTCAAGCATTCTGAACGCTCTCTCTGCGAACTACGAAACCTTCGTCTCCCTCAATCTTCAACTTCCTTCAACACTCACCCGATCATCAAAGGTAACTCTTTTACTCCTTCTACTGATATTTGTTGCATTTTAATCGGTTTGCATCATCCATTAACTGTCTGGAGCATACGTTGTGGGTTGTTTCTCCTTTTCTCTTGACTTAGAGTTTCGTTCCTGATAACGTCTACCCCAGCGAACTCTCAATCGTTCGTTCTGTCTTCTTCGTCTTCGATCGAGTCATTCTCTTGCTATCCTCACTTCCTCCCTTTTCTTTCCTTTGCAGTTCCTGCGATGGCTCAGACAAAGTCCACCGCTAATCCTCCTTCCTCATCGCAAAACCCTCCTCCCAAAACTCGTAGGGTTACCACTGGGACAAACCCTCCACCAACACGCAACCCCCCACGAGCCTCTGGTGCTCCTTCCACACAGGCAGAGAGGCCTGCCTCATCCCACGCCAATCTTACCCAAGCAACTCCACCACAAGCCGAGGGAACCTCCCTTCCTGCACGAGATTACAAAGAGTTGTACCCTTGGGCCACCCCAACTCTATTGAATGAAACCTCGTCAATAAATAATGAGGTGGGGGTGCTTCGCTTGAAGAAAGGGGAACGACCCGACCTTTCATTTCACAAGGAGCACGATAACAACGTGACAGTGCTGCCTTGCCTCCCAGAGAACCAATCTGCGCGGACGACAAAGGGAACAACGGCGAGTTGTTCTGCTTCGTCTACGCCACACTGTTCAAGAAAGTGAAACTTAGGTTTCCTTTTACTCGTTTCGAAAAGGAGCTATTGACCGAGCTCGACATCGCCCCTGCCCAGCTCCATCCCAACAGCTGGGCATTCGTGAGGGCGTTCCAAATCCTTTGCGCGCACTTGGGGATGCCAGTTTCGGTTGATGTCTTCCTCTTTCTGTTTGAGGCAAAGAATCCTGGAGATCGCCCTTGGGTCAGCTTGAATGGAAATGCTCGGAGGTCAATCCTCTCCATCTTCCAGCAACCGTACAAAGACTGGAAGGGGAAGTTCGTCAAGGTGTGCCCGAACAACCAAGCCCCTTCGCTGCTTGATGGCTTCCCCTTGTATTGGGTAAACAAGGGGAACAAGGATTCCAGGGACAGCTTCAGGAAAGGAAGGAGTCCTGACAAAATGGGAGATTTCGACAAAGACCTTTGTCTTTACTGGAAAAGCGTGGCTTCTGCCAACATCACTTTCCCCACTGCTTCAATAATCTCCTTCGAGTTCCTCGAGGACCAACTCGAAATGCACATAGGTTAGCCCTACCCTAACACTAAGTCTCTCATTTTGTGTTGAAACTGACTTAGCATTTCTACCATTCTGTCTTTGGCATTCTTGTTCATTCTGTATGTATGCATTTGCATGTTCTGCTTCTGCTCTGGGGCATACTCATCCGTTTTTTACCTTGTGCAGACGCATTGTTGGGAAAAGGGAAACTAGCAGAATTGAGGGCGATTGCCCGATCCCACAAACTCACGGCGGGCTCCCAAACTGTGCCCAACTCGGTTGTGGAGATCGCCATCTCTCAAGGAAAAACTCCTCCCCGAGGTCCAACTCCTTCTGGGGCCCTACCCGCCCCAGAAAGGAAAAAACTGGCGCTGAAAAGGCCAAAGAGGAAGACTCCTCAAGTGGTGTCCGAAGAAGAAGGCGACGACGAAGCCACCGAGGATGGTCTTATCACCAAGAGAAAAAGGGTAACCACCTCCACACCACCTGCACTTCCAACACCAACAACGCCTTCACCTCCAGCTCCGTTAGTCCAAGCAACACCACTGGCTGTCGTGCCCATAGTGATCGAGAGCGGCAGTCCTAATTATGTAGAGGACCCTCCGAGCGCCTCTACACCGTTTGTATCTACTGGAGAGGGTCCTCCTTCCACCACATCCATTGCTGGGGCCGCATTAGGAGAAGATGAAGGTGTTCAGGCTTCTCCAATGTTTATAACAGAAGTTCCGGCCTCACCACCACACCTGGAAGCCCCCCTTGCTATACAAGCTCAAGAGGGTGGTCATCAAAGCCAACATCAGACTCCACCAGCACCTCCAACATCAGCCTTAAGCCTCCCAGATCCCTTTAAAGAGACCTTGGGACCCTTCGCAGCTCAACTGAAGACCATGGCGGAAGATCTCCCTTCGCTGGTATCAAGAGCTGTGAAGGATTCACTCAAGAAGCTTCAAGAGGAAAACTCCGAGCTCAAGGAGTTGAATCTTATGATAAGGGCTGAGGCTGAAAAGCTCACTTGCAATCTACTGATGAATGAAATGGAACATTCAAAGCTGGAGGATGCGTTGGATGCTGAGCTAAGGACCACACGCAAGGAAGCCTCCGATCTGCGCCAAAAACTGCACCTCCAACTCCAAGAGAAAATTGACTTGGAAAGCAAATTGGTCTCACTCAGGGTCAAGATGGCAGATTTGGAGGCTGCACGAAAGGCTGAAGCTTCCAAGGTGGAAACAATTGAAAAGAGATCGGCAGATATGGAGATCCTTTTGGGGAAGGTCGAGGCAGACAGGGATAAGGCTCTCGCTGAGCTCTCCCAAGCTCGTGAGGAAGCTACAAAGGTTGCTGCAGAGCTTGCCCAAGCTCGGGGTGAGAGTAAGAAAGCCACTGAGGAACTGGCTCGAGCTCACGAGGAAAAAGAAGGACTGAAGAACCAAATACATGAGCTCGAGCAGAGTGTTGCTCAAATCCTTGCCTCTGGGTTCGAAGCTGCTCTGGAGCAAATGTCATGCCAATATCCTGAGCTCGACCTTTCCATGCTGTCGATCTGCAAGGAAGTGGTGGATGGGAAGATTGTACCTTCTGAAGACTAACCGCCTTTCCCCATCACCTCTTCTTTGAAAACTTGTTGTTTATCTTTTGTTTGTGATGACCAATCTCTGTAGAAACTTGAATTGATACTGCTTATATAACTCTTCTATTTCACCTTGTTTGCCTTTGCCTCTATTTGTTGTGGGGTTAACCAACATAACTGGTAAAACTTACTGAATTAACTCAGCAATACTTGAACTTAACCCTTCACATATTGCTTTTAACTCGAGCAAATTGTTAACCTTATAACAAACTTAACAAACTGTTAACTCAAAGTAGATTTGAGCAACTATAAACTCTTCGGCGATGGCATTCAACGAAACTTGTGAACTTAAGGCAACAAACTTTAACATAAAATCACTTACTAGGCAGCAGGTTTTAACTCAAACTAATATTAAAATACAGTTTACCTGATCTGCCAAATGATCTGGATAGTGAGGTGTTCTCTGCGAACCTATCTCAGCTATCTTCTAACTTCTTCCACCCTTCACGCCGTACCTGAACTCGTTCGAGGCGAGGAGGATTTTATCTATCTTCGCACCGCTCACAAGCGTGGAAGCTTTATCTGGTCTTACTGGGTCAATATTGATGTTTCACTTAAAGGGGAAAAGGCGTTTTCCACCAACCTTCCTTTCCCGCCGTTTAAGGTCATGAACACCCCTGACTTTTCAGTTTCATCTTGCCTGAACTCACTCTGAGGTGCGAAGGACTTTCTCTGGTGCCTCAACTTGCCCAGGGTGTACATCTCCTCCCCCCTGGATGCACTGAGGACTTTTAATCTTGCCTCAATCTGCTTATGCAAAGAGGTCTTTTAATCTGTTCTTGCCTGCACTCGCTCAAAGGCGAGGAAGACTTCTTCTCTTTCTCGCCTACACTCGCTCAAGGGCGAGGAGGACTTCTTCTTTCGCCTCAAAATGCACGAGAGCGTTGAGGGCTCTTTATACTATTGGTGCCTCCGATCGCCGAAAGACGACGAGGTCTTTAAAACTTTCAACTATTGCCACCGATTGCCGAAAAACGACGGGGACTTTAAAACTTTTAACTATTGCCACCGATCGCCGAAAAACGATGGGGACTTTAAAACTTTTAACTATTGCCGCCGATCGCCGAAAAACGATGGGGACTTTAAAACTTTTAACTATTGCCATCGATCGCCGAAAAACGATGGGGACTTTAAAACTTTTAACTATTGCCGCCGATCGCCGAAAAACGATGGGGACTTTAAAACTTTTAACTATTGCCGCTGATCGCCGAAAAACGATGGGGACTTTAAAACTTTTAACTATGAAGCATGCAATATAACTTTACTGTTGCCTTAGATCACGTACAAGTGATAAGGTCTTTTTCCGAAAAACTTTCAAAACTATAAGCATGCAATCTTAGAAGCTCTAAACTTGTAAAACTCTTCTTTATTGGGTGGCCTCATTAAAAACCCTCCTTAGGGAAAAAAGAGTGCCCACCTTGAAATTGTTTTAACAGAAACTATTCAAATCTCTTCATGTTCGTCTTTACTTACAAGGCTTTAACTGTAATACAATTTGAGATGTATGGCGTTCCAAGTGCGAGGAATCGCCCCTCCTTCTAACGTCTCCAAGCGGTAGGCGCCGTTCCCGAGCGCCTTGGTTATTCTGAACGGTCCCGTCCACTTAGGCGATAACTTGTTCTTCATCTCATACTGATGGGCCTTCCTCATCACCAGGTCGCCACTTCTAAACTGCCTTGACATTACCTTAGAGTTATACCTTCGCTCAATCCTTCTCATTACTGCTTCGGCCTTCACTCTCGCCTCCTCCCTGACCTCATCCAGCAAATCCAGATTCATTCTTCTTTCTTCGTTCGAGTCTTCCGCCACAAAGTTCTGGAATCTCGGCGAGCTTTCCTGGATTTCGACTGGAATCATCGCATCACATCCATAGACCAAACTAAACGGGGTCTCGTGGTACGCCCAAACTATGCGAGGTACCTCTTCAGCCCACGATCCCTTAGCTTTCTCTAGTCTTCTCTTTAAACCTCTCAGCAACACCCGATTGGCAGACTCCACCTAGCCATTCGTCTGTGGGTGCTCGACGGATGCAAACACCTATTGTATTCCCACCTCTTCGCACAGCTTTTTCAATAGGTGACTTGCAAACCGAGTCCCATATTCTGACACCAGGCGTTTAGGCACACCAAACCGGCACACTATGTTCTTCCATACAAAGCTCTCGATCTTGTGTGCGGTGATCTGGGCCACTGGCTCCGCTTTGATCCACTTGGTGAAGTATTCAATCGCCACTACCAAGTACTTCATCTGCCTGACCGCCATTGGGAAGGGTCCCAGAATGTCAATTCCCCAAGTATGAAACGGCCAGGGGCTGTAAATTGACTTCAGCTCTTCTGGGGTGCCTTGTGCCAATCGGCGTGCTGCTGGCATTGCTTGCAACGCTGGGCGTATCTCTTGCAATCTTCTCTCATCGTGGGCCAGTAATAGCCTGCACGGATAGTCCTTGTCGCCAGTGATCGACTTCCAATGTGGCTCCCACAAATTCCCTCATGGAGCTTCGCCATAATCCTCGTGCACTTCTCTCCGTGTACACATAAAAGCAGAGGGTGTGTAAATCCAAACCTGTACAGCTCGCCGTCAATAAGGGTAAACTTGCTGGAGCTCTTCTTTATTTTTCTGGCCTCAGTTGAGTCAACTGGAAGCACACCATCCGCTAAATAGCGTTGGTATGGCGTTATCCACGTGTCTGGTTCGTGGACAGCGCAAACCTGCATCGATCTTGCCCCTACCGCTGAGCGCGCTCTGACCCTCGGCATCCTCAGAGTTTCCTGCGTTAGGGATCTGTGACTTCTCGTCGGTCTTTCCATTGATCTGCAAACATGGAGGACCTGGTGGTCTGCCACGAATGCTCGAGGCGCTTTCAAGGTTTCTTGAATGACAGTCCTCTGCCTGCCCCCCTTGCCCGAACTGGCGAGCTTGGCTAGCAAGTCAGCTCGGGCATTCTGTTCTCTTGACACGTGCACCACTTCAAATGAAGCGAAAGATCTTCTTAGCTCTTGCACGTACTCCAAATAGGCTGCCATCTGCGGGTCCTTGGCTTGGAACTCGCCAGTTACTTGTCCGGTGACCAACAGCGAATCGCTCTTGGCCATCAACACTTTCGCCCCCATTTCCTTCGCCAGCAGGATTCCGGCGATCAAAGCCTCATGCTCTGCTTGATTGTTGCTTGCTTTGAAAGCAAACCTCAATGATAGCTCTATCAACACTCCGTTGGGCCCTTCCAAAATGACCCCAGCCCCGCTGCCCAGCTGGTTGGACGACCCATCAACCGAGAGTACCCAACGAAAGTCATCCTCGGCGTTCTGTGCCACCTCGGAGGACAACTCGACCAAAAAATCGGCGAAGACTTGCCCTTTGATCGATCCCCGGGGTTCATATTTGATGTCGAACTCCGAAAGCTCGACTGCCCACTTCACCATCCTTCTAGCCACATCGGGCTTCTTCAAAACCTTCTGGATTGGCAGATCAGTCATCACGAATACCGTGAAGCTCTGGAAGTAGTGGCGCAATCTCCTTGTCGAGAATACCTTGAGCTTTACGAAGGCGTCTTCACATTCCTTTGTCCAAACAAACCTGTTGTTCCTTTTCAAACATTGGAAGTACGGGTGGCCCTTCTCTCCGCTTGCCGATACGAATCGGGACAGGGCGGCCATCCGCCCCGTGAGTTGCTGCACCTCCTTCACATTGGCGGGGCTCCTCATTGCCAAAATGGCGGCGCACTTCTCGGGGTTAGCCTCGATTCCCCTCTCTGACAGGAGAAACCCCAGAAACTTCCCTGCTTCTACACCAAAAACGCACTTTTCAGGATTCAGTTTTAGCTTGTACCTGGCTATCGTGATGAACAACTCTTCTAAGTCTACGACGTGCTTGTCTTTCTCCAGGGACGTCACGACCATGTCGTCGACGTATGCCTGCACATTCCTTCCGAGCATGGGTGCGAGCACCTTGTCCATCAGCCTTTGGTATGTGGCCCCTGCATTCTTCAACCCGAAGCGCATTACCCTGTAGCAATAACTTGACCTTTCCGTCATGAAGGTGGTCTTCTCTTCGTCCATGAGGTGCATTTTGATTTGGTTTTACCCCGAGAAGGCATCCAGAAAACTGAGCAGCTTGCACCCTGATGCACTGTCTACCAGGGCGTCTATGCTTGGCAAAGGATAAGAATCCTTTGGGCAGGCCTTGTTCAGGTCTGTAAAGTCAACACACATCCGCCATTTCCCGCTGCTCTTCTTGACCAGGACAACATTAGCAAGCCATTCTAGATATTGGATTTCCCTGATTTGGCCCGCTGCAAGGAGTTTCTGTGTCTCTTCCTTGATCGCATGTCTCTTCTCCTCATTGAACTTTCTTCTTCTTTGGCAGATGGGCTTGACTTGGGGGTCCATCGCTAAACGATGGCACAAGAAATTGGGGTCGATTCCCGGCATATCTGAAGCAGCCCACACAAACACATCCAAGTGTCTACTTATCACCTTGGCGATCTGGTCTTGCGTCTCGCTGTCCAGGGTTCTCCCCAACTTAAACACCTACCCGCTGATCTCCTTCTCGAGCCATTCCTCTACTGGCTGAGGTTTCCTTTCGCTGGCGATCAGGGCCCTCGCGATACCAGTTTCTCTGGCGGTCTCCGAGCAGTTTCTTTCTCCCTCCCCGCTCTCTGGCCTCGCCTCTACATTCCCCATCGACACATCGCCCTCAGCGACCACCTCTAACGCCGTATCCGAAACTCGCAGGGATTCGCGCTTTGGCTCCACGCCAGGGGGAGGCGTTGTGGTTACGTGGCACACAGACCTCTTGTTCTTAAGGCTGTTTTCGTAACACTTCTTCGCCTCCTTCTGGTCGGAGCAAACAGTGATGATCATGCCCTCCATAGATGGCAGCTTGACCTTCATGTGCCTTGGCACAGCTCCTGTTCTGTTGAGCGTTGGCCTTCCCAACAGTATTTTGTACGCTAACGGGGCGTTTACAACAAGATACCTGATCTTCTCCGTTCGTGAGGCCAAGCCGTCAGTGAAGGTCGTCCTCAACTCGATATACCCCCTCACCTCCACTTGGTCTTTGGCAAAACCGTACAAGCAGCCCCCATATAGTCTCAGTTGATCGGGGGACAGTTGTAACTTCTCGAAAGTGGGCCAAAACATCACATCTGCTGAGCTTCCTTGGTCGACCAGCACCCGGTGGACAGTCCTTCCCGCCGTGACAAGCGAGATCACAATAGGGTCGTTGTCGTGAGGCACCACGTCCCTAAGGTCCCCCTTGGTGAACGTGATGTCCACGTCGGGCGAGTGATCCTCAAAGATTTCCACTGACATTACCGACCTCGTGTACCTCTTACGTTGCGACGCGGTGTACCCCCCGCCGGAGAATCCGCCAGCTATGGTGTGGATCTCACCGTGAATGGGCACCTCGTGCTGCTGCCCTCCGCTGCCTGCCGGTTGAGATCCTGACGCTTGGTCCGCTTGCTTCTCTAGCAAGTAATCCTTCAGGAAACCACATTTGACCAGCTCGGCGAGCTGGTATCCCAGAGCTAAACACGAGTTGATAGAGTGGCCAAAACTCTTATGGAACTCGCACCATGCGTCTGGCTTTGGCCCCAAAACCTTCTCCGTCGTTTTCTCAGGCACTTTGAGCCTGGCAGCAATGTTTGGGATGGCGATCAAATCGGCCAAACCCATTACAAACTCATACCTTGGGGGGCGATTAGTCTCCCTGGGCCGCCCTGACCCCTTGCTCTTATTTTTCTTAGGGTCGTAAGGATGGCGCGTCCTTTGATCCCTTTTTCCCGCCGACGCCTCCATTACCCTCTGCAGCTGTACCCTTGCTTGGGCGCGCGGTTTAGCTGGGGCCACGTTTCCCCTCTTCTCGGTGACCTCGCTCTCGGCGGCGATGTGAGCCACAGCACGTCGCCGGATTTCAGCAAACGTGGCGGGGTGGCTTCTGATGAGCGAATCACTAAAAGGCCTAGGTAACACACCCTTTTTGTAGGCGTGCACGAACATCTCTTCGTCCTTTCCCGGCAAGCGGACTATCTGAGCTCTAAATCTGTTCAAGAAATCCTTCAGGGACTCCCCTTGGTACTGCCTCATATCAAACAGGTTGTAAGACACCAAAGGTGGCTCCTTGTTCAGTATGTACTGCTCAACAAACATCTTGGAAAACTGTTGGAGCGTGGTAATGTGGCCAGTGGGGATACTGACGAACCAGTCCAACGCTGTTCCGCTCAAAGTGCTCATCAACACCTTACAGTACACCGCGTCTGAGCCCCCTGAGAGCATCATCTGAGTATGAAAAGCCGTGAGATGGGCTTCAGGGTCCTCCACCCCAGTGAAAGACACTTTCACCGCCACAGTGTTAGCCGGGACCACCGAGTCCATGATCTCTGGGGAAAATGGCATGGGAAAGCTGCGCGGTGGGGATGGGGGTGCAGATTTGTCCCCAGCCGCACGCTCCTCCCGCTCCTGAAGGGCTTTGCGCAGCTCTTCGTTGATCCTGTTGAGCTCTTCGTTCCTTGCTTGCGAGGCCACCAGCGCCTCGTGCATCCTTTCCTGTTCAGAACGCGATGCAGCCATGTTCTCCTGTTGCGTCCTCATCATGTCCATCACTTGTGTCATAGACACAGCATCTTCGTTGTTGATGGCGCGACTGAACTGGAGCGTGTTGTCCTCATACTTCCTCGTGATCCGGTCGGTCATCGGTAGATGATGACGTCAGCAGAAGATAATCACGTGGACCGCTCGTAGGGTGACACGTGGATCGGGTGACAGAAAGACCAGGGAGGAGGTCATCCAAAGAGGTGATCGGTGATCAGTAGCCAGGTGGCCACCGACAGATCAGTTGGCAGAGAGGTCAGGGAACAGATCACCCAGAACGGTGATCGGTGGTCAGTAACCAAACCGTCACCGACAGACCAGTTCCCAGATGAACACCTGGGGGCAGAACGCGAGAAGTAATAGAGCACCGATCAGTCATCGAGTGCATGGTCATCGGGGTCTCGTGTTACACGCAGTTAAGCTGGGACCGAGGTTCCCAGCGAGAGCGTTACGCACGAACCTCGCATGAACATATCTCAGAGAATCGTGCATGAGAGTGGCCTGAGGGAGTTGGTAAACCGGTCAGTGATTGGTGACTCCCTCAACCCATTACGTGCATGACATCGTGAAGGGGAAATCGTTTGCGCAGAGAGCAATGCTTGGTGAGTGTGCTTAGACCAGCCACACCTGGCGTTCTCCTGAGAGTATGCGATTTACCCAGATAGAAGGAATGCGCTAAATTACTCCGCAAGGGAATGACTTAGACACGCAGAGAGAAACGCTAGAGCCCTTCAAGTAGTGACACGTGTGTGGTTAGTTGCATGCATCCACGTGTCATCATCTGTGAGGGCGCGGTCTAGACATAGGTGCACTCCGTACCGCTAAAGGTACAGACAAGCGCAGACACGCGCAGGCACTCCCGTTTTATTGATTCTGGAGGTACGTTGCCACAGAAAAGCACAACAGGGTTCTGACACATGCCAGAGAGGCATAACAGAATTCTGTTAGGCGCAGATACAGAGAGAGGCATAAAAGAGAATTAGAGTGAGATTCAGAGGAGAGTTTTTTACACGCTGTTTTTACCCACATTATTTCTCTAGTGATTATGTGATCTAACTTGAGCGTCGGAGCGCCACCGGCCGCAGAGGTGCCACTGTGTGTTTTTCAGGTTCTCAGAGAGGCTATCTGTGGAGCGCACTTGGAGGGCACGTGGTGTCAAGCTGGTGAGGAAGATCGTGACGAGGCAACGCTCTTGCGCTAAGTCAACAGGCAGGATCAGTTCCCTACTTCTCCCTCTTCCTCTTCTTCACCTGGACCCTTCTTTTTTTTTCCCTTCCTCTATTTTTCACCGAACCATCCATCATTCCCTCTTCTTCCGTTCATCTGACCTTTTGCTTTCCTCCATTGTAGTTATCCTGCAATGGCTCGCTTGAAGCAAACCGCTCGCATTGCCGCCTCATCTTCTAGTGCATAGCCTTCAGCAAGTGCACCGGTGCCACCTCCACCCGATGCAACCTCCTACCACGACAACGCCAGGGTCTACGACTGGGCTCCCCTGGCGTTGCTGGCCGAAACCTCCACTCTACTACCGCAAGGCCACCTCAAATCCCTTATGAGCAACGACCCAAATGAGGCTTCTTGCGCCATCGACAGGGAGAACGATTTTAACATCCGTATACGCATTCCTCCTCAAGGGATGCCCATCTGTGCGGATGATAGGGCTACCAATGGGGTGCCCTTCACCTTCATCTACTCCGCCATCTTCAAGAGGTTGAAGCTATGCCTGCCCTTCACCTTCTTTGAGAAGAAGCTGATGATGGAGCTAAACGTCGCCCCCTGCCAACTCCATCCGAATGCCTGGGCTTTCATACGGGCATTCGAGATCCTCTGCAACTATTTCGGGCATAACGCCTCCGTAGATGTATTCCTACACTTTTTCGAGGCGAAGAACCCTGGGGATAGGTCCTGGGTCAGTCTGAATGGGGTTGCTGCACCATTCGGATGGAGTTGAACTCTTTGAGCTCTTTTCTTGTAATCTTATATTTCTGCACCATTCCTGTACTTTGAACTTGTATAAAACTTGGTGTGAATATATATATTTGTTTCAGCTATATGTCTTTTTCTCTCGCATTTTCTTAAGCTTCGTCTTTCTTCTTGCGCGCAACTAACTGTTGACTAGCTTAGGTTTAGCGCGATTTGTACTCTTTGATCTACCTTGATCACGACCAACAACTCCCTTACCTTGTCTTTTTAACAGTTCTTATGCACAGCTTCGTACTGGATGACTGACTAGGCGTAGTGATGGATATCCACTAGGAGAGGATTTTATTAATGAAGGAAGAGGATTTTCACCTACACATTTGATGTTCTTCCTTCTAGTCTTCTCACAAATTAAAAGAAGTCAAAGAGAAGATCAAGCCTAAAGATAAAGAAGTCTACAAACTCTCAAATAATAGGCTTCATATTAAATATCTCTCTTTATAGTTTCTTTTAAATTGTAAATAATATAGAATAATGTTTAGAAAGGTGCTTAGAGGGAAACATGAGACACCTCTTTTGTAAAAGCATCTTTAGGCTTTAGTTTAGCAAATTCTAGAAGCTTGGGGAGTGAGCTTAGTAAGGGGGGTGTGATCTTAGGAGCTTTTTGGGTAGCTTAGGGAATAAGCTATGTAAAGGACCAGCCCTTACTCCTATAAAAGGAGGGCTTAGGTCCTTCACAATTCAGACTGGAATTTTATAGTAGAGAGACTATACTCAAATTTGGAGAGAAATTGTGAGTTTTGAGTCTTCCTCTTCTTTGCCTTATCTTGTGAGCTATGGTGAGCTTCAAGTGGTGGCACTCCATCACCTATCTTGGCTCAAGGTTCCAAGTGGCGTGAATGGCTTCTTCCAATTCTCAAAATCCAGCAAGCATCTTCTTCTATAAGTTTTCTTCTTCCCTTTTCTTCAATTTTCCATTCGGTAGTTTTGATTCCTAGAGTTTACTTCTTTTTCTATCGTTTAATTTTGTGTTTCCAGCATTGTGTTCTTAATTCTGTTTTGGTTCAGTAGCTAGCTTTTAAATTCTGTTCAGTTTTAATTCTTGTTCTTCTTTCCTTTTGTTTTGATTCAATTTGACAATACATGGACTTCCATATGAGTCTTGGTTGGTGCTTAGTTTTGGTGAGTTCTTGAATTTAGAACATTGATCCAATTCTAAAGTAAAGTGCCTTTCAAATCCAGCTCAAGTTGATCTTAAGAATGTCAAGAATCATGTGTTCTTGTAGTTACATTCACATCACGTAGTCTGCCTCAGCTTGTTGTGTAAGAGCTTGTTTGGAAAAGCTTCCTCCGACAAGGTACTACCCACTAGCGTATCCACCAACAACTGATCAGTCATCGTTCTTCAAGCAGCGTACCCACCAACAACTCATCAGTCATCGTTCTTCGGGCAGCGTACCCACCAACAACTCATCAGTCATCGTTCTTTGGACTTCACTTTGCTTCTCTGTCGCTCTAGCGCTAAGTTCATAGAGGACATCGATCGTCCGAGGTGATGCCTTGTTTTGGGGGAAAAAGAGTGTTTCTCGGTAACCCCTCTTACTTTCCCCAAGGTCATCAACCTTGGGCGGATCGGGTCATTCTTTCCCTGCCTCACTCCTGGGGTGAGAAGGTTTAAACTAAGAGCTTTACTCGGCCAATATTGGTATATGCCAAGTGGGTAAGGACGTTTGTCGAAATCCTTCCTTTCCCTCTCTTGGTCTTATTAGTACCCCTGGCTTTTCAAACCCTAATTGCCTGCACTCACACCTGGGGTGAGGAGGATTTAGATTAGAGCCCATACTCGCGCCTAGGGCGAATAAGGCCTAACCGATCACCTGCACTCGCACCTGGGGCGAGGAGGATTTTAACTTGAAAAATTTCGCACATTTGATATGCTGATAATCTTTTCATTGGGTGGCCTCGTTAGAAACCCTCCTTAGGGAAAAGAGTGCCCCCTTATCTGTTCAACTGTTTTCTGTATACACACTGAATGTTTCTTTAGCGCGAGAACGCAACTACTTTACAACTTAACTGAAATAAAATTTCAAGTGGGTGGCGTTCCACGTCCTGGGGATTGCTCCTCCTTCCAGAGTCTCCAGCCGATAAGCTCCATTCTCCAATGCCTCAACCACCCTGTATGGGCCTGTCCACTTTGGAGACAGCTTGTTTTCCATCTCATTCTGATGCGCCTTTCTCATCACCAGATCACCTTCCTGGAAGCGCTTGAGCCTCACCTTGGAGTTGTGCCTCCGTTCTACTCTTCTCTTGACGGCTTCAGCACTAACTCTGGCTTCTTCTCGCACTTCGTCCAGTAGGTCGAGATTCACCTTTCGCTCTTCATTGGATTCTTCAGCAATGAAATTCAAAAACCTGGGGGAGCTCTCCTGTATCTCCACGGGGATCATGGCATCCGTCCCGTAGACAAGGCTAAAGGGTGTCTCATGGGTGCTGGACTGTGGAGTGGTATGGTAGGACCATACGATTCTGGGGACTTCCTCTGCCCATTTTCCTTTTGCTTTCTCTAGTCTTCGGTTTAGCCCCCTGAGCAGTACTCGGTTGGCTGACTCCACCTGCCCATTGGTTTGTGGGTGTTCCACTGAGGCGAAAACCTGTTGTATCTTTAACTCCTCGCACATCTTCCTTAGCTGATGACTTGTGAACTGGGTGCCATTGTCGGAGACCACCCTCTTGGGTACTCCAAAACGACAAACGATGTTCTTCCAGACAAAGTTTCGACTTTCTGTGCGGTGATGTGCGCGACTGGTTCTGCCTCTACCCACTTGGTGAAATACTCGATGGCCACGATGAGGAACTTCATCTGCCTTATCGCCAGGGGAAAAGGTCCCAGGATGTCGATTCCACATGTGTAAAATGGCCATAGGCTATGGATGGACTTCAACTCCTCAGGGGGTGCCTTATGCCAATCTGCGTGAAGTTGACACTGTTTGCAACGTTGAGCATACCTCACGCAGTCTTCCTTCAGCGTTGGCCAGTAGTACCCTGCGCGGAGGATCCTACTTGCCAAAGCGCGACCGCCCACATGACTTCCGCACACCCCCTCGTGTAGCTCTGACATAAGCCTAGTGCATTGCTCGCCATACACGCAGATCTGCACAGGATGAGAAAACCCAAATCTAAACAGGTTTCCATCAATCAAAGTAAACTTACTCGAGCTCCACTTTATTCTTTTTGCCTCTGCCGTGTCCAGTGGGAGTACACCATCTTCTAAATACAACTGGTACGGTGTTATCCACGCGTCGGGCTCCCTAACAACGCTGACTTCCATCACCTCATTGGTCTTTGCCGGTCGCGCTCTAACCCTTGGCATTTTCAACGTCTCTTGAGTCAGTGAACGATGACCAATCGCCAGACGCTCCATCGATTTGTACACTTGAAGTACCTGGTTGTCTGACACGAACGCTCGCGGTACCTTCAAGGTCTCCTGAATGACGGTCCTCTGCTTTCCCCCCTTGCCTGAGCTGGCCAGCTTGGCAAGCAGGTCTGCTCTGGCATTTTGCTCTCTCGGCACATGAACCAGTTCAAACTCGGTGAAGGACGTCTTCAGAAGCTGTGCGTACTCTAGGTAAGCTGCCATCTGGGGATCTTTCGCCTGGAACTCCCCTGTAACTTGCCCGGTGACTAGCAAAGAGTCACTCTTAGCAACCAGACTTTTTGCTCCCATTTCTCTTGCTAGCAACATTCCTGCGATCAGGGCTTCATACTCCGCCTGATTGTTGCTAGCCTTGAAGGCAAAGCGAAGGGACTGCTCGATCAGCACTCCGTTCAGGCCTTCCAAAATGACCCCAGCGCCGCTTCCCTGCTGATTGGAAGAGCCATCCACCGATAATACCCATCGGAAATCTAACCCTTCGGAAGGTGTCGCGACCGACGACAGCTCGACCACAAAGTCGGCGAACACCTGCCCCTTTATCGGTCCTCGGGGCTCGTACTGAATGTCGAACTCAGACAATTCCACCGCCCACTTGACCATCCTTCCCGCTACATCTGGTTTCTTTAGCACCTTTTGGATGGGCAGATCTGTCATTACCACTACTGTGAAGCTGTGGAAATAATGTCTGAGTCTTCTTGCTGAAAATACCACCGTCAGGGCAGCCTTCTCGAGGGTTTGGTACCTTGTTTTAGGGCCTTGCAGTACCTTACTCACAAAGTACACAGGCCTCTGGACCTGATCTTTCTCTTGCACCAGGACTGAACTAACTGCTCTCTCCGTCACAGTAAAGTATAGACGAAGAGGGGTGCCCACCTGTGGTTTACGCAAGACCGGTGGGCTTGCCAGATACTCCTTCAACTTGATGAAGGCCTCCTCACACTCCTGTGTCCAAAGGAATCTGCTGTTGCGCTTAAGACACTGAAAATACGGGTGACCTTTCTCCCCTCCAGCGGACACAAACCGGGATAATGCTGCCAGCCGACCGGTGAGTTGTTGCACTTCTTTCACCGTCGTTGGACTCCTCATTGCCACGATTGCTGCGCACTTCTCCGGATTAGCTTCGATTCCACGCTCTGTCAGGAGGAATCCCAAGAACTTCCCTGCCTCCACGCCGAAAATACATTTCTCGGGGTTGAGCTTCAACCTGTACCTGGCGATGGTGGTGAATAATTCCTCCAGATCGGCCACATGCTGCTCCTTCTCTCGGGATGTGACCACCATGTCATCTACATAAGCATGCACGTTTCTTCCAAGCATGGGCGAGAGCACCCTATCCATAAGTCGCTGATAGGTAGCCCCCGCATTCTTCAGCCCGAACGGCATTACCTTGTAGCAGTAGCAAGACCGTTCAGTCATGAATGCTGTCTTGCATTCATCCCTGGGGAGCATTCTGATCTGGTTGTATCCTGAGAATGCATCCAAGAAACTGAGCAGCTTCCCCCCTGACGCGCTATCCACCAGAGCGTCTATGCTGGGTAGAGGGTAGGAATCTTTGGGGCATGCCTTGTTGAGGTCAGTGAAGTCCACACACATCCTCCACTTGCCGTTTGGCTTCTGAACCAGTACCACGTTCGCTAGCCACTCTGGGTACTGGATCTCCCTGATGTGCCCTACGACAAGGAGTTTCTGCACTTCGTCATGGATCACTTTCCTCTTCTCTTCGTTGAATTTCCTTCGCCTCTGCCGCACAGGTCGGACTTTAGGATCCATCGACAGGCGATGGCAAAGGAAGTCAGGGTCGATTCCTGGCATGTCAGATGCTGACCATGCGAACGCGCCCATGCGCCTCTCGATCACCCCGGCGATCAACCCTCGTTCTTCTTCGCCGAGCGATCCTCCCAACTTGAACTTTCTCCCCCTTATATCTACTTCCACCCACCCCTCAGCTGGGTGGGGTCTTCTCTCGCTGGCGATGACCGCCCTCGCGATCCCTGACTCGCGAGGAGTGATCATGCCCTCCTCCTTTGCTTCCACCTGAGCTACCTGGGAGCCCCCCAGCGTAGCAGCCTCCATCTCCTGATCGCCAAGCGTTCCCCTAACCACCGATCGCTCTTCGAGCACTCCTGGTGGTGGTGTTGAGGTGACATGGCATACGCTCCTTTTCTGCCTGAGGCTGTTTACATAACAGCGCCTAGCCTCAGCCTGATCTGACTTGATGGTTATTACGGTCCCCTCCATCGACGGCAGCTTCAGCTTCATGTGCCTCGTCGATGGCACTGCACCCAACCTATTGAGTGTTGGTCTTCCCAGCAAGATGTTGTACGCAGAAGGGGCGTTCACCACCAAGTACCTTATCTTTTCGGTGCGGGCTGTTGTTCCATCGGTGAACGTCGTCCTCAGCTCAATGTACCCCCGCACCTCTACCTGATCCCCTGCAAAGCCATAGAGACATCCGGTATATGGCCTTAGTTGATCGGGGGACAGCTGCAACTTGTTGAACGTCGGCCAGAACATGACGTCTGCCGAGCTCCCTTGGTCTACGAGCACTCTGTGCACTCGCCTTCCTGCTGTGATGAGGGAGATGACCACAGGATCGTTGTCGTGCGGTACAACGTCCCATATATCAGCTTTCTTGAAAGTGATATCCACCTCGGGGAAATGGCCCTCATCCACCGAGTCTACGGCCATTACCGATCGAGCATACCTTCTCCTTTGTGATGCGGTGCATCCCCCACCAGAGAAGCCCCCCGCAATCGTCTGCACCTCCCCATGCACAGGGATTTCATGCTGCTGCTCTCCTGCCTGGGACGACGCGCGATCACCCGGCTCCTCCCGCAGGTAATCTGCTAGGAACCCAGACTTCACCAACTCCGCCAGCTGGTGCCCCAACGCCAAACAGGAGTGGAGTGTGTGACCAAAGGCTTGGTGGAACTCACACCACTCGTTCTTTTTCCTCCTTAGTACCTTGTCTATCTTCTCTGGTACTCAGAGTCTTGCGGCTACGGCAGGAAAGGCGATCAGATCTGCCAACCCTACCATGAAATCGTATCTGGGGGGTGCATTATTCTCCCTTGCACGCCCCCTGCCCTGGTCCTTCCTGGGTGCATAAGGGCGAGGTTTCCCCTACACCTTCTTCCCCTCCTTTGCCTCATGCACCCTCGTGTGCTGCTATTGTTTCCCCTGTCCACCACGCGGCTTCAGCGGTGCAGCACTTCCTCTTTTCTCAGAAACCTCTGTCTCTGCCACTATGTGCGCCACCGCGCGTCGCCGGATTTCCGCGAAGGTGCTGGGATGGCTTCTGATGAGCGACTCACTGAAAGGACCAGGCAGCACTCCCTTCTTAAACGCATGCACCAGCATATCCTCGTCCTTGCTGGGCAATCTAACCACTTGTGCTCCAAAGCGGTTGAGGTAGTCTTTCAGCAACTCACCTTGATACTGGCGTACATCGAACAGATCGTACGACACCACTGAAGGTGCTCTGTTAACGATATACTGCTCAGTGAAGAGCTTCGAAAACTGATGGAAGGACGTGATATGACCCTCTGGCAGACTCACGAACCATTCCATGGCGATTCCACTCAGAGTGCTCATGAACATCTTGCAATACACGGCATCTGAGCCCCCAGACAGCATCATCTGAGTGTGGAACGCCGTCAGATGCGCTTCTGGATCTTCTACCCCTGTGAATGACGCCTTCACTCCCACTAGGTTGGGAGGTACCATGGTTTACATGATTTCAGGGGAGAACGGCATAGGGAACGCTCTCGAAGGCGATGGTGGCATCGACATCCCTTCTCCAACTGCGCGTTCCTTTGGCGTCTGTAACGCCCTTCTCAGCTCCTCATTAACGTGATTCAGCTCATCGTTCCTACTCTGCGATGCAGCCAACTCCGCCTGCATCTTCTCTTGTTCAGCTCTCGACGCTGCGACATTGTCCTGCAGCGCACGCATCATCTCCAGGACCTGGGCCATTGTCACGGCTCCTTCCTCAGCAGATGGCTCAGGTGATGTTTGTCTTGTTCTGCTCATTTTCTCAGCAAAAACTTTGAGAAACTCCAGAAACTTTGGTGTGGAGTGGACCACGATTCAAACGGGCCCCACGGTGGGCGCCAAATGATCCTGTCGACAACTCAAGCGTGGAGGAATTGTTTGTCGCTTCCTTACCCCGCCTATGCAACTGTGCTATCTGCAAGTGTGTGCTCTTAGAACCTTCTCCGGGAACCTCGAATGGGACCTGCAAAACACACAGACGGCGCCTCTAGCGGCCGTTTGCACTCCAACGCTCAAGTTAGGTCACAGAATCACTAATCAAAATAATGTGTCTAAAAAAGTGTGTCCCTGAATCTCACTCTGATTCTCTTTTATATCTCTCTCTGTGCCTGCGCCTAACAGAATTCTGTTATGCTTTTCTGGCGTGTGTCAGAATTCTGTTATGCTTTCACGCAGAAACGTACCTCAAATCAGTGAAGACGTGGGTGTCTGTGTTTTCTGTCTGTACCTTTCCTGACACGGAGTGCACCTTTATCTGGGCCGCGCCCCTCTCAGACAGTGACATGTGGAGGCATGCAACTCACATCTAACCGTACATGTGCCACTACCTGAAGGGCTCTAGCGCATCTCTTTGTGCGCCTAAGTTATTCCTTTGCAGAGTAACTTAGCGCATTTCTTCCATCTGGGTGAATCGCTCATTCCCAGGAGAACACCAGGTGTGGCTGGACTAGGCGCACTCACCAAGCATTGCTCTCTGCATACACGATTTCCCCTTCACGATGTCATGCACGTAATGGGTTGAGAGAGTCACCAATCACTGACTGGTTTACTAACTCCCTCAGGCCACTCTCGTGCACGATTATACCGGCGAGGAGCTCTTCTTTCTCTGAGGTATGATCATGCGAGGTCCATGCGTAACGCTCTCGCTGGGAATCTCAGTCCCAGTTTAACTGCGTGTAACACGAAACCCTGATGACCATGCACCCGATGACTGATCGGTGCTCTATTGCTTCTCGCGTTCTCCCCCGGGGTGTTTATCTTGGAACTGATCTGTCAGTGGTCACTCGGTTACTGACCACCGATCACCATACTGGGTGATCTCCTCCCTGATCTCTCTGTCACCTGATCCACGTGTCACCCCGCGAGTGGTCCACGTGGTTATCTGCTGCTGACGTCATCGACCACCGATGACCGACCGGATCACTACAAATTCCAATTCTGAATTTAGAAGGACCCAAGCCCTCCTTTTATAGGAGCAAGGGCCGGTCATGAGCTTTACAAAGCTTGTACCACAAGCTACCCAAGAGTCCCCTAAGCTAATGCCTATAGTGACTCATGAAGAGTCACCTTCTATAAATTTCTAAACTAAAGCCTAAAGATGCTTTACAAAAGATGTTTCTTTAGGTTTCCCTCTTAGCACCTACCTAAACACTATTCTATATTATTTACAAATTTATACAAAAGAAACTATAAAGAGAGATATTTAATTGAAGCCCATTCTTGAAAGCTTGTAGACTTCTTTGGCTTTAGGCTTGATCCTCTCTTTATTTTATGTCTTCTTTTAATTTTGAGAAGAGTAGAAAGAAGAACTTTAAATGTGTGGGTGAATGACCTCTTCCTCCATTGGTAAAAGCCTATCTTATCTGTTCTTCATCAACTTTGGTCAACGCCCGGGGACGGGACGGTACACAAGCCCCCTAGTCTTGATCCGACACTTGTTTCAGCAAAAAGCCTAAGGCCTCGCCCTATCATCCATGTGGCATTCCTGCTGACGTGACATTCTCTGAACGGCTGACGTGACATTCTCTGCGCTGAGGATGTGACACTTTAAGTTATGCTTTAATCTCTTGACACGTGGCACGATCCTACGGCTGGGGATGAGTGTCGCTAGCGCTTCTTCAAGTTAACGTTATAACCTTTCAAAAACGCGCGCTCAAGGCACTGTTTCATCACTTTGCCCATTCCTTCATATTGTTCACCTTCTTCTCCAAAATCTTTCTCTGCGTTCTCTCTTCGCAACCCCAACCTTCGTCAATCCAATCACTTAAAGGTATGGTTTTTCTTCTTCGATGACTCTTTCTCTTTACTGTATTGCTCTTATAACTGCCTAGGACTGTTTATGTTTCTGCATTTCTGTTCTTCTTCCTCACTTCTCTGTTTCTCCCTTTCTGAACTTCTCGCGTGGGTAGAGGTTTTCTTAGGGTTTTTTGTTCCCCTTTCTGTCTTAACCCCATTTGCTAAACCTTTTTCCTTTCTTCGTTCTTCAGCTCTCTCAATCGCGCGTACCAAAACGAAGGCCAATCCTTCACCCCCAAAGGTCAACTATAGGGCCCACTACCCCTGGGCCTCTGATGAACTCTTAGCCGAGTGTTCGACCCTGACCACCGTTGAAGACATGGAGAACCATTTGGGTGACCCACGTGCATACAACTTCAACGCCTTCTCCAGCAGACGCGACTCCCACATCTCCGTTCGTCACTGCACCCCCGGGGAGCCAGTCTGCGTGGATGAGGTCCAACGGTGGGAAACCCTTCTTCTTCCTCTACCAGACGGTGTTCAAACGAACCGGTCTGCGCCTACCCTTCTCAGGCTCTCGTGAGGGAATTACTCACTGAAATCAACGTAGCCCCTGCCCAGCTACACCCCAACAACTGGGGATTCATCAGGGCGTTTGAAATCTTGAACCGATACTTGGGCCTGCTACCATCAGTGGACATCTTCCTCCACTTTTTTGAAGTGAAGAAGCAGGGGAAGAGCCACTGGGTGAGCTTCTCTGAAGTTGCCGGAAGGATAATCCTCAACCTCTTCCAGAAGCCCATCTATTTTTTTAGCAAGGTGTTGCAGGGCCCGATAGTGAGATATCAGGCCTTAGAAAAAGCGGCGCTGGCAGTTGTGTTTTCGGCGAGGAGGTTGTGTCATTACTTCCAGAGCTTTACAATGTTGGTAATGACTGACTTACCCATCCAGAAGGTTTTGAAAAAACCGGATGTAGCTGGGAGGATGGTAAAATGGGAGGTGGAGTTGTCGGAATTCGACATCAAGTATGAGCCCCTAGGACTGATCAAGGGGCAAATCTTCGCTGACTTTGTGGTCGAGCTATCTTCTGAAGCAGTGCAGAGCGTCGGGGATGGTTTTCGTTGGGTGCTCTCGGTGGATGGGTCATCTAACCAGCTAGGTAGCGGGGCTGGGGTTATTTTGGAAGGACCCAACGACGTGTTGATAGAGCAATCTCTGAGGTTTGCCTTTAAAGCCAGCAATAATCAGACGGAGTATGAGGCTTTGATCGCTGGTATTTTGTTGGCAAAGGAGATGGGAGCAAAGGTGCTGATGGCCAAGAGTGATTCGTTGTTGGTCACTGGCCAGGTAACCGACGAGTTTAAGGCCAAAGATCCGCAGATGGCGGCTTACCTGGAGTACGTGCAAGAGTTAAGGAGGTCTTTTGTCTTGTTTGAAGTGGTGCACGTGCCAAGAGAGCAGAATGCCCGAGCTGACTTGCTCGCCAAGCTCGCCAGTTCGGACAAGGGGGGCAAGCAGAGGACCGTTATACAAGAAACTTTGAAGACACCTCGAGCGTTTGTGGCAGATCACCAGGTTCTTCAAGTGTGCAGGTCAATGGAAAGGACGGCGAGGAGTCATAGATCCTTGACTCAAGAGACTTTGAGGACGCCGAGAGTTAGGGCACATCCAGCGGGAGTGACAAAGATGACGCAAGTTTGCGCTATCCATGAGCCGGATACATGGATAACGCCCTACCAGCGCTACATGGCGGATGGTGATGTGATTCCAATAGCACAATTAGAATGATTCTTGACATTCTTAGGAATCAACTTGAGTTGGACAATAGTTAGGCACTTTTTCTTAGAATTGGATCAATGTTCTAAGTCAAGAACTCACCAAAACTAGCACCATACCGGGTGATCTCCTCCCTGATCTCTCTGTCACCTGATCCACGTGTCACCCCGCGAGTGGTCCACATGGTTATCTGCTGCTGACGTCATCGACCACCGATGACCGACCGAATCACAAGCCCCCTAGTCTCGAGCTGTGAACTCGTTCTCAGCAAAGAGACTAAGTGGTCGCGCTCTCGGTCCACGTGGCAAGTGGGGCCGCATCACGTGCCACCTCACGTGTTGCTTTTTAACGTTACAACTTCCTCCCTTAATCTCGCGACACGTGGCCGCATCAACGGCCAGCGTGGAGTGTCGCTAGCGCTTCCCTCATTCAAATAGGCGTGCGTTTTCACTGTTTCATCATCTTCTTCAATATTCCAACTCTCAGACTCTCGTCGAATCTCCTCTCTGCGCGCCCAACTTTCTTCGAGCTTCCTACCTCAAGACCTTCTGCGATCACCTAAAGGTATGGTTTTTCTTCTTCCTTGATCCATCTAGGTTCTTTTCACCGATTGCATTTATCCTTTTCACTACCATGCATTCATCTTTCTCTGTTTTTCTTCTTCTCAACCCGCGCTAGGGTTTTTGCGTTTCTCACTTCGTTCCCTACTTCTCCCTCTTCCTCTTCTTCACCTGGACCCTTCTTTCTTTTTCCCTTCCTCTGTTTTTCACCGAACCATTCATCATTCCCTCTTCTTCCGTTCATCTGACCTTTTGCTTTCCTCCATTGTAGTTATCCCGCAATGGCTCGCTTGAAGCAAACCGCTCGCATTGCCGCCTCATCTTCTAGTGCACAGCCTTCAGCAAGTGCACCGGCGCCACCTCCACCCGATGCAACCTCCTACCACGACAACGTCAGGGTCTACGACTGGGCTCCCCTGGCGTTGCTGGCCGAAACCTCCACTCTACTACCGCAAGGCCACCTCAAATCCCTTCTGAGCAACGACCCAGATGAGCCTTCTTGCGCCATCGACAGGGAGAATGATTTTAACATCCGTATACGCATTCCTCCTCGAGGGATGCCCATCTGTGCGGATGATAAGGCTACCAATGGGGTGCCCTTCACCTTCATCTACTCTGCCATCTTCAAGAGGTTGAAGTTGCGCCTACCCTTCACTTTCTTTGAGAAGGAGCTGATGATGGAGCTAAACGTCGCCCCTGCCAACTCCATCCGAATGCCTGGGCTTTCATACGGGCATTCGAGATCCTCTGCAACTATTTCGGGCATAACGCCTCCGTAGATGTATTTCTACACTTTTTCGAGGCGAAGAACCCTGGGGATAGGTCCTGGGTCAGTCTGAATGGGGTTGCTGGACGAGTGCTCTTGGGCCTGTACCAGCAATCTTTCAAAGATTGGAAGGGCAGGTTCTACATGATCTCTGCTACCCAGCAAAGTCCGACGCTGCTCGAGGGGTTTCCCCTTTATTGGGTTCCTGAAGTAGAGTTAAAGAAACCCCGGGGTCTTGAGGCCATGGCCCCCTACGAGCGCGAGCTGTGTAGGTTGCTCCTAGGGGCAAAGTATAACTCGGCTCTTCTCATCAAACACGAGTTTGATGTGGTGTCTCTGAAGAAATACATAGGTAGGCTCTTCTTCTTGCACCCCTTAGAATGCTTGCACACTCTCATGCATACTTGCATAACATTTTATCCACTTGCATAATTATGCCATCTAACTCTTCTTTTTACCCTTGATGTAGATATGACTTCAGGGAAAGATAGGAAGAGGGCATTGCTGGAGCTTGCCCGGACCAGGGGAGCCAAGGGGACTGGTTCTTCCTCCTCCACCACCGAGCCCATCGCAGCTCCCCCTCTCTCGGTCGCGCCAGCTGAAGGCCCCGAGCCAGAGAGGAAGAGAAGAAAGCTAGTAAAGGCCTTTCCCTCCACTGTGGCGGTCGCTGCTGAGCCTACCCCCTCAACTGAGGAGGAGAGTTCTGGCTCTCCCCTCATACATCGCAAGAGGAAGCATCAAGAGGTTGGGGGGGCTTCTTCTCTCAGGCCTGAGGAAATTGAGGTGGTACAGATCGAGGAGGGTTCACCCTCACCTCCTGCTGCTCAACCTGCCTCAGCACCAACTCTCTCTCTCTCCCATCAGCGCCTACCATCTCCGACGCCTCAACCTCTGTCTCCAGCGTCACTTCCACCTCCACCCCCAGCGGGTCAAGCTATTGGTCAACTCTCTCCACCTGCTGGGGGTGATTCTGCCCACTCAGGGGGGTCTCTCAAGACTTCCTGCATCACCACCACCGCCAACCTCTGCTGCTATTGCTAAAGGTGGTGAGGCCAGCTCGCAGCCAAGCGGCTCTGGCGCCAGCAATGAGAATTTCAGTCGGGTCATTGCCCTGGTCCGACACTTCATACGCAGCCGTGAGCTTCTCGAGTGGAGTGGGCAGGAGGTGGATGCGCACTTGGCCAAGCAGATAGTGCTTTCCCTGGAGTTTTCCACCCAACACTGCAAGCAACTAGTCCTGGAGAAGAGGATCAAGGAGCTTGAGCATGACAAGGAGTCACTGCATAGTGACTTTGAGGCTGCCCAAGGGTTCGTGGATCTGATGAGGGACATGGTGGAAAAGTCCAGGAAAGAGTACCTATCTCAGGTCCAAGAGACCATCAAGACTGAGATCTTGATGGGGCAAACTGTCAACGCTCTGGACAGCGAAGTGGTGGAGCTGCGGAGCAAGGTAATCAACTTAGAGGCTGAGACTTCCTCCCTACGCCAACTGAACTCACGACTAGCGGAGGATCTCAAGTCCACCAAGGAGGAGGCCGCTAACGGGGAGAAGAAACTTGAGGAGGCGGTGAGTGAGCTTTCTGGAGTGAAGATTGAGTTGTCTGAGGCAAAGGGTCAATTGAAAGAGGCTGCCTCTTCCATTGCTTCCCTTACCACCGAGAAGAACGCTGCGGAGACTTCAAAGAAAGAGCTTGAAGCTGAGAATGCCGAGCTTATGAGCGTGGGTGCTGATGCCCTTGCTGATGGGTTTGAGCTGGCACTTGAGCAGATTCGATGCGTTCTCCCGGATTTGGACCTTACACAATTCAGCATTTACCATGAAGTGGTAGATGGCAAGCTCGTTCCTCCTCCTTGAGCTCTTTTCTTGTAATCTTATATTTCTGCACCATTCCTGTACTTTGAACTTGTATAAAACTTCGTGTGAATATATATATATTTGTTTCAGCTATATGTCTTTTTCTCTCGCATTTTCTTAAGCTTTGTCTTTCTTCTTGCGCGCAACTAACTGTTGACTAGCTTAGGTTTAGCACGATCTGTACTCTTTGATCTACCTTGATCACGACCAACAACTCCCTTAGCTTGTCTTTTTAACAGTTCTTATGCACAGCTTCGTACTGGATGACTGACTAGGCGTAGTCTGTCTACCTCAGCTTGTTGTGTAAGAGCTTGTTTGGAAAAGCTTCCTCCGACAAGGTACTACCCACTAGCGTATCCACCAACAACTGATCAGTCATCGTTCTTCAGGCAGCGTACCCACCAACAACTCATCAATCATCGTTCTTCGGACTTCACTTTGCTTCTCTGTCGCTCTAGCGCTAAGTTCATAGAGGACATCGATCGTCCGAGGTGATGCCTTGTTTTGGGGGAAAAAGAGTGTTTCTCAGTAACCCCTCTTACTTTCCCCAAGGTCATCAACCTTGGGCGGATCGGGTCATTCTTTCCCTGCCTCACTCCTGGGGTGAGAATGATGGAGATCAAGCTCAAGAGGACATGGAGGCCAATCAACAAGGTCAAGAAGAGGTAGAGGCACAAATGGAGGACGCCCATGGAGGTCAAAGCCCACCTCAAAGGATTACAAGAAGCATGTTCAAAGCTTTAGGAGCTAGAGGACATTTATTTTCTCTTTTTGTAATTTCTTTAGTTGAAGGTGCTTAGAGGGAAACATTAGAAACCTCTTTTGTTATAGCATCTTTTAGGCTTTAGTTAGGAGCTTTAGGAGGGGGGGTGTATTAGTAGATAGGTGTAGGAGTAGAATAGGAGGTGCCAAAGTGAAGGAAGAGGTCACACCTTCCTCATGCTTTGCAAATAGGCGCCGGTTCTAGAATGTTTTAGGAGGGAATTTTGAAATTGTTTAGCTTGCATTTTCAGCACCTTAGGCTATAAATAGAGGTGCTCTCTTTGTAAAATTCAGATTGGAATTAATCTAAGAAAACTCTACTCAAATTTTGAGTGAACTTTGGAGAGCTTTTGGAGCCTTCTTCTCTAGTCTTATCTTGATGGATCAATGGAGTCCTCAAGTGGCGGCATCACTCTTATCTAGGAGCATTCCACACTTCTAGTGGCGAGATCATCCAACATCCTTCCATCTTCATGAGCACTCTTTTCTCCTTCCTTCCTTCTCTTTCAATTGTTCATGTTGTCTTGTGTTCTTGAGTTTCTTTGGTTCGGTTATTCTAATTTTCCAGCAAGTATATTCTGTTCTTGCCTTTTATTTTCTCTTTTGTTCGGTTCATATGTTTGCTTATTCAATTCTGTTCGGTCCTTTTAATTTTACCTCTCTTTGTTGATTCAATTTGACAATATGTGGAGCATCCAAATGAGTTTGGGATTTGGTACTAGTTTTTGGTGAGTTCTTGTCTTAGAACAATGATCCAACTCTAAGAAAAGTGCCTCTATAATGTCCAGCTCAAGGTGATTCCTAAGAATGTCAAGAATCATTCTCTATATGGCTAGTGGAATCACATCACCTGCTATCAAGGTTTCATATTCTGCCTGATTGTTACTTGCCTTGAAGGTGAACCGCAGGGTTTGCTCAATCAGCACGCCATTGGGTCCCTCCAAGACTATTCCCGCACCACTCCCTTGCTGGTTGGAAGAGCCATCAACCGAGAGCAACCACTACGAGCCCACCTCCACCTCCTGTTCCCCTCCGGGCGAGAGTTCTGCTACAAAATCTGCATACACTTGCCCTTTGATGGATCCTCGAGGCTCGTATTGGATGTCGAATTCTGACAGCTCCACCGCCCAGCGTACCATTCTCCCAGCCACGTCAGGCTTCTGCAGCACCTTCTGTATAGGGAGGTTTGTCATCACTACCACCGTAAAGCTGTGGAAGTAATGACGGAGCCTCCTGGCTGAAAATACCACCGTCAGCGCTGCCTTCTCCAACGCCTGGTATCTGGTTTCCGCGCCTTGTAAGGCCTTGCTTACAAAATAGATGGGCTTTTGAATCTGGTCCTGCTCCTGGACCAGCACTGAGCTGATAGCTCGTTCCGTTACTGCGAAGTACAGCCGGAGGGGCGCACCTGTTATCGGGTTGCAAAGGACCGGTGGCGTCGCCAGGTACTCTTTCAACTTAATGAAAGCCGCTTCACATTCGTCAGTCCATGCGAAACGGCTATTTCTCTTGAGGCATTGAAATATGGGTGCCCCTTCTGTCCCCCGGCGGAAACAAACCTTGAGAGCGCCGCCATTCGCCCCGTCAACTGCTGTACCTCCTTCACCGACGTCGGGCTTCGCATGGCGATGATCGCTGCACACTTGTTGGGGTTCGCTTCTATCCCCCTATCTGTGAGCATAAAACCCAAGAACTTACCGGCCTCTACCCCGAAGACACACTTCTCAGGGTTTAACTTGAGGCGGTACTTGGATATTGTGACGAACAATTCCTCCAGGTCTGCCATGTGTTGCGCCCTATCCGGCGACGCCACCACCATGTCGTCTACATAGGCGTACACATTCCTCCCTAGCATGGGCGCCAGGACCTTGTCCATTAACCTTTGGTATGTGGCGCCCACGTTTTTCAGCCCAAAAGGCATCACCTTATAGCAGTAACTGCAAGTCTCAGTCATGAATACCGTTTTACTCTCATCTCTCGAGTGCATCTTGATCTAGTTGTACCCTGAGAATGCGTCCAGGAAGCTCAGCACCTTGCTGCCAGACGCGTTATCCAGCAGCGCGTCGATGCTGGGTAGGGGGTATGAGTCCTTCGGGCACGCCTTATTCAGGTCCATGAAGTCCACGCACATCCTCCACTTCCCATTCGCTTTTCTCACCAAGACGACATTGGCCAGCCACTCGGGGTATTGAATCTCCCTGATGTGGCCAGCACTTAACAGCTTCTGCGTTTCGTCCTTCACCACCTGCTGTCGCTCCTCATTGAACTTTCTCCTTCTTTGGCGCACGGGGCGGACCGTGGCGTCCATGCTGAGGTGGTGACACAGGAAATCAGGGTCGATACCGGGCATATCCGAGGCGGACCATGCGAAGGCATCCAGGTGGCGCGAAATCACTTCTGCCACCCCTTCTTGTTCTTCTGGGCTCAGCAAACTACCTAACTTGAATGTCTTGCCGCCAATCTCCCTCTCTACGGCGTTGGCTGCCAAATGTTCCCTGCTATCCTCCTCGACGGGCGCCGCCTCTTCCACGGGCGCCGCGTCGTCAGGGCCTTCCTCCATGTGTGCATCTGTCTGTGGCGTTGCCTTCGCGGGTGCGGCCTCGCTAGGCGTCGGCGCAGCGGGCGTCGCCTCAATCATCGCCGTATCTGCACACGACGGACGTTCGTACACCATGAACACGCCTCTCTTCGTTTTCAGGCTGTTCTCATAGCATTTTCTTGCTTCCTCCTGATCTGACTTGATGACTATCACCTTGCCACTGAGGTCTGGAAGCTTCATCTTCATATGGCGTGTGGAGGCCACTGCGTTCAACCGGTTCAACGCCGGCCTGCCCAACAAGATGTTGTAAGCGGAGCTGGCGTTCACGACCAAATACAGGATACTTTCGGTACGCGAGGCCTCTCCGTCCGTGAACGTATTCCTCAATTCCAGGTAGCCTCGGACTTCCACCTGGTTGTCCGCAAACCCATACAGGCACCCTGTGTAGGGCCTCAGTAGGTCGGGGGATAATCGCAACTTATTGAATGTCGACCAGAACATGACGTCAGCTGAACTCCCCTGGTCGACAAGTACTCTGTGCACCTTTCTTCCCGCCGTGACAACTGAGATGACCATGGGGTCATTGTCGTGCGGCACCACGTCTCTGAGATCCCCTCTCGTGAATACGATGTCCGACTCCCATGGCGCACCCGAGAGTCTTTCTTCGATCGAGTTAACCCCCCTCGCGTATTTCTTCCGCTGGGAGGCGATGGGACCTCCGCCGGAAAATCCTCCAGCTATGGTATGGACCTCGCCGAGAACCGGCGTCTCGTGTGCTGGTTCTTCCGCCGCCGCTGGCAAGGTGGCAGTCGTTGTGGGCTCCGCGACATAATCCTTCAAAAACCCGGTTCTCACCAGCTCATCCAGCTGGTAACCCAACGACAGGCAGTTATCAATGTGGTGACCGAAAGCCTCGTGGAACTCACACCAAGAGTCTTTCCGAGGCCCCAACACCTTATCGGACTTCGCCGGCCGCCTCAATCTCTCAGCTATATTAGGCACGGCGATCAGGTCCTTCAAATCCACCACAAAGTTGTATCTCGCCGGCCTCATTCTTTCTCTGGCCGGGCGATCGCCTCCCGCTGGACCCTGGGCTGGGGCTTTCTGGCTTCGTAGGGGCGTCTCCCCTCGGGCTTCTTCCTTCCCGTCGTGGTCTCATTGACCCTAGCGAGTTGAGCTCGCGCCGGTCCCCTCGGGCGTGAGGGTACGACGCTGGTGCGCTTCACGCACACCTCTCCCTCAGAAGAGATATGCTCTACCGCCCGACGCCGTAGCTCTGCAAAAGTCCTAGGGCGGTTGCGAATGATGGATTCACCGAAAGGACCGGGGCATACGCCTTTCACGAACGCGTACACAATCATAGGTTCCTCTGTCGTACCAACCTTGACCACCTGGGCCCCGAAGCGGTTGATGTATTCCTTGAGGGTCTCCCCTTGATACTGTTTCACATCAAACAAATCGTAGGAGACCGGCGGCGGGGCTTTGTTTGCTAGGTATTGCTCCCTGAACAATCGTGACAGTTGTCGGAAAGATGTGATATGACCGTCCGGGAGGCCGATGAACCAGTCCATAGCCATCCCAGTCAAGGTGCTCATAAAGAGCTTGCACTTGGCAGCGTCAGAACCGCCTACCAGGACCATCTGTGTGTGAAATGCAGCGAGGTGCGTATCAGGGTCCTCCATCCCGGTGAAGATCACCTTGGGCCCCGCGAACGTGTTCAGGATCACTGCATCCAGAATCTCCTGCGAGAAGGGAGTGGAAAACTCCCTTGGCGGGGAGTGGTTCTCCATCTCGTCATGTTCACGCTGCCCCCGATTATTTCTCAGACCCCGGCACAACTCCTCGTTTACGCGGCGGAGCTCTTCATTCCTCTTATGCGAGGCTTCGAGATCTGCCTGCATGCGTTCCTGTTCCAGCTTCGACTCCGCCATATCCTCCTGCAGCCCCCACATTATCTCCAGGACCTGTTGCATGGATAGTTCTGCTGGGGCTGCGCGTGCCGTACTTCGTCTGGTGGGGGCCATTGCCACGGTCTCTTCCAACTTCCTCAAACGTTACTGTAACTTGGTAGATCTTTTTGAACTTGTGATGGGACTGATGTTTTATATCGGCCCCACGGTGGGCGCCAAATGTTCCGTCCGGTTGACCTGTGACGTCTTTGTGCGCGACCTCAACCGTCAGCTAGGGACTCCTTCCCACTGGTTACCTGTGGATTCCTGCAAAAAGAGGACAAAAGGGCGCCCTAGCGGCCGTTTGCACTCCGACGCTCAAGTCAGCCAGCAAGAAACACCAAAACTGTGCACCTCCGTATCTGAGCACCACGTATGGCACTCTGAAGGTGGTAAAAAGAACTGTGTATTGTGCGTATATTCTTGCTCTGGCAAACAACCTCTTTTCCAGTCCCTTGTGCGTAGCCTCACGACTTCGAGCAAGCAACTGGAGTGTATTCTGGGAAAATTTGCCAAAACTTCGAACCCCGCTCCCAACATTCTCAGCGCTATTTAAACTACCCAAGCATTTAAAGCGCCTTAAAGCGCTTTTAATCACAAACGTAACGCACTCAATCAGCGTGTCTAATTAGAAAACGTAGCGCATTTAAGACGTTGAAACGCTTGGGAGCCTTTATAGTACCTTAAACGCTCGAAACAGAAACTGTACTAAATGACTTTAATTACCTGATACCTGGCTAAAGGGTGTTTCCATTCTGACCTGGCTGTCGTACTCGTGGAGGGCCTCACAGCGCCATGGCCCCATCCGGGGACGTTTCTACGTGTGAGTCCCCCTGCTTGGGAGTGCTATACGCAAAGGGGCGACTTTTTGGGTGCCAACTCATGCCCCCAATCATCTAGTCACTCACTTTGAGAGCGTATCTGCCTTCCTCTCGTACCCTGCACCCGGCTACCCTGGGCGTGACCTTCCTCTTGAGTCGTATCTGTCCCAAAGGCGTCTCTGGGGCGGCAGGGGTACTTCACGAGTCAGGCTGCCCTACACTGGTGTTGTTACTATGGCCTTGAAGCCACCTTTCTCTTCTCTTTATCACTCTCCCGGATCATCGGGACCTGAGGCCTTCGCACGGCGTCGCTCCCTCCATGGTCTTTCCTACCCATGGATATCGGGGAACTACACTGTGATTGCCTTGCCTTAGTAATATTTGGTCTGGGCGACGCCCTGGTTGGGCGACGCCTTCACCTAGGCAACGTCTTGCCTTGGCGATGCTTCCTCTTGGCGTCACTGGTACGTGGCACCTCTTTACCCAGGCGACGCCTTGTGTTAACCTTGACTCCTGGTGTTGACTTTGACTCCTGGTGTTGACTTTGACCTTGACTTAGTCAACGCCCGGATACGGGACGGTACACTAAGTAATCAAAAACCTTGATTACACACAACACACCAAGGTGGTGATCTTGAACTCTTCAAGAACACACACCACCTTTGTTAAAACACACCACAGTTTTCAGAACAACCTTTGAAACTGCACAACAACAATTCACAAATAATTACAGTAGTCAAAAAAGAAGGAATGGAGTACACCTAGGTACAATCGCAGATTAAAGCGCAATTGATACAACACAATCATATTCCACTCTTAGAAAAGATCCAAAGCTTTTAGCAATCTTAGAAGAACTTATTTGAATGATTTCTTTTTAATTAGTTAAGACCAGGAGCATAAAACAACTTATTTAAACTTCAATCAGTTGGTCAAAGCATTTAATGCAATAGCCAAAACAATTTAAATCATTTAAAACAAATTAAAGTAACTTAATAGAATTTTGTTAAGGTTTTAAGAAACAATCGATTGAAAACACGAAACAACCAATTGAATTTGCTTGATAACAAATTCAACCAAAGTCAAGATTTTTAAATCTTTTTCAAAAATACACTAAGTGTACAACAACCAATTGAATCAAAATTTCAATAGGATGATTTTTCACTTTCCTTTGAAAGCACATCTTTTTCAAAAGGATTAAAATCAAACAACCTTGGATCGTCAATTACTCTAAACACACGCACACAACCAACAGCAAGGATCTTCATGCATTCCACTTGGATTTGGAGACATCAAAGCACCTTGTTCAACATGACTATGACAGACTTGGTATTTAAGTTTGTCCATTTGTGACTAACTTCTCTTTCTTGGGAGTTTACTTGGTTTGATTTAAAATAAAAATTCTTTAATATTTATTTTTTCTCTAGCAAACATCTAAAGCATCTAATACAAGTACTATGCATGTTTGAAAGGATTTTATGCAAAGTTGAAGATATTTCTCCACCAAAATATGAGAGATTTATTCACCTAAGTAGGAGTTGGATCTTCTCCACTACTTTCTCCATGATCTTCTCCATCATTTTCTCCATCATTTTCTCCATTATCTTCTCTGTTAAAAGTGGTGCCTCCAACATCAAATGTGGAAGAGGTTGCATGGACCATGCCTATTTAAGGAGATCCAGGGAAACACACAAGGAAGACCAATATCTTTTTAAGCCTTTTTGGTTGATTCCTTTGTAATTTCCCATTGAGTTCTAGGGTTTTAATCAATAAAAGTTTCTTTTTTCAATTCTCTATAACAGTTTTTAATATTTTAATCTCACTAGTTTCTTGAGAAGTTGTAATTGAACCCATGATTGACTGTCTCCCTTGTCTTAAACATTGCTTTTTTTAGTTAGTTCGCATTATTCTAATTAATTTCTTAAACACATGATTCAAGAGAGAGGACATAAGCATTCTCATGGAGTATATGCGTGGAACAAAGTGGGTACTAATCAAACCAGTAGACACGTGTTTTACTAGTGAGCTTTAGTTGAATCAGATTGATGCATATTCAATCTAGTTTAACTCTATTTGAGGATTGAAAAATGACTAATCTTTAGAGAACTTGCGAAAAACTAAATGGTATAAGAACTTGGTGATCAACAACTCTTTATTTGTTATTTTAATTTCTTTTATATTCGATGTTAAACAATCTCAATCCTTTTTTTTTATTGTTATTACTAACTTTTCTTACCTACAAATAGATTCTAAACAATGATTTACTGATTTCACTATTAGATTCGTTGGAGACAACTTGAAGTCATCTAATCACAATTATACTACCATCTTTCTAATATTAGATAGGTCTATACTGAAATTGTTTTAATTTGACAACAAAAACAATAGCTATTAGTTTTATAATATAATTTATTACAAAAATAGTATTATAATTTATTACAAAAATACTATTATAATTTATTATCAATCTTTTAATATAATTTTGTTCTTGCCAGTTAACTTAGCTGCATTGACTTCAAAGGTAAGCGGTGGCTCCTCCTATCTATGCTGGTTCCTGCGCTCACTTCTGGATAGAGAGCGACTCCGTTGAAACGGAGAGGGCCGTACCTGTTGATTGCACTCCGACGATCAAGTCAACACTGGACTAAGAAACAATATGTAAAACAGTTTCAGTCTTAGAAACGGCGTACCTTCACCAGAGATCTCAACTCCCTTTTATAGGTTGTTTTTAGGTTAACTTCCTTGTCTCACGAGAACCTTTCCTCAAGTGGAATTAGGGTTACTAGGAAGACATCATGTTGCGTGTTGCACAATCTTAGCGCAATCGTCACACAGGACTTTCCTCTTCTGGAATGCAAAATCTTAATAGTATGGCCGCCAGGGTACCAACTCGTGCACCAACGTTGTGGGGCCATCTGTTCTATAGGTGCCCTAATTATTCACGTGTCATGCATTCAACTTTCCCTGGAAACCCTAGCGCTCATGCGCCTTGACGCCTCCAAGGAATACTTACTTGTGTTAGACCTGAACGTACAATACACACCATATGCATGAACCCTCCCGTGATTTAGGTCTTTCTTATATCTAGGTGTCAACTCATTACTATTTCTCAGACCCCGCTTACGTGACCCATTATCGCGACCAGACCACCGATGTCCAATGTCAATGTCTGAGGTCTGGCCAGTACAAATTTATTTTATTATTTTAAGTTTCAAGTTTTGTAACTACTTTTTAAATTTAATTAGTTATCTTTAATAAAAAAGTTATAACAAAATTTATTTTATAATTATTTTTTTAAAATTCAGTAATACTTTTATTTTAATATTTATTATGAAAAAATAATATTTCTTTTTATCATAAAAAAGAGTGGACAGATGTGCACCTGTACTTCCTCTAGTTATAATAATTTTACTACATAATTGGTAACTAATAAAATATTCTTATCTAGTACGCAAAATTGAGAGTCATCTACTCCCTATAGGAATGGCGCACAATCCACTTCACCGAACCGAACCTTAGTTATTTGAAGATGAAATTTTCCCCCGAAACCCCACAACGTTGAGTTTAGAATTTGTAGATTTGGTGGCACCCACCGCTTTACTTGTTTTCCTCTTCTCTGAATAACCTTTACTGAGGACCACTTTACTTGTTTGTCTCTTTTCTGAAGAAACTTTTCTGATGGTGCTACTTGTACTAGAAGATTTTCCAGATTTTGAAACGTTAATCCCTTTTTTCATAGATTTCACTGGTGACCCTTTACCAGATTTTATACCTGATCCATTATTCCCAGAACTGGCACGACTACCAAATTTGCCCTTCACTTTTGAAACTTGAACCATTTTTCTACCCTTTCCCTTCTGCTCTGTGATTTGGGTTATTGGAATGTCCCTTCTAACACTTTCTTTTGTGATAGCCTCCAAACTCTCATTCTTCCTTATTGCTTCCTCTATTTTGCTGGCCAAGTCCAAGTCCTTTCTAGCAACTAAACTTGTTACCTTCCCTGCAAGAGAAAAGAGCATTTTAGATCTTCTAAATACAGCTACAAATTTGTAACAGACATAATGCAATGTCTAATGTACAACTGTAATCTAGTTATGATGACTAAGACATAATAAGGCAGCATGGATCTGGTATAACAAATAGAAGAAACCCAGTATAACCCAACATGATACACATCAAGATCTTTTTCTTTCTTTCTTTTCCTCTTTTGTTTTGGTACATAATGACCAAAATATTCTGCAGTTAGAAATGCTGCATGCGGATATTTAAATCACATACACAGTAATCCATTTTGTTATCTTGTAATTTAGAAGCAATTTCAAAGTGACTATAACTTAGGTGAAAATTTGATGGCAAAGTGTATGTGCAAGCTAGGAACATTGACTGCAGCTTCTAATTTTACTAAATACTAAGGCAAAAAATACTGCTTGTAGAATAAATATCACAATTATCAATTGAGATAAAGTGATTAAATTAAATCATATAAGAATTTGTTACCTTTTGCACCCATGCGAGCCGTTCTACCTGTGCGATGAAGGTAGTCAATCTAAAATAGAAAGGAAAAAGAATAGTTCATAGCCAATTAATATCGAAAGAGGGAAGGCAGAAAGAAGGAAACTATATAAATTAATTGATATTATGCTCACAGAATTCAAGGGGAAGTCAAACATGACAACATGATCTACATCCAAGTCTAGACCCCTAGCAGCCAGGTCCGTGCAAACCAATGTAGGACAATCATCACCATCACTCTTAAACTTTCTGAGATTTTCAACCCTGAATTCAAGAGAAAAGCAATATAAATAAGCGGGCATGATAGGAAACAGAGCATCAGAGAAGCACTGATTCAAATGGCATCATAGGCTCAAAAGCTACCATATTCAATTTTATTGTACACAAATTCCATTTATTATTTGGCTCATTCTTCCTCCATTTTCTTTGGTCATTAATTCTTCACACGTGAAAAGCTATTCAAGCACCATTTGTGAGCAAGTATTCACTCTTATGAGCAAGCAAGAGATGCAATGTCAGCACCAACATGCGTTTAAGTAAGTTTTAAGAGTTACAGATACGTAAGTTCAATTCAATAGTTTTCGACATGAGTATCAGAGAAGTCACTATTATGCTAAAGTGAAAGTTATTCAAAATTATTACATCTTAAACCTTGATGTTGTTTACACTGGGCATAAAAAAATAGATAACATATTCAGAAGGGCAGGAATTACACGGATAAGCAGGTCAAAGCAAGTTAGACCACACTCGCATTGCTTATGGACAAAAGATTGCTTTTTCCCCCAACTAATTAAGTTTTATGGTCTTGCTTGGTAAAACCTCTCATAAACAATTCAACAAGAGCAAACTTAGAAGATAAAATACACTGAGTTTCTTCATAAGTTAAAATTAATATATGTCCTTAGTTTTTGGAGAAAATAAATTAAAAAAAAATGGACTATAAAAGCTAAGTGTATAAGCTGATTTTAGATTGTACAAGAAACTTAATTCATTTTTCCTTTTTTTTCTACAAGTACTTGAAAATAAATTTATTCAAACAAAGTCTACATGTCACATTTCACATGCCTATCATTCAAATATATGGCACTGCCAAAATAAATTATTCATGTAAGAACACAGTAAACTGTCTTACCTCAAAATTTTAAAGTCCTCATTTCACCTATCTTCAACCTTTCAGAGCTCATACCAAACAATTAATGGCTTTGAAGCTCATGACTAAAAATGAAGACTAATCAATATCAGGGCCTAAACAAGATAAAGTACACATATTGAGAGAGTTTCTGAAAGTTGGAAAAGCTGTTCTCCACTTCCTGCGACCATGTCAAAGCCAATTTGAATTTCAAGCTATAGCCAATTTTTGGATTCTAAACATGTTCCTCATGGTGATCTTCAGAATTAAACTTTGGTAGTGCACCCTTACAGTAGTTCAGTCTGTCCCTTTCTTACAGAAACTGACACAACTCTTTCCAGAAAGGTTGTCTAGCTTTTGTTTTGCATCACTCTAGCTGCCTAGTGTATAAGGTCAATGAGTTGTCTAAGCAGTGCCCATCTTCTTTAATGACATTTTAATTTATGTCATTGTATTTGAAACCCATCACAAGTTTTGCAAGAATTCATGTTTAGTTTTGATATGAATTTGATCAAGTGGGTTTATTTATAACAAGTTGAGGAAGTCTTCAGAAGTATTTATTGTTATGTGATGAGTAAAATCTTGGTTAATTTAGCAGTTATTTGGTGTCCCCAAAGCAGAGGGTGTTGTTGCTTCTGATCATCGAAGTTTTAGTATAAAAATAGGCATGAAGTCAGCACATTGTAGCATAGTTATTGTAAGCCTCATTGGTAAAATATATTTTACATTTTTCACTTTATTACCTCTCTTCCATGGATTGGATTTCAAGTGAGAAGATGCACCTAATTTGCAATAAAGTAAGGAGATGCACCCACTAATTTGAAATACGGCACCTACCTTGTAAACTTAACCCAGTCCAAATCAACATTAGATACACCCTTTCACTTTACATATCTCCTCATTTTAAAGTTTAGAGTCAAATTCAACAGTTACAGTGTGCCTATTTCTGGGCAGTTTAATTCAGCACCATAACAAAATAAAGAAGGAGAAGTATATAAGAATCTCACTATAGCATATTACCTTTGCTCTGCTGGTACCTCCCCATGGTAGTTCACACTAGAAATCTGATTTTCACTAAGAAAATGATCCACAGCACGACTAGAATCCAATGTATTGCAGAAAACCATCACCCTATTACCCTTTGCAAGGCTTGGTTCTAGTACCTATCATCACGTGATCAGAAAAGATATAATGAAAACCCAATAAATCACGAAAACACCCAAGCCAACTACAGTGATAATGACAACCAAACTCAGTAGGGTTGGCCTTCCAAACAGGTTAGTCAAAAAGTGAGTCACCCAACCGGTTCGCATAAAACAATAATTAGCCGAAATTCAAGTTTAAAACCAAAGTACAGTTTAAAACAACAATTACTGAAATTTCAAACATAAAACAATTCAAATTCTGAACAAGTACAAAATTAAAAAGGAAACACCCCAACATAGTTCACCATGGGTTGAATTGGGTGAGGAATTGGGTGAGACATGAGCTAAGCAAACTTGGCCAAACTGATCCAGGGTCTTGGTGAGCCAATTTTTCACCAACCCAACCCAACTAAAACCTATGCTGGGCTAGGTTGACTAACAGATTGTGATTCAGTTTGACAGCTCAAAGTCTATTATTTGAAAAACATGCACCATAGCTTTATTTACAAAACACCAAAAGCTGATAAACATGTTGAATGTGAACAAAAAATAAAAGAAAAACTGTAAAAAAGTAGATGTTTCCTCATCTGAAGAAAAATATTGCATTTTGCTTGTAAAATAGCCTAAACACTAAACATCATAATTTGAACACCCTTGCCAAAGAGAAACCTTACCATAAGTAGGAACACAAATAAAAATGAAACAATGTGTTAGATATTATTAGATATAATTAGATATTATTTGATATTATGAGATATTATAGATATTGTTAGATATCTCATATTTATGTAATGGGCTTAGCCCATATGTTTCTTTTTCCTATATAAACATAACCCTATGTGTTCAATATACACAAGGGATTTACCCTATTCTTTCTTTTCCTTTAATATGGTATCAGAGCATAAGGTTAGAGTTTAGGGTTTAGGGTTCAATTTTTATTGGTGAATCCACTATTCACTGGAATTTTCCAGCCACCACCCCCACTGTCTCGCCGGACCTTCGCCGGACCTTCGCCGGACCTCCGCCGGGCCTTCGCCGGACCTCCGCCGGACCTCCGCCGGACCTTCGCCGGACCTCCGCCGGACCTTCGCCGGACCTTCGCCGGAATCTCGCCGGAATCGCTGTCGGAGCCTTCATCTTTGTTGCTCCCGCCAATTAACCGGTGACTGGATTTGTCCTTATCTTTTATGGCTTCTTCCGCTTCCGCTGCCACTATGGCTTCTTCTTTAGTCATTATGCCGGATTCATCTATTTATACTAATTACGTCAATGTTCATCTTTCCATTGACAAATTGGATGGAACCAATTATGACACTTGGGCATCAGATATTAAATTATGGCTTAAGAGTCAAGGTTATGTTGATCATCTTACTCATCCTACTCTTGCTGAAAATGAGGTTGTTCGTTGGTCGAAAATTGATGCTCAATTATGCATTGTTATCAAATCGACCATTCACTCATCTTTAAAACAAATTTTTCGTACCTATGAAACATGTTCAGAAGTTTGGGAACAAGCAAAATTATTATACACCAATGATACTCAACGTCTTTATGGTGTGTGTCAAAATCTTCTCACAATTGTTGCTCCCAAACGTCTTGATGGTACAATGGCAGAATATCTAGGTAAAATTCATGCTCTTCTTCATGATTTTAATGAGTTATTACCTCCTGCTTCTACTCCTTCTCAAGAACTAGAACAAAGATCCAAGTTCTTCATGTTATTGGGTTTACATGGTCTTCCTGATGATTATTCTCACGTTCGTGATCAAATTTTGGGATCTCCTATTGTGCCCAATTTTACTTCCACTTGTTCTACCCTTTTGCGCGTGCCAGGTAAACACACCGCTGATATAACGTCTCATGTTGATGACTCTTCTGCTTTAGTATCTCAGCATAATGATCGTACTCGCCCTCACAAGCCGGGCAAAGGGCGTCACAAGTGTGACCATTGTGGCAAACTTGGCCACAAAATTGACAGATGTTATGCCTTACATGGTCGTCCTCCTAGATCTGTTGCGGTTGCTCAAATTGCCCCTGTGCAACCTTCTACCATGGACCATACTTCAATTGATACCCCAAGCCAGCCTGCTATTTTCAATGAATTTCTTAAATGGTATGAGGATCGTCAGAACCCTAGTTCCACGGCTTCTGTTGCACATTCAGGTACATCTTTTGTTGGCCTCACTCACTCCACTTCCCATGGCCCTTGGGTTCTAGATTCAGGTGCCACTGATCACATTACTGGTAATAAATCTTTTTTCTCTTCCTTATCTACTACGGGTTATTTACCTTCAGTTACCATGGCCAATGGATATAGGGTACCATCACATGGTGTTGGTACTATTAATCTTTTTTCATCTTTATCTATTGATAATGTTCTTTATGTCCCTGGGTCTCCATTTAACTTATTATCCATTAGTCGTCTCACTCGTTCCCTTGACTGTGTTATTTCTTTTACCAAAGATTCTGTTACTTTACAGGACCGGAGTTCGGGACGGATGATTGGCACCGGATGTGAGTCTCATGGACTTTATCAACTACAGATCTCTGCACATGTTGGCGCAATTATGGATTCTCCATCTCTCATTCATGCTCGGTTGGGTCATCCTAGTCTTGCCAAGATGCAACAGCTTGTTCCAAGTTTGTCTAATGTGTCTACTTTATCGTGTGAGTCGTGTCAGTTAGGGAAACACATTCGTAGTTCTTTTCCTCGTAGTGTCTCACAACGTGCTTCATCTCCTTTTGCCTTAGTTCACTCTGACATTTGGGGACCAAGTCGTATTAAGTCTAATTTAGGATTTCAGTATTTTGTTACTTTTATTGATGATTATTCAAGATGTACTTGGGTTTTTTTAATGAAAAACCGTTCTGAGTTGTTTTCTATATTTCAAATATTTTACAATGAAATTAAAAATCAATTTGGAATTTCCATCCGAATTTTGCGCAGTGATAATGGACGTGAGTATCTTTCTCATTCTTTTAAAAATTTTATGGCTTCTCATGGTATTCTTCATCAAACTTCATGTGCTTATACACCTCAACAAAATGGGGTAGCTGAGCGCAAGAATAGACATCTTGTTGAAACAACTCGTACTATTTTAATCCATGGTGATGTTCCTCAGCGTTTTTGGGGTGATGCTGTTCTTAGTGCATGTTATCTCATTAATCGCATGCCATCTTCAGTTTTAGATAACAAAATTCCTCATTCTATTTTATTTCCACATGACCCTCTCCACTCTTTACCTCCCAAAGTTTTTGGGTCCACATGTTTTGTTCATAATTTTAGTCCTGGTCTTGATAAATTATCTCCTAAGTCACACAAATGTGTCTTTTTAGGGTTCACTAGATCACAAAAAGGATATAAATGTTTCTCACCATCTTTAAACCGTTATTTTATTTCAGCAGATGTCACCTTCAGTGAATCTTCCCTTTACTTTAAGTCTTGTCCTTCTCCTTCCATTTCTTCATCTAATCAAGTTAATATTCCTCTTGTTGTGCCTAGTGCATCTAACAATTCACCACCGCCGCCAACTCTTCAGGTGTATAGTCGTCGTCAACCGTCTCATCGTCCATCAGCAGACTCTATTTTGGTGCCAACACCTCATCCCCCTCCGGCTCCTATAGTTGAACCTCCGACTGTTGAACCTGATCTTCCTATTGCTATCCGTAAAGGTATACGTTCTACTCGTAATCCCTCTCCACATTATACTGCTTTGAGTTACCATAGACTATCTCAACCCTTTTATACCTGCCTTTCGTCTATTTCTTCTGTATCAATTCCAAAATCTGTAGGTGATGCCTTAGCCCATCCTGGTTGGCGTCAGGCCATGCTTGATGAAATGAATGCGCTTCAGAATAATGGAACTTGGGAACTTGTTCCTTTACCATCTAGGAAATCTGTTGTTGGTTGCAGGTGGATTTTTGCTATCAAAGTTGGTCCTGATGGTACTATTGATCGTCTCAAAGCTCGTCTTGTGGCTAAGGGTTATACCCAAATTTTTGGTTTAGACTATGGTGATACTTTTTCTCCAGTAGCAAAGATGGCCTCTGTTCGCTTATTCATAGCTATGGCTGCTCTTCAACAATGGCCTCTTTATCAACTGGATGTTAAAAATGCTTTTCTTAATGGGGATTTGCAGGAAGAAATTTATATGGAGCAACCTCCCGGTTTTGTTGCTCAGGGGGAGTCTTCTGGATTGGTATGTCGTCTTCGCAAATCCTTATATGGCCTCAAGCAGTCTCCTAGGGCTTGGTTTGGAAAATTTAGCAATGTTGTTCAACAATTTGGTATGACTCGCAGTGAAGGCGATCATTCAGTTTTTTATCGTCACTCGAGTGCTGGGTGTATCTATCTTGTAGTATATGTTGATGACATTGTTCTTACAGGCAGTGATCACCATGGCATCTCACAAGTAAAACAACACCTTTGTCAACACTTTCAGACCAAAGATCTTGGCAAACTCAGATATTTCTTGGGGATTGAGGTAGCACAATCCAATACTGGTATTGTTATCTCTCAAAGAAAATACGCATTAGATATTTTGGAGGAAATTGGGTTGATGAATTCGAAATCTGTTGATACTCCCATGGATCCCAACGTCAAGCTTCTACCCAATCAGGGGGAACCTCTTTCAGATCCTGAGAAGTACAGGAGATTAGTTGGAAGATTGAACTATCTCACTGTTACTCGTCCTGATATTTCCTTTGCAGTCAGTGTGGTGAGTCAATTTCTTAATTCTCCATGTGAAGATCATTGGAATGCAGTCATTCGTATAGTGAAGTACATTAAAGGCTCTCCTGGAAAAGGTTTGTTATATGGTCATAATAACCATACTAAAGTCGTTTGTTATTCAGATGCTGATTGGGCAGGATCTCCATCTGATAGAAGGTCAACTTCTGGTTATTGTGTCTCCATTGGTGATAACTTGATCTCTTGGAAGAGCAAGAAACAAAGTGTTGTGGCAAGATCTAGTGCAGAAGCAGAATATAGAGCTATGGCCTCGGCTACTTGTGAGCTTATTTGGCTTAAACAGTTACTTAAAGAATTGCAATTTGGAGAGGTTACTCAAATGACACTGATATGTGATAATCAGGCTGCTCTTCATATTAGCTCAAATCCAGTTTTTCATGAAAGGACAAAACATATTGAGATTGATTGTCATTTCATTCGAGAAAAGATTATATCAGGAGATATCAAGACTGAGTTTGTTAATTCAAATAATCAATTAGCAGATATTTTTACTAAACCCTTACGAGGACCTAGGATTGATTACATTTGTAACAAGCTGGGTACATATGATCTATATGCACCAGCTTGAGGGGGAGTGTTAGATATTATTAGATATAATTAGATATTATTTGATATTATGAGATATTATAGATATTGTTAGATATCTCATATTTATGTAATGGGCTTAGCCCATATGTTTCTTTTTCCTATATAAACATAACCCTATGTGTTCAATATACACAAGGGATTTACCCTATTCTTTCTTTTCCTTTAATACAATGCAATATTAAAATATTGAATGTGTTAAAGTTCTCAGTGAAAACACATACAACAATAGATCAGAAACAGAAAGCATTACAAATTTAGGGTCATATCTCACCTTTTGCATAGCCAAGCGCTTAGAACATGCAATATGCACCAAATATTGCAATTTTCTCCTATTTTTAAGAAGTTTTTATGTTTTGTTGTGGATCATCAGATAATATCTTAATTAGTTAGTTGTTATGTACAGATATAATATAATAAAACCATTCATGTGCCCTTGCCTATTAAGCTTAAACTTTTGAAAATAGTTGGCTCATGACATGGTATTAGGATCAATGTAGTCAAACTCGTAACTCGTAAGAGGATCGGAAAGGAGATAAAAGATCGTAACTCGAGAATCGTAACTCGACTCGTAAGAGTTACTAATAATATTACAATATATATTTATAGTGTTATAATATATATTTATAGTGTTATAATATATATTTATAGTGTTATAATATATATTTATAGTTGTTCTCGCCGGTTGACTCGGTCGTCGTTGACTTCAAAGGCAGGCGGTGGCTCCTCCTATCCACGATGGTTCCTGCGTTCACTTCTGGTGCTCGTGAGGGACTCCGTTGACACAGTGAGGGCCCTACCTGTTGATTGCACTCCGATGATCAAGTCAGTACTAGGCTAAGAAACAATAAGTAAAATAGTTTCAAGCTAAGAAACAGGGTACAATCGTTCCCTTGATTGTGTTATTTCTTTTACCAAATATTTTGTTTGTTTACAGGACAGGAATGTGAGATAGATGATTGGCACCGGATGTGAGTCTCGTGGATTTTATCAACTACAGATCACTGCACATGTTGGTGTGATTATGGATTCTCCATCTCTCATTCATGCTCAGTTGGGTCATCCTAGTCTTGCCAAGATGCAATAGCTTGTTCCAAGTTTGTCTAATGTATCTAGTTTATTGTGAGTCGTGTCAGTTAGGAAAACACATTCGTAGTTCTTTTCCTAGTAGTGTCTCACAACGTACTTCATCTCCTTTCGCCTTAGTTCACTCTAACATTTGGGAACCAAGTCGTATTAAGTCTAATTTAGGATTTCAGTATTTTGTTACTTTTATTGATGATTATTCAAGATGTACTTGGGTGTTTCTAAATTCTGAGTTGTTTTCTATATTTCAAATATTTTACAATGAAATTAAAAATCAATTTGGAATTTCCATTCGATTTTTCGCAGTGATAAAGAACGTATCTTTCTCATTCTTTTAAAAAATTTATGACTTCACATGGTATATCTTGTAGTATATGTTGATGACATTGTTTTTACAGACGGTGATCACCATGGCAACTCACAAGTAAAACAAGACATTTACAACACTTTCAGACCAGAGGTAGCACAATCCAATACAGGTATTGTTATCTCTCAAAGAAAATATGCATTGAATATTTTGGAGGAAATTGTGTTGATGAATTCGAAATTTGTTGATACTCCCATGGATCCCAATGTCAAACTTCTACCCAATCAGGGGGAGCCTCTTTCAGATCCTGAGAAGTACAGTAGATTAGTTGGAAAATTGAACTATCTCACTGTTACTCGTCTTGATATTTCCATTGCAGACAGTATGGTGAGTCATTTTCTTAATTCTCCATGTGAAGATCATTGGAATGCAGTCAGTCGTATACTGAAGTACATTAAAGGCTCTCCTGGATACTAACGTCGTTTGTTATTCAGATGTTGATTGGGCAAGATCTCCATCTGATAAAAGATCAACTTTCGGTTATTGTGTCTCCATTGGTGATAACTTGATCTCTTGGAAGAGCAAGAAACACAATGTTGTGGCGAGATCTAGTGCAGAAGCATGATATAGAGCTATGGCCTTGGCTACTTGTGAGCTTATTTGGCTTAAAACAGTTACTTAAATATTGCAATTTGGAGAGGTCACTCAAATGACACTTATATGTGATAATCAGGCTGCTCTTCATATTAGCTCAAATCCAGTTTATCATGAAAGGACCAAACATATCGAGATTGATTGTCATTTCATTCGAGAAAAGATTATATCAGGTGATATCAAGACTGAGTTTGTTAATCAATTAGCTGATATTTTTACTAACCCGTGATTACATTTGTAACAATCTAGGTACATACGATCTATATACACCAACTTGAGGGGGAGTGTTAGATATTATTAGATATTATTAGATATAATTATATATTATTAGATATTATGAGATATTATAGATATTGTTAAATATTTCATATTTATGTAATGGGCTTAATCCATATGTTTTTTTTTCTATATAAACATAACTCTATGTGTTCATAAATAAGGGATTTACCCTATTCTTTCTTTTCCTTTAATACTTGCTACTCCTAGTATTCTAAGAGAAAGTTGACTTCATAACAAAGTATGTGGCCCTGTGCATTATTCACATGTTAAGCCCAATAGATAAATCATTCATGCATCTTCACATAACAGATTAAGTTTTTAGAGTAGTTAGTTCACAACAATCTGTGTAAAGTCATTTTATGCAAAGAAGTCATGAACTACTCTTTTAAAGTTGCAATTAGGATGGTAATTAATACAATCACCAGTAGTTTGTGTACACATATTGCCTCTATTATTAAATTTCAAGCTGTTATTTTTCCAATAGTTACTAAGGCATATATGGCAGAAAATCTGTGATAAAACTGGCATCATAAGAAAACGAAACATAATTATCATTTTTTCCAGTCAGTTGGTATCATCACATCCTAACTCAAAACAACAACAGCCTAGACTTGTATCTCATTAGCTAAAGTGAAAGAAAAGCAGCCTGGGTGAGACAATGGCAGGACCAAATAATCACAAACAGACTTGGTGCCACTTGATTACACATCCCAACACAAACTAAAAAATATCAACCATTGGTTGACATATGTCAAACATGCCAAAATATAAAATTATACCTGCAGTAATGCTTCAAGCTTGTTCTCAGAACCTGAAAGTTTAATAAAATCATGACGAGCAGAAATAATCTTTTTATGCAATGTTGATGTGCGCAAATGAACAATGCCTTGAAACTCTTCATCAATCAGCTTTTGCACAGCCTGAAAGACTCAAAGAAACCAATACTGAAGTTCATTGTCAAAATTGATCATGGAAAATGCATTGCACTTAAATATAAAAGGGATTGTCCAGAATTCAGAAAAGTGAAAAAGGACCATCGGACTACACTATAAGGGCTCACATTTCATGAATAATATCCTAAACTATTAGTATTTTATTTGCATGTAGCCAACAAGATTATGGTGCACACACACCTTTGTCATGGTTGCAGTTACCAAGATAGTCTGAAAACCTAGGCCATCAGGTTTTGAAGCACGACTATTTAATGGGCCTAGAAACTTGCGTATATCAGGACCAAAACCCCGATCAAACATTGTGTCTGCCTCATCTAATACCTGCAAAAGCAAAGACCACCATGGGTAAGTGAAGCTTACACTCATTGTTGTCTATTAAAAACGGTCAATTATGAGATACTCACCAAGTATTTGATGTCACCATAGACCATGTTTCCCTCTTCAATATGCTGAAGAACCCTGCCAGGGGTACCAACTACCATATCAATGGGGTTGTTAAGGGAATCCTCCTGAGGCCTAATCCGGCCACCACCACTTACCATGGTACACCTAAATCGTGCATGATGGCTTATCGATTTTGCAACTCGAAAAACCTATAAAGCCCACTTCATATTAACGTAATCCAACTTAATAGGAGTGATCTATACAAGTTAAATGCATTTTACCTGCTCAGATAACTCCCTTGTGGGACACAGCACAACCGCTCGTGGACGCCTAGGCTTCAACAGTATTCCATTCAATTGTTCATCCCGTCGTAGCAACTACAGGTACATCAACAAATTAACAGTGTCTCAGCTGCCACAGTAGATGCCTAGACAAGTTTGCCTCAGCTAAAGCTAAATAACATTCCAAGACAAGCAGGTGCAAACATTATTCACTCTAAAATTGTGTTTTTTCAAGGTATTAAAATTTCTTCTCAAGAGAGTGAACTACGGACCAACATATTCTCATGTTTGGTAAAAGCATTGAACTAAGGAATAGCTGAAACAAATAGTGAACTAGAGAATAACCTATTCTCATTACAAGGTATCCAAAGAGTGGCTAATTTTTTAAGCAAACTAATAGCATATACTCATGTTTCATACAAGTTTTGCTAAAACCAATCCCGCATATGTTTATTCCTGTTGATTACCAAGAAAATAAAACATTTGTCTCACTTCTTATTCTCATGGTCAAAGAAGTGTATCACATTCTCATGAAAATGGAAGTTGCTTTCTAACATAACTACTCATCTTCACTACATTTTTTACAGTCCTTCTACTTTTATTTTTAAATTCAATAAATTTTAATTATTTTTCTGAAATTATTAAAAGGCAGCCAAACATGCTCCTAGGATCAATATTCCTCATAGTAATATTACACTAGATAAAATATTATACCTTGAAAACTCTTAAAAGTTTAAAAAATTAAAATTAAAAATACATCCATATCAATTTTAGTATAAATGATTATTTTGGTCCTTGAATATGTACATCAATGACAATTTTGATTCTTAAATGTGTAAATCGATGACAATTTAGTCCCTAAAAGACCAAAAATTATTATTTAGTACCTGAAAGTAATTAAGTTTTGCATGACCATTTCATCATTAAGCTGGAATATTTAAGAACCAATTTGATACTTAGTTATATTAGTTATATTTTTGACAACGAATTTGACATTAAATAGTAAAATTCAAAAACCATTTTGTTTTTAAATTATACAAAAGGATGTAATTGTCGAACTTTTTCCACATTGGGGACAAGATCAGAACTTTCTTTCTCTCTGGGACTGAATTGTCACACACTCGTGAACCAAAACGCTCGTTTAGCCTAAAATTTACCTATGAGCATTGGTGCGTCTAATACTCTTATGTGTACAACATGGACAGGTTACTATCTGAAAATATTTTGGAAGTTCTTCAATGCAGAGTTCATAGCCAATGTCATAAGCTTCAAATATGGGTCTTATAAGACACCTTATTGGAACAAGCTAATGTGACATGAAATGGAATTGAAGACCTTGGTATTAATAAGTCCTTAGTGCACAAGAATACAAAAAAATGGTTTTAAGTTTTGAACAGTTAAATTATAAACAATAATTATTGAAATGTGGGATTGCATTGGAACAAAAATTCCAAGGGGATGAACTTAAAATATGACACAGAGTAGAATCCACTTAAAATAAATAACACTCTTGTATTGGAGATGAACTTAGCTCACAAAGCATATTGAGAATTTTCCATTTTCAAAACGAATGTAGAACAACACCTGAACAAGAGGAAGCAAGTAGGCGAGGGTTTTGCCAGAGCCAGTATGCGACCCCAAAACGACACTCTTCTCTTCCAAAACGGCGGGGATGCCAATTCCCTGTATCTCAGTTGGTACTTCAATCCCCATTTCCCTAACCACCTCCATAACTTCCTCACTCACTCCCAACTCCTCGAAAGTCGCAATCACCTTCTCCTTCTCCGCCACGGCGGCGACCCTGGCCTTCTTCCTCGGTTCGGGGGAGACTCTCGCAGCATCCCTGAGGTGTCGCGCCCGGAGCCTCTGGAGGAGTAAAGAATGCTTCGCGTCGGCAGTTTCCGGCGCAGCAGCGGCGGAGCAGAGGGGGCGGAGGCGGGGGGAAAGGGGGAGGGGTTTGCGGAGTGGGACGCGCTTGGCGAGGAAGCGCGTGAAGGAAGAATAAGAAGAAGAGGAAGAGATGAAGAAGGTGAAGATGGTTCTTCCTGTAGCTCCCGCCATCGATGCAAAGTGTGGAGGCTTTAGGGTGACATAACAGAGAGGTGCTTTCAGAAGCATTGTTGATAAGAGTGGTTGCAGGATCAAGATAATTTTGCAAGCCAAACAAAAGCTGCATCAGATATTTTAAAATTTTAAATTAAAATTAGGGAGAAGATATATTTAATTTATAAATTTTATATAAAAAAATTGTTTCAAAATTTATGTTAGAAGGGATGGAAAGAAAATTGATTATTTTCAATTTTATATAGTTTTTTAAATAGTGAGTAAAACAATGTTGTTTTGATGTAATTATTTATGACATTAAAGAACAAGAAAACATTTGTTCTAATAAAACCTATAACTTAAAACATTATTTTAATTATTGAATTTGGTCGTTTTTAAATTCAATCAAAATAGTTCTCCTATCCAGCTTTTGTGAGTTTAATTTTTATATTTATGATGATTAATAATTCATTTACCATGCATGTCCATTTTATTTTATTAAAATTTGTCGTACAAATATTATTAAATAACTTCTTCTTTAACAACAATATAGTTTAGACAATTATTTTATTCTAAATTTAATTGTTAATGTTCTTGTCGGTTGACCTGTTCGTAGGTTGATTTTGATCCCAAGTTCTAGTTCTGTCTGTATCTTGTTATTCTAGAACGTAGCTCCGCTAAAACAGACATGTTGATTGCACTCTGACGATCTAGTCAATACAGGACTTATAAGAATTTAAGAAGTAATCAGTTAGTCTTACGCTTGAGTTTCAATTTCAAATCACCTTCTGCTTGCGAACGCTCTCACCTTCTGCTTTGAGAATTGTTCCTGTCGGTTGACTCGATTGCCTTCGTGCCTCTAACGATGATCACACGCCCAATTCTCACTGCCTTGGTTCGTGCTTCTCCCTCAGATCAAAACACTTTGTACCTACAAAGGCAAAAGGGCGCCCTAGAGGCTGTTTGCACTCCGACGCTCAAGTCAATACTGGGCATAGAAACAAAAATGTGTGTATCGTTCTAGTCTCAAGAACTGCGTACGTTGTAGGTTTTTTTACTACCCTTTATATAGTCTAGGGTTTTCATTGTTCTCGTTACTCGTATTTAGGGTTTCTGAGGGTATGCCTTAGCGCCGCTATCACCCAATCTCATGGCAATCTAGCACGCAAGGCTCCCTTACTGGAGTGCAACCTCTGACGGAATGGCCACCTGGGTACCAACTTGTGCACCTAATCTCTTGGGCCATCCGTCCTGGGGGTGCCCTAGTTGTTCACGTGCCATGCATGTAGTCTGCCCCTGGAAAACGCAACCCTAACGGGCATTAGCGCCTCTAGTGGTTCTTTACTTGTGTTGCGCCTGAATGCGTTATTCACACCACACGCATGGACTCTTTGTGACCTAGGACTTCCTCTTAACTCTGGATGATATTACTGATAACTGATGTTGTACCGACCTGTCCTCGAGCGTTGACCAAAGTCAAACACACGGTGGGACCCATCAGGGGCCCATTGAGGTAAAAGGGAGAGTCAGCCTTGGGCGTTGATTGGCCTCGGGCGTTGATTGGGTCCGAGAGGTGCTTGCATCCGATGGGCGCCACCTCCTGATACCCACGGGTAGGAACGACCGGGAAGGAGGCGGCACCATAGGAGGCGGCATAGTAGGAGGCGGCATAGTGGGAGACGGTACGGAAGGACGTGGAGGCCTCGGGCCTCTACATCCCAAAGAGCAAAACTAAAAGAGAAAGGTTAGGGAACAACGTTGTAAGGCCTCCCACACAGAGCAATCACTCATGCGTACAGTGAGTAAGCGAGCAAATGATTAGAGTGTGTGTGTAATATGTCAGAACGTACCTCACTCAAGCTTTCAGAGAAGCTTATATACCTTGGGTTTCAATGCTTGCTGCCACGTGGCCTTTCTGACTTAACCGCAACTCCACGTGGAAGGCCTTACGATGCTGTAACCTAACTTAGGGAAATCCCAGCGTGTAAGTCTTCCTTCTTCGAAGTGCATCCGGCGCAAGGGGTGACTACCTGGGTGCCAACTCATGCGCCCCAGATTCTAGTCACTTGCCCTGGGAGTGTATCAGCCTTCCTCTCGTACCATGCACATGGATTACTCCTGGGCGTGGCCCTCTCCCGGGTCATATCTGATGGCAAAATCATGGAGCTCTTCTCGGATTTGTGATCAAAGGGTGTGGAAGCTATGGATGTAAATGTGAAGATCCTCCTAGGAGCTATGGTGATCTTGAAGGTGCATGATGTGTATGGAAGTAGGGAGGTTCGGCCAGCCCTATGGTAGGTGATGAAGGTGAAGATTAGATCCTAGAAACTAGGGAAAAGCAAAGTGATCTTGCAAGTGACTTGATCGTTGAAGGTCTTGCCACGTCAAACTCCGTCTCCCGCAAATACGTTCCAACTAGCTCCGAGCGAACCTGCGAAAAACAATACAAACGGCGCCTCTAGCGGCCGATTGCACTCCGACGCTCAAGTCAGTCAAACAGGACCACCAAAAGATCGTATATTTTGAATCTCAATGAGACTCGTGCACTCTGTGATTCTCTCTTTCCTCTCTGTGCTAAACTAGTCACTTATCAGTATGAAAAGCGTACCTTCGAAATGAGCATGGAATGCCTATATATACCCTGTCGCGCGCCCAAGTTATTCGCGTACGAAGTAACTTAGCGTGTCTCATGCATTGGGTGTCTCGGGCAACCTCAGCGTGGGTACCAGGTGCGACTTGGACAAGCGCGCATACCAGGTATCCCCTGTCGCGTGAACGATCACCCCATTCCGCCTACGCACGTTATGGGCTAAAGAGCACCGACCGACTGCTAGCTCCCTCAGACCACTCTCATGCATGGTACTGAAAGGTGCATAACCTCTCTGATCTCTGACACTCTGCCACACAAGGCTCGCATGCAACGCTCTCACCGGGAATCCCTCTCGTTCCCAGCTTAACTGCGTGTAACACGACGACTGATCAGCCTCGTGGCTCATCTAGACAATGATCACCGATCACCCCCCAGGTGACCTTCTTCAAGACACATCAGCTTCCCTGGCCCACATGGCCCACCAAGAACGGCCCACGTGGCCATCAGTTGCTGACGTCACTCGAAACCGATGGCCGATCGGATCACAAAGTATGGCACAATGTTGGCAGCATAACTTTACTCTCATTAATCTTGAAAAATACAAGAGATGGCTTATCCTTTTATAAGCCAAGGAGGTCGTAAATCCTAAGCTAATTCCACATGAAATGTGAGCAAAATGAAATGTAAATGTCAGGCACATGGGCACATGGAGCACATGGGTGCACATGGGTTCACATGGCTACCAAAACTGTTCCGGCCGGTTGACCTGGGTCGTCTTTATGCGTGGCTTGTTCTAACGAGCTAGGGCACCTTCGTTCTGCTTCGTCTATGAGTAGCTGAAAAAGAAGAACAAAGGGGCGCCCTCGCGGTCGTTTGCACTCCGACTATCAAGTCAGCTAGCGAGAAACACCAAAGTAACTAGAAACTGTGCAAAAATCTCAATGACTGAAACTGTGTGACTAAAACTGTGCTGCCCTAATTGCCTTGTGTTCTCAGCGGATGCGCCGTCAAGAACAATTAGGGTTTATGCTCTGTATGTCTATCTGAGAACTAGGTTAAAACTTGTGTAACTGTGAAAAGCGTACCTCTCTAGGGCTTATTCGTGCCCTATATATAGGTGAAAAACTAGGGTTTACCTCTGCGTTGCTTGCTATTATCTAGGGTTCCTTGGAGAAGGTCCTTGCGCCGCTATCTTTAGGATCTTAGCGTATCTGGCCCATGGACTTCCCTTATCTGGAGTGCAATGTATAACCTTCTGGCCACTTGGGCTCTAACTTGAGCGCTGTATTCATCGCGCCATCATACTGTTCGAGTGCCCTAATTAAACACGTGTCATGCATGCAGCTTTCCCTGGATACCTTTAAAGAGCACGTGGGCATTGCCACGTGCCCTTTTGATTTGATCATTTATTCTGTGCATAGGGACCCACAGTGCCGTCACCCAACTTAGGGATATCCCATCGTGTGGGCCCCCTCTCTGTGAAATGCTTAAGTCATGCGGGTTGACTCTTCGGGCGATGTCTTACTTAGGCGACGTCTTTTCTCGGCGAAATCTTACTTCTGCGCGATGCTTCTCTTGGGCGATGGGCGATGATCCGTCTCGGTGGTGACACATTGATAAGTGTCTAATTTCAGTAATATTTCATATTAAAATATAGGCACTTATGAGGATTTATTGCTAATTTACATATAAAATAATCCTTAATTTATGAATTTATACCTTTTTACATTTTTTATGATCTTTATTTGAATTAGAGTATTTTATTCCCAAATTTGGTGTTAATTGCAGATTTCTAAGGAAGATTGGAGATTTGGATTAAAGATGAATGATTTGAGCTAAAAAGATAAAGATAGAAGGTCCTAGAATGGAAAAGATGCAAAGAAAGATTGGGCCTTTTTTATGTTTTATCATTTAGCCCATTAGCGCGACACAATAAACAACCTAACCCTAGAAAACTAGGATAAATAGAGGGCTAGAGGCTCAACTTTAGTGTGCCAGATTGAGAGGAAAACACCATAGAGTGAATTGTAACCCAATTGGGAGAATGGAAGGTGATAGAAGTATGCGTGGCTAATTCTACCCTTTGGGATTGGGAGTAATCTGCTCAAACTCTTATGTATTGAGGTGATATTTTATATATTAATATTCAGTTCTTGATTGATTATTGGTATTGTTGTTTTACTTTTAATTCTCTGTGACAAATTGAGAATCTTAAATCTGACCGGGAGGTATTTTTAGGGTTCGGACCTAAACAACAATACTTAACATATTTGAGTGCTAGGAATAGACTTGAAATGTTAATTGCTATTAAACGTCTGAGCTTCGTTCTAAGTTGTTCTTATAAGTATGCGAGGGATCGATAGTTAGGGAACATTCTTAAGGATTTTATATGCGAGGAATCGATATAAATGATTTTTATACGGGCATCAATTTCAATTAAAGAACTTAATATTAACATGCTAATCAAAATACATGAGAGTGAGAGAGATGAAATTTAATCCCAATTTTTCCAATTGAAGCAACTAATTCTTTGTTTGTTTTCTTATTGATCAGTGCCAACATAATCACTTCAAACTCTTTTTTATTGTTCTGTTGTTATATTTAGCGAATATTGTACTCGATAATTCACTGTTCTTTGTGGGATCGATATCCGTCCTTAGGGACAATTATTACTTCTGACAAACGCGGTGCACTTGCCGTAAAAAGTCATCAAGTTTTTTTGGGCGATAACCGACTATTTATACTGCAGACCGCCGCTTTTATATACGGCGACTACGTTGACTTCTTGACTACCTACCTTTCTTTTGTCCACGTCATCACACCCGATGACCCGGTCGGTACACAAGCCCCCCAGTCTTGAGCTGATAACTTGCTTTCAGCGAAAAGACTAAAGCTTGCCCCCCTACTGCCCTTGCGGCGTTTTGATGACATGTCATCTTCCGATCGATTGACGTGACATTTCTGTATCGCCGGCGCAACGTACCCTTAAGGACCTTAAGGACTCTGACGATGTGATATTCTCTGAGTGAGACAGATGACACTTTAATCCGTACCTTTATCTCGCGACACGTGGCCCACTCACGAGGCACTTGCTTTACCGCTTCAATCATGAGGCTCGAATCTTGAAAACCCCGCATCTCAAGTTATTGTCTCTACTTCTTTCGTATCTTTCTTGCACTATTCATCTTCTTCTCAAGAACTCCTTGCTCCACGTTCTTTCTTTGCGACCTTTCCCTTTGTTGCGTTACTGAACCCTTGACCTCCAGTTTCCTTACTGCCAGCACACACCAAGATGTCCACCAACCCATCTTCCTCCCGAGTGAGTCACAAGGACCTTTATCCCTGGGCTTCGAGTGAACTCCTCGACGAGTACTCTTGCTTACTTTCTACTAGGGCCCTGAGGGAACACGTGGGGGAAGCGTGCAGCTTTCCCTGGATACCTTTAAAGAGCACGTGGGCATTGCCACGTGCCCTTTTGATTTGATCATTTATTCTGTGCATAGGGACCCACAGTGCCGTCACCCAACTTAGGGATATCCCATCGTGTGGGCCCCCTCTCTGTGAAATGCTTACGTCATGCGGGTTGACTCTTCGGGCGATGTCTTACTCAGGCGATGTCTTACTTAGGCGACATCTTTTCTCGGAGACGTCTTACTTCTGCGCGATGCTTCTCTTGGGCGATGGGCGATGATCTGTCTCGGTGGTGACACATCTCGGCGATAACCGACTATTTATACTGCAGACCGCCGCTTTTATATACGGCGACTACGTTGACTTCTTGACTACCTACCTTTCTTTTGTCCACGTCATCACACCCGATGACCCGGTCGGTACAAAAACCGTCCCTTGATTAGTGAAGGCTTATAGAAACCTTTGCTAATCAAGGTTAACTCCTCCTTAACTCTAATGTGCAGAAAAATAAACATTTGTCCACATGGCTATGCTATTTACACCCCAAATTAAAGCTAAACTACACTTGTTGGGCCTTCACGGAATTTGTGCTAGTAAGCCACTCTCCCATTCAAAGCTTGATCCAAGTCTTCTTGTCCTAGACGCTCATAGCTTGTCCTAGACGCTTCCTAGCTTGATCTTCTTGTCCTAGACGTTTCCTAGCTTGTCTTAGACGCTCCTAGCTTGGTCTTGGACGTTCTTGACTTGACTCTTGCCTTTCATGAAAGGTTGTGCTTGGCCCTCTTCCATCATCCCCTCCCTCTTGAAAAAGGATTTGTCCTCAAATCCAATGCTTTTGCTTCCTAGGGGGATGGTTTTGGCTGGATGGTGTCCATCATCTTCTCCTTCTTGAGAAGATCTATCCTCAGATCTTCAGACTGGATCTCGGATAGCAGCCTCTTGCTTTGAGAACTTTGATTGCCCTCCCGGGTCAAACGTGTACCTTTGGAAATCATCAAATAAAGCAGAGGTGTTAGTTTGAAAATTTATTTCACTAAGTTGCCATGTTTGTTTTTCCTTTGTTTTTGGCAACTTTTCACAATATTTCTCTTTTGATGGTTGTATGTGTTCTATAATCATCTCATTTATTTGAAAATGTTCATTTGTGGTTACTTTCTCTTTAGGCAGAAATCCTATAAAAGATGGTAACAACTTAAAAGGAGAAAGATGATTTAGCCCACATATGACCTCAAAAGTAGAAATAGAAGTAGCTTTGTGAGCTACTTTATGGGATGTATGCTCATCTCTAGAGTTGTGTTTGTCTTTTATGATTGTTCTAGGCATGGTAGGAAGAGCTAGATTTTTAAATGTATTTTGACCATGGCTTTGAGGATTTAAAGTGTACAACTTAGTTGCAAGTTTTCCAATGAGAATCCTCAAATCATGGTTTGCGAAATTTGGAGCTCTATCCAACACTATGCTTGAGGATAAACCATGAAGATGTAGCACTTCTCTAGAGAAAAGTTTATCCATGAAAATTGAATCAAAACCTTTTGTTGTCCTAGGAAGTTCTAATATGAAATGTGTGTCTTCCCAAGGATCTTTTACAAAAGGTGAAGGAGTATAGAGTTCTTGAGACTTTGCTTTAGGTGTAGTTTGAAAACAAGAATTGTACCTAAAGTAATGTCTTTGAACCTCTTTTCTCATGGGTGACAAAAGTTTTCCTTTTAAAAGCTCTAGAGTTTTATCAACTCTAATTTGACCCATGAGTTCTCCTTCATGTAGACTTTTTCTCTCATGTGTAAAGAGAGTCTCGTTGGTACAACCATTGTTTATGAAAATTGGTACACTTTGCAATGGTTGTCTCAATAAGACATGACAAGTTGTTCTAGGCACTACTTCACACAAAAATTGGTTTTTGTAGATGCTTATAGATAACTTGACATTCTCTTGGGGATATCCTAACACATTTGAGAAATAGTCTTTATCTATGCAAGCTTCTTTTAAAGACTCTTCTTTTGTGCTCATGCTTGCAAGTGTTCCTTTACAAAAGGTAAGGCTAGGTTGTTCAACAAGTAGCATGTTTTCAAAGGTATTTTCAATGTGCTTGACTTGTTGAATGACCTTGTGGGAAGGAACACTCTTCTCCCACGCCTTTTGTTTCCCAAAAGTTTTCTCTTTTTCTATTTTCTCTTCGTCCCTTTTATGTTTCATTTTTATTTGGTCTTTTACCACTTGGGAATGTGGTAAAGGGCTAAGTACAAACTTTTTGTGCTTGTGGATGAAAGAAATCTCGTTAGTTAGACCATCATGCAAGGTTTTCTTATCAAATTGCCATGGTCTACCTAATAAGATGTGGCAAGCTTCCATAGGCACTACATCACATAAAACATTGTCTTTGTAGTTACCTATAGAAAACTTGATTTCCACTTGTTTGTCTACACGTAGTTCTCCATCCTCATTGATCCATTGTAAATTGTAAGGTTTTGGATGAGGAACTACTTGTAGTTTTAATTTCTCAATCAATCTAGTGCTTCAGCAATTGCAGCATGATCCACCATCCACAATAAGAGAGCATATATTTTCTAAAATATTGCATCTAGTATGAAAAATGTTCTCTTGTTGTGTTTCGATGGATGCACTAGGTTGATTGTGGAGGATTCTTTGAATCATCAATAAGTCCCCATCCAAAGGATTTATCCTCTCTCCTTCCCCCTTTTCTTGTGTACTAGGTTCATCCTCACCACTAGTGTACTCATCTTTTCCTTTTAAGAACAAAGCCCTTTGGTTTGGACATTGTGCTTGCACATGTCCTCTTCCAAAACACTTAAAAAACTTGGTGTCCCTAGCACGGGTGGTTTGGGTGGAGGCATCTTTCACTAAAGGTTTGGTAATTTCTTTGGGTTCGTCTCTAGATGTGCTACCCTCCCTTTTAAAGTCTTTATTGGGATAAAAGTTGGAGTAAGAACCCACCCTTTGACTTGAAGTTTTGCGCAAATTTTGTTGTTCAACTTTAATGCAATGTTGAACCAAGTCATTCAAGTCTTGGTAGGGTAGAAGTTCTACTCTATCCCTTATCTCAAGATTGAGCCCACTTAGAAACCTAGATATGGTGGTGGTTTCTTCCTCTCTAATGGATGCTCTCATCATGTAGAGCTCCATTTTCTGCCTATACTCTTCCACACTCATGTTCTTTTGTTGGAGTCTTTGGAGCTTGTCCATTAACTCCCTATAGTAGTAGGAAGGTATGTGGCAACGTCTTAGGGCTCCCCTAAGGTCGTTCCAATATTCTATGGGAGGCTCCCTATGAAGACGTCGGTCTCTCTCTAGAGAGGTCCACCAATACATGGCATTGCTTTGGAAACTAAGGGTTACTAAGGGTACCTTCCTCTCTTCACTCACCCTATGGCAAGCAAAGAGTTGCTCTACTTTCATCTCCCAATCTAGGTATACCTCTACATCTTCCTTACCATAGAAATGGGGTAGGTCTAACCTTACTTCCCTTGGGCTCTCTTCCTCTCTTCTTATATTTCTTCTAGGGGGTGGTTGGTAATAGTCATTGATTCTAAGGCTCCCCTCCCCTAAAGACTCATTACTTTTAGATGCACGAGTTTGAGATTTTTTTGATTTTTGTGACTTCTCTTCTTGGGCTTTAGTCAACTCATTAATTTTAGTCTCATTCTCCAATTGTCTAAATGAAATCAATTGCACAGCTTGTGAAACTTCTTTCAAAAGAGTTTTTATAGATTTTACCTCACTTTCAATAGACTTTGCAGAATGAGAAGAAGAAGACATGACTAGAGCTTTGTGTATACAAGTATTTTACCTTGAGAAAATTTAGGAAAGTCAAAGAAGGTAGTTTTCCAGGTAAGGGAGGTGAGTCACAGTGGACTACTTAAGTACCAAGCCTTTGCCTTAGCCAAAAACTATCCCTCAATGTCTTCACACAAAGCTTTCTCTTAGTAAACCACTTAGAACACAATTAAGTTGAGAAATCAGATTTTAATGCAAGAAAACAATGCAAGCTAACTAATTAACCAAGCAAGATGAATTAACAAAGCTTAAACAAGGCAACACAAATGAAAAGCGTAGCTAATTAGGCAAGGAAATGCAATTAAAAACAATTAACAATTGCTAATTAGAAAACTCTACACTAGTCGGCCCTAGGTGAGGCTTCTTGGACACTTGGAGCCCTTGAAGACACGCTCACCGTCTAATCACGTAATTAAGGAAGTAATTAACACAAGTTAAGTTGCAAAGAAAATTAAGAAAACTCCCTTTGTTGATCTTTATTTTGCTATTGGCACTTGCTTGGTTGTCTTTTCTTGTTGGGCCCTCCAAGTGTTTGTGGTGTTTTGAGAAGTGTTTGATTCTGCCTTTGCCTTTGTTCCTCTTAGGATTAGGGTCTTAATTCTCCAATTCCAGCACCTATCAAGAAGACTAGACCTTACTTAAGTCAATTTTCCACTCACATAAGCACCAATTGAGAATAAATTCCAGCACCAAAATTTAGAGGCCAAAGAATTAAAGCAAGAAACAATTTAATTGGAAAAACAGTACCACACAAATGGAGTTAGATTGTGACAACTAGAAAGAGTTCCAAGAAATATTTGACAAGCAAATAAAGGTACTCAAATAAAGGTAGGCACACAAAATGAATCCAATAGCATTAGAATAGATTTCAAAATAAAAAAAAAACAGCACCATTGGAAAATTGTTGTGGGCCAGAGAACGTGATTTTCCCCAATTTATGCTGAGCTGCCCTGATCCTGCCTGTTGACCAGAACGCTGGAAACTGCCTCGTCAAAGGATCGACGTGTGCACCGCTTCAAACCTCCGTTCTTCTTCGAGATCCACCTCAAGAACCTGCAAAGGAACAGAGCGGCGCCGCTGCGGCCGATCGCACTCCAACGCCCAAGTCAGTGACCGAATCACCAAATACTAAGAGAAAACTAAGAACAGGAACCGTGCAAATTCTCTCTCACAGTAAGCTCTATAACTCGCAAGCGTAAAGAGTGTAATCTGAATGCGCGTACCTCAGAAAGTTCGTTGAGAACTCTTATATACCTGGTCACTTTCTCTCTCCTGGCAGTTACAGACCTAGACACGTGGCTCGCATCCAGTCGTACACGTGCCGCCATCTGGAGCCTCCTTGACTTGGGCGCTGCTTCTGACTCCCTTTTTGGCTAAGTTACTTATGCATGGTACTACCCAGTGCATAGCTAACTTGGGAGTGCGATCTCTGCTGGAACGGGCGAGTTAGGGTGCTCTCGTACACCTTCCCTGTGGTCTCGCCGGCCGCCTTCATAATCTGCACCGCCTTCATCTTCGGCGATGTGCTTGTTCTGGCGATCTCCAATCACTTGGTCGCCTGAGTTTATCATCTGGCGACTTCATCTTCAACTGGGCGATCGCCTGGTATGCTAGAGATCGGAGCACGCCAACTTAATAACTGGCGATTACACGAACCCCCCGACTTCCTTCCCTTCTGCAACTCTGGCGCCTAGTCCACACGCCTACTCTGTGGCTTGGTGCCACGTCATCACTTCCGACTACCAGGACTGCACCATTGGAAAATTGTTGTGGGCCAGAGGAAGGTCCTTGGCGTCTAAGGTGGTCCACGCCGGCTTCTACTGGTCGACGGTGAGGGAGGACTGTGTAAGGTACGCCCAGCAGTGCAAGCAGTGCCAACTGCATGCCGACTGGCACAAGGCGCCCACGGAGGAGCTGAGGTCAATTTACAGCCCGTAGCCTTTCCACACGTGGGGAATTGACATTTTGGGACGCTTCCCATTGGCAATAAGGCAGATGAAGTACTTGATAGTATCCATCGAGTACTTTACGAAGTGGATAGAAGCAGAGCCGGTGGCGTAGATCACCGCACACAAGGTGCAGCACTTTGTTTGGAAGAACATTGTGTGTCGCTTCAGTGTACTGAGGCGCCTTGTCTTAGATAACGACACTCAGTTTGCTAGCCAGCAGCTGAGAAAACTGTGTGCAGATGTGGGCATCAAGCAGGTGTTTGCATCTATCGAGCACCCTCAGATGAACGGGCAGGTGGAGTCTGCCAACAGAATCCTACTGAGGGGGTTGAAGAGGAGGATCGAGAAGGCCAAAGGAGCTTGGGCGGAGGAGGTGCCCAGGATAGTATGGGCTTATCACACCACGCCCCAGACTTCCACCATGGAGACGCCTTTCAGCCTAGTGTACGGGTCAGACGCCATGATTCTAGTAGAGATTCAAGAGAGCTCACCACGCTTACAGAGTTTCGTAGCGGAGGAGTCCAACGAGGAGATGAGGGTGAATCTAGATCTGTTGGACGAAGCCAGGGAGGAAGCTAGAATAAAGGCTGAGGCCGTGAAGAGAAGGGTAGAGCACCAATACAGCTCCAAGGTGAAGCCGCGACAGTTCCAAGTGGCTAACTTGGTCATGCGAAAAGCTCATCCGTATGAGTTGGAAAACAAGTTGTCCCCAAAGTGGACTGGGCCCTTTAGGGTAATCGAGGCTCGGGGAAATGGGTCGTACAAGCTTGAGACTCTGGAGGGAGGCCCCATCCCACGCACTTGGAACGCGACAAATTTAAAGTTCTATTTCAGTTAAAAAACTCTATGTAGTATACAGTTTACGGGGGCACTCTTTTTTCCCTTCAGGGGTTTTTAATGAGGTCACCCAGGTAAAAATCAGTTTGAGCATACGTTGCCTGAAGTTCTCCTTTTTACAATAAAACGCTAAAAAGAAGTGACGCGGTTCAATAAGAAATGAACCCACCACCATGGTGTTTAGACACCTCAGCAGGAGGGATGCGGATATCTCCTCTGGGCGTGAACACCAAGAGCGCAAATCGCCTGAGACGTTTAGACACCCCGAGGAGAATGGCGGGGGCGCATTCTTCAGGCGTGGGCACCGAGTGCGAAGGGTAAAGTATTACATAGTTAAGTCCGGGCGTCTTGTCCCTGGGCAGGAATTAATGGATTCCTTCAGGACGCCTCCTCCCCGGGTGAGAACGATTTGCCTCGGCTACCTGCTGTTTAGACACCTCGCAAGGAAGGGGCAGGGGGCACTTCCTTCGAGCGTGGGCATCAGGCAAAAAGGAAGTTTGGAGTAGTGGAAGCCAGGTGACTCGGTGCAGAGACACGCCAGATAGGAGAAGCGCCATCCTTCGGGAAACCTTCTCCTTGGGCGTAAACATTAAGTCCCTAGTCATCTTGGTGTTTTAAGACACACCGGGGACGATACGGCATTGCTTTCAGCAGGCCTCTCCTCGGGCGGGGGCACCAAGTACACTGACCGCCTTGGTGCTTTTAGACACACCGAGGACGAAACGGTACTGCTTCCTAAGCAGGCCTCTCCTCGGGCGTGGGCACCAATCGCGAAGAGGTAAAAACCAGTTGCCTTAGTGTTTAGACACACCGTGGACGATACGACACTGCTTCTAGCAGGCCTCTCCTCGGGTGTGGGCACCAAGCGTAACTTTGTCCCAAGTGTCTAGACACACCGAGGACGAAACGACCTTGCCCCCGGCAGGTCTCTCCTCGAATATATAAACAAAGAATAGTGTTCAAAGTTTACAACGAAAAGGAAAGTCAATCATCTTCAGAAAACTCTATGGGCACGATTTTTCCTTCGATGACCTATTTGGTGGGCCGTATGAGGAGACGTCCATCTCAGGGTGCTCACAGACCACCTGAGACAGGGCCTCTTCAAATCCGACAACAAAGGCGTTGTAAGCGAGGAGCTCCTTCTCGACCTTTTGGGAACAACCAGCCTGGGAGGCCTTTTCTTTCTCCATGGCTGCCAAGGCCTCAGCTTTATAAGCAAGTTGTTTTGTAAGGTCCGCCTTCATCAGGTTAAAGGCTTCGGTCTTGACGGTCAGTTCAACTTTCAGCAGGTCAAAGGCTTTATTTTTGGCAGTGAGGTTAGCTTCCACCTTGCCTAAGTTTACCTCTTGAGAGGTGCAACGTGCCTCGAGGTTGGTCATTTTGATTTTGGAGGCCTTGGCGGCAGCTTTCAGCTCAACTATTTGTTCATGAAGGGGCACCAGCTTCGCCACAAGTTCAGTGTATTTTTGGCCTGATTCATGAAGTCTTTTGTTGGCTACCTCCTCAGCCTTCAGTGCCACTTTCAGAGCCTCTTTGATGGCTCAGGAACAGTTTCAGATCCCTCCCCCAGCGCCATGTAGTTAGGAGGTGTGAGGGCGCTGGGAGGCTGATTCCTCAGGGAGTCAGCATCTCTGTTAGAGGTGGAGTGGGATGTAGCCACTATGGTAGTTTTCCTCCTCTTGAAGACTAGGCCCTCGGCAGTATCTTCCTCGTTGCTGGAGGGAACAACCACCACCCCTTTTCCTTTGTTAAGGGGGGCTGGTGGAGATGAAGTCCCAACCATGGCCAAAGGAATAGCCTCGATGGGCAGTGTGGAGGTGGGGGTTGGAACGGTTTGTGGTGAAGAAGGGTTTGGAGTGGTTGGAGCAGGAACATGTGTTGACGACGCTGGGGCAGGGGAGATGAGAGTGATGGTAGCCAAAGCCTCGGGGGCTGGGGGTGTAGAGGCACCAGCCCCACCAGAGTTGGCCTTGCCTCGGGCAGTCAGGACCTTAGCAAATCTTTTCCGGTTCTCCTTTCCTAGCAACATGTCTGCACCAGAAAGAAGTACAGTGTGAGAACAATTTATAACATATGCAAAGGAAACAGCATGAACAGAGTCAGAAATTGAAGTTAGCAAAGAAGGGATTACTCCCATACCGATATGCTTGGTAAGAGCAGCGGGATCGTATTCATTCTTAATCAGCTCAGAGGTGTTGAATACTACCCCTAAACCAGCCAAGACCTGGCATATCTCACGATCGGCCGAAGTCAACTTGTCCAGAGTCTTGGTCTTCTTCAGCTTAGGCTCATTTACCCAGTACAAGGGAAACCCGTCTAAAGAGGTAGGGTCAACTTGGTTGCTGCATACCCTGAAGAACTTCCCTCGGAAGCCTTTGTAAGACTGCTGGTAGAGGGACAACATTATCCTGCCGGCAATGCCGCTGAAGCTTACCCATAAGTTCTTCCTAGGGCTTTTCACCTCGAAAAAATGAAGGAAGACGTCCACTGGGGGATAACACCCAAAGTAACTGAAGAGGATCCCGAAAGCTTTGATGAAAGCCCAACTGTTGGGGTGCAGCTGGGTTGGAGCAACGTTCACCTCTGTTAGAAGCTCCCTTTCGAAGCTTGTGAAAGGGAGGCGCATTCCAACGTGTTGGAAGACTGTCTCGTAGAAGAAAAAGAAGGGCTCTCCATTGTTTGAGCGATTGTCTACGCAGACGGGTTCGCCCGCGATGCAGGGACGAACGGATATATAGGCGTCATGCCTCCTCCCAAAGGCACTACCCTTGCGTCCCGGTTCACTATCCAGATGGTCCCTCCGGTCAGTGAGGGAGGTTAGGGTTGAGGTTTATGCATGACTCAAAATGTCATGTCATAGCGCAGAAGCGTCTTGTCGCTAGAATGCCACGTAGGACGGTAGGGCGAGGCCTTAATCTTTTCGCTGAAACCAGCTGTTAGCTCAAGACTGGGGGGCTTGTGTACCGACCCGTCCTCGGGCGTTGACCAAAGTCAAACACACGGTGGGACCCATCAAGGGCACAGTGAGGTAAGAGGGAGAGTTATCCTCAGGCGTTGACTGGCCTCGGGCGTTGACCGGCCTCAGGCGTTGACTGGGTCCGAGAGGTGCTTGCATCCGATGGGCGCCACCTCCTGATACCCACGGGTAGGAATGACCGGGATGGAGGTGACACCATAGGAGGCGACACCATAGGAGGCGGTATAGTAGGAGGCGACATAGTGGGAGACGGTACAGAAGGACGTGGAGGCCTCAGGCCTCTACATCCCAAAGAGCAAAACTAAAAGAGAAAGGTGGCTTTAAAGCCACACACCCAGTATTAGCTTAGAGGGTTCCACTTCACGGCGTATCCATGCATGAGGTGTAGGCATGCGGCAGTACGCGCCACCATTAAAGAACTACTAGGACAGAAATGACCCAAGAAAAGGGTCACGTCCCAGGGGGTAATCTGCATGCATGACACGTGAGGAAGGCGGAGATACTCTCAAGGAAAGTGACTAAGGAGCCTGGGCGCATGAGTTGGCGTTCACATAGTCACCCCCCGCGCCAGTTGCACTTCAAGAAGGGAGACTTATGCGCTAAGTTTTTCCTAAGTTGGGGAACAGCGCTGTAAGGTCTCCCACACAGAGTTAAGCTTAAGTCATAAGGAGACACGTGGCAGAAGCACTGAAACCAAAGGTATATAAGCCTTACTGTAAGGCTTAGAGAGGTACGTTTTTACGCATTTTCTGGTCATTTGCGCTTACGCACTGTACGCATGAGTGACTTAAGAATGGGAGAGAATACAATTAGAATTCAGTTACGCACCTTCAGAACATTGTAGTTGCAGTGTTCCGATACGGAGGTGCACGGTGTTTTCTGCCAGTACTGACTTGAGCGTCGGAGTGCAAACGGCCGCGAGGGCACCCTTTATTCTCTCTATTTCAGGTATTTACGGCGTTGAAGAGTGAGGATTTGGAACAAAGACAAAGGAGTCCTTGATACGCAGTTGGAGGCTACGCACGAAGAACAATGTGGTCAACCGACAAGAACATATGTGTTTTCTGGGACCCACCTCCGTGGTCCAATTCAACGGGTGGAATCGTCGATACCCGATGTCACATCGGCCTCACTCTATTGCCGAGGACACATTGGCACATCCTAGTGATCGACGCCTTACCACTCATCGGCACCCTGGCACGTGCCACTTGTGAGACACTGACCCATGCTGCTTGAGGGACCCAGCTTACGTGGCCCAGCTTACGTAGTAGTCAACGATTTCCTAGGACTGGTCGGTACTAGAATCACTACCTTCGAACCTTAATCCATTTATAGGCACGACCTTTACTCATCGTTGGCTCTTGTTTTATGATTCCGCTGCTCATAACATGTCATAACTACTCTGGGTTTGTTTATGATTTCTGCACTTTAGGTTTTTCTGCATTTTATGCTGTCTGTGTTCTTCGATTGCTGCGTCTCTGTTTCTCTGGTTCATTGAGTCATGCCATCGTTTCTTCTGAACCCTCGTTTTTCTTCCTTTCTCCTCTCCCTTTTTAGCTTCCTTCAAGATGGTCAGAACCAAAACCACTTCCAGCCCTCCTCCCTCCATTGATTACAAAGCCCTCTACGATTGGGCTTCTGCTGACCTCCTTGCTGAGACTTCTAAACTTACTTCCAGTGAGGACGTGAGAAAGCATAGAGAGGATGAGGCTGACTCTAAGGGTCGTGTGTTTGGGAGGGAGTGTGATGCGTACGTATCAGTTCGACCTTGCACGAAGGGCGAACCCGTATGTGCTGACAATCGCGCCAACCCTGGGCAAGCCTTATTCTTCTTGTATGCCACCGTCTTCAAGCGGATCAAACTCCGCTTGCCGCTCACGGGGTTCGAGCGAACGCTCCTAAGCGAAGTCAACGTGGCCTCTACCCAGCTGCACCCCAACAGTTGGGCCTTTATGAGGGCTTTCGCGATCCTGTGCAACCACCTTGGGAAAACCCCCTCAGTGGACACCTTCCTCTACTTCTTTGAGGCAAAGAGTCTAGGGAAGAAGCTTAGGGTAAGCTTCAACGGGGTGGCGGGGAAAGTTCTCCTAACTCTCTTCCAACAATCTTATAAGGGCTTCAAAGGGAAGTTCTTTAAGGTATGTTGCAATGCTCACGACCCCACCCTGCTAGATGGGTTCCCACTCTATTGGGAGGAAAAGCTAGGGTTCAAGCAGCCTAGGGGTCTTGAGTGTTGAATCAAGTGTGTTCAAGCTTTGAAAAATCCAAATCTGATCCTGTCAGTTGACCCAGCGCAAGAGCGTTGCCTCGTCATGTTCTTCCTCACCAGCTTGACACCACGTGCCCTTCAAGTCAACAGCACGAAAAGCCTCTTATGAGAACCTGAAAAACACAAGGTGGCGCCTTTGCGGCCGGTGGCGCTCCGACGCTCAAGTCAGTGACAAGAACACCTAAAAAACTGAGAGGAAATATGCTCTGTAGAACCGTACTAAAAGCACACAACCCTAGCAGAATCAGCCGTAATGAAAAACGTACCTCTGCAAATTCTGTTAAGTTTACCTTTATAGTTAGGTTTCTTCTCTCTCCAGGCCGTTATGCTTTTGGACGCGTGGCTCGCATCCAACCTTACACGTGTCACCATCTGGGCTGGGGTCGCAGGTTGCACCCAGCCCTACACGTGTCATCATCTGAGCTAGGATAACTCGAGCGTCATTTCTTTATTGCTCCCAGCCCTACACGTGTCATCACCTGGGTTGGAGTAACTGATAGCATCCAACCCTACACGTGTCGTCATCTGGGTTGGGGCAACTTGAACGTCACTTGTGGGTCTTCATCAGCTTCAATTTGAGCTTGTCGGCAGATCTGGCGACGTGCTTCCTGCGGCGGTATCAAGCTACCTGATCGCCAATCGCCAAACACGTCGATGACAGGCAAACCCGGCGAGAACCGGCCATGCTCAGCACAGAACGCCGGCTCCATGACCGGCAACTACACTCACCTCTGAACCATCCATCTCTACCTTGCTCACGTGCTTCGCTGAGCACGCCCCACATGGTCACGTGCACGACACGTCGTCACACCTGACGACCTGGTCGGTACACAAGCCCCCTAGTCTCGAGATGCGACTTGCTCAGCGAGGAGACTAAAGAGGTTTAAATCCGGCGGCTTACGTGGCTTTGCGTGTTGGCACTAAAACTGTTCACTGACTCGACATTTCACCAACTCTCTCGATCATTCGTCACGTGGACCCATCAACGACCATTGTTCACTGTCGTTTGCGCTTCTCGCAACGTTCGACATTCTTCGAAACTCTTAAACGCTTCGCGCCATTTCACTGTTTCATTATCTTCTACCTCTCTTCGAACTCTCAAAACACTCCAGCGAACGCTCCAATTATCCCAATCTCCATCCTTCGGACCACTCTTCTGATCATCTAAAGGTAACCTTTTTATCACTTCTACTGATATTTGCTGCATTTTAATCGGTTTGCATCATCCAATACTTGTCTGGAGCATACGTTGTGGGATGTTTCTCTGCTTTGTTTTTCTCTTTTCTGCGTTTAGGGTTTCTGAACCTTTCTCTGCGAGCCCCCCCTTGTTCTTTCCTCTTCTCTTTTCTGTTGAGTCTTTCTGTTTACGAACACTCATACCTTTTCATCTTCTTGCAGCTTTCTCGATGACTCGTCCAAAAACCACACCAAACCCTCCCCCATCTCCTCGCAACCCTCCGACGAAAACCCATAGGGCCAACCCTTCTTCTTCCTGCGACCCCCCAAGGGGTCCCAACGTTCCCTCCGACCGAGTCGCGAGACCCGCGTCCTCTCATCGTAACCAGCTGCAACCAAACCCACCACAAACCAGCGTGGTGGTAAAGCCTCTTCCCGATTACAAGCGGTTATACCCGTGGGCCTCCGCAACCTTGTTGGGCGAAACCTCATCCATCAACTCCGACCTTGACATCTTTCGCCGCAAGAAGGGTGACAAGGAAAACCTCTCTTTCAGTAAAGAACATGATGACAAAGTGGTTGTGTGGCCCTGTCCTCCCGGTGAGCCAATCTGCACCGATGATCAAGGGAGCGACAAGCCCTTCTGCTTCATATACGCCACCATGTTCAAGAAGGTCAAACTCCGGTTTCCCTTCACACGCTTTGAGAGGGAGCTCCTGACCGAGCTCGACATAGCCGCCACCCAACTTCATCCCAACAGCTGGGCGTTCGTACGAGCTTACCAGATTCTCTGCGCACACTTGGGACTCCCGGCCTCTGTGGACGTATTCTTGTACTTGTTCGAGGCGAAGAACCCGGGCGATTGTCTATGGGTCAGCCTTAATGGGATCGCCGGGATGTCCATTCTTTCTATCTTCCAGCAATCCTACAAGGATTGGAAGGGGAAGTTCGTACGTGTGTGCTGCAGCAATCAAGGCCCTTCTCTTCTCGACAGGTTCCCCTTGTACTGGGTGAACAAGGGGAAGAAGGAGTCAAGCTTCAGGAAGGCCAGGGGGCCAGAAAAGATGGGGACGCTCGACAAGGATTTGTGCAATTTTTGGAAAGGAGTCGCCTCCTGCAACGTGGTTCTCCCCACTTCCTCCATCATTTCTTACGAGTTTCTCGGAAGCCAGCTAGACGTCCATATAGGTTCGTACTTGGGCTCCCTTAGCTTATGCTTGTATCGTCCGACCTTTGCCTTGACGACGTTGTTGTAACTTGTGTGTGTCATCCTTGCGTGTATTGTCTTACATTACTTATCTTTCTTTGCATTGTTAAACACTGGACTAATCATGGGCCACTAATGCAGATATGATGTTGGGAAAGGATAAGATGGCTGAGCTACGTGCCATAGCTAGGCGCCACAAGCTGGCGGCGGGCTCCCAAACGGTTCCGAATTCTGTCGCAGAGATCGCCGCCGCCCAAGGCCAATCTTCGCCAGCCGATCCACCTGTAGCCGCCGCTCTTCCAGCCCCCCAACGCAAGAAACTACCCCTCAAGAAGGCCAAGAGGAAGGCCCCTAGGGTAGTGTCTGACGAAGAGACGGATGAAGCCACTGAGGATGGACTAATCTGCAAGAGGAAGAGGGTAGCGGTGGCAGAGCCCCCAGAAATTGAGAGCACCGCTCCAAACTTCATTGAGGACCCCCCAGCGCCTCCACACCATACGAGTCCGCAGGGGAGGTTCCACTTTCGAACGCTTCAGTTGCTGAGGCTGCTCCCGAGCAACTTGCTGATACGCAAGTCTCCAACAAAGCCGCCGAAGAGCTGCCCGCCTCACCACCATGCCTTGAAGCTCCCCCCGTGATCCAACCTTACGAGGGTGGCGGTGAGCACCAACCCCCACCTCCTCCATCAACACCAGGTCTTCCAACCTCCCTCCAAGAGGCCTTGAAAAACTTCAACGTGCGCCTACATGCTATGGCCGACGAATGCCTCCCTCACATCGTCGCCGAAGGGCTGAAAGGCCACTTGGAGAAACTAGAACTCGATTGCCGCATCCATCAAGAGGTCGCAAGCACCGCGAAGGCTGAAGCTGAGAAGGTCAAGTGCGACATGATGCTGCAAGGCATCGAGTTCTCACGGGTCGAAAATGCTCTCAAAGACGAGCTCCGAAGCGTGCGCGATGACAATAACGAATTGCGTAGAAAATTGCATGACAAGCTTCAGGAGACCATCGACCTGGAGAGCAAGCTCGTCCCCTTGAGGGAGAAAATCGCCAAGCTGGAGGAGGCGAAGAAAGACGATGCCCAACATGTGGCCAATCTAGAGAAGAGGTCAATTGAGAGGGAGACTCTTCTCGGAAAAGTTGAGCAAGATCGTGATAAGGCCTCCCAGGAACTAGTCGAAACTACTGCGGAGCTTGCCATAACTCGTGAAGAAAACAGCGGGCTCAAGAAGAAAATTGACGAGCTCGATGAAGAGAATCGCGGGTTGAAGATGAAGATCGATGAGCTTCAGCTCGTCGCTGCCCAAGTTCTTACTTTCGGCTTTGGAGCAGCTCTGGAGCAGTTTGCCTGCAAATTCCCCGATCTTGACCTTTCGGAGTTTTTCGTGTACAATGAGGTTGTGGATGGCAAGATCGTCCCCCCAATCGATTTATCGCCCTGAAAACTCTCGTACTTAACTTTGGTCTATATGTAACAATTTTCATTCTGTTCGAACTGTTTGATACTCATGTGCACGCATATATATATATATATATATATATATATATATATATATATATATGTATGTATGTATAATCTTCTAGCTTATCTGTCGTGCAATTAACTTGTTTAGCTGTATGGTTTTTCTCAACTCAACGTGCCTTGTACCAACCGGTACTTAACTTTCTGCAAACCTTCTTAACTTAAACAAACGGTTAACTCGAAACAATAACGTTTAAAACAACATCACTTACCCGGTAAAAAGGGCTTAGGTCGATCTTAATATATGAACCCTTTCTCGCTCGATCTACCAAGGGCCAAAGGCATTTCTACGTCGTCGCCTAGAACTTTGCTGGCGCGGCCCTTGCCATGCAATTCTCTTCTGTTTCATTCTCGTGCAATGGGCTTCTGGCGACATCACCTTCCCCTTAACTGAGAATGTTCCCTGCGGGAGCATCTCCCGATGTCATCTTTGCTCGATTGGGAGGAGAGCTGCCTTTCGGATCTCCCTCTACCTTCCCCGAGTCTTTACCCTGAAATAGCTCGCATCACCGTCCCCTCATCTGGGGGTAGAGGCGCCTTTCGGATCCTTCTCTACCTCCCTGAGTTTCAGAACAATGATTTGGGTGGTGGGGTGCCCTCTGCGGACCTCTCCTACCACCCCTTAACTTCTCACTTAACTGGTCTTACTAGGCCAATATTGGTGCCTCACTCAAGGGGAAAGAGTTTTTCTCCAACCCTCCTTTCCCGTACTTGAGATCGTTAACACCCCTGGCTTTTCGGTTTCATCTCGCCTGAACTCACTCAAGGGTGAGAAGGACTTTCCCTGATGCCTCAACTTGCCTAGGGGCTACATCTCCTCCTCCCCGGAAGCACTGAGGGCTTTCATCTCGCCTCAATTCGCTCACGCAAAGAGGTCTTTTAATCTGTTCTTGCCTGCACTCGCTCAAAGCGAGGAGGACTTTTAAATCTCTTTCTCGCCTACACTCGCTCAAGGCGAGGAGGTCTTTCAAATCTCTTTCTCGCCTGGTGGCGGTCAGAAAAATTTTAATACTTGTGCCTCCGATCGCCGAGCGGCGGTGAGGACTTTAAAAACTTTGTTCATGTGCCTCCGATCGCCAAGCGGCAATGAGGGCTTAAAACTTAAACTTACACCCCCGGTCGCCGGGTGGCGATGAGGGTTTTTAAGACTTCACGTTTCGAAAGTTTCGTACTGGATGCATGCGATTTGGATTTTCCATTTTTAATCTTACCCCACTGATTTGAAAAACAAACAGCATGCAAACTTAATAACTGGGGAACTTCGATAAACTTCGAAACCTTCTTTGTTGGGTGGCCTCATTAAAAACCCTTCTCAGGGAAAAAAGAGTGCCCCCTTGAAAAATTGTTTAAACTGATACATCTTATAATGTTAGAGTTTATTGCTACTTACAATGCCTTAACTGTAGTAAAACTTGAGTTGGGTGGCGTTCCAAGTGCGAGGAATCGCCCCTCCCTCCAACGTCTCCAAGCGGTAGGCGCCGTTCCCGAGTGCTTCGGTTATTATGAATGGACCTGTCCACTTGGGTGACAATTTGTTTTCCATCTCGTACTGGTGGGCCTTCCTCATCACTAGGTCGCCATCTCTGAACTGCCTCGGCTTTATCTTGGAGTTGTATTTACGTTCGACCCTTCTCTTTACTGCTTTGGCCTTCACCCGCGCTTCCTCCCTGACCTCGTCCAGCAAATCCAAGTTCATCCTCCTTTCTTCGTTCGAATCTTCCGACACGAAGTTTAGGAATCTCGGCGAGCTTTCCTGGATTTCAACTGGAATCATCGCATCGCATCCATACACTAAGCTAAACGGGGTTTCGTGGGTTCCCGATTGCTCAGTAGTATGATATGCCCACACTATGCGGGGAACCTCCTCAGCCCAAGACCCCTTGGCTTTTTCCAGCCTCCTCTTTAGTCCTCTCAGCAGAACTTGATTAGCGGACTCCACTTGCCCATTCGTTTGCGAGTGTTCCACGAAAGCAAACACCTGTTGTGTCCCGATGTCCTCGCACAGCTTCTTCAACAGGTGGCTTGCGAACTGGGTCCCATTGTCTGATACTAGACGCTTGGGCACGCCAAAACGACACACAATATTCTTCCATACGAAACTCTGGATTTTGTGTGCGGTGATCTGGGCCACTGGTTATGCTTCAATCCATTTCGTGAAGTATTCGATCGCCACAACCAAATACTTCATTTGTCTGATTGCCAATGGGAAGGGTCCCAGGATGTCGATTCCCCACGTGTGGAACGGCCAAGGGCTGTAGATTGACTTTAACTCTTCTGGGGGCGCCTTATGCCAGTCGGCGTGCTGCTGGCATTGCTTGCAACGCTGGGCATATCTCTTGCAATCTTCCCTCATCGTGGGCCAGTAATAGCCTGCACGGATAGTCCTTGTTGTCAGCGATCGACCTCCAATGTGGCTCCCGCAAATCCCCTCATGGAGCTCAGCCATAATCCTCGTGCACTTCTCTCCGTATACACATACAAGAAGAGGGTGTGTAAATCCGAACCTGTACAGCTCGCCGTCAATAAGGGTAAACTTGTTGGAGCTCTTCTTTATCTTCCTGGCCTCTCTTGAGTCGGCTGGAAGCACGTCGTCCGCTAAATAGCGTTGGTATGGCGTTATCCACGTGTCTGGCACGTGGACAGCACAAACTTGCATCGATCTCACCTCTTCCACTGAACGCGCTCTGACCCTCGGCGTCCTCAAAGTTTCCTGCGTTAGGGACCTATGGCTTCTCGCTGTTGTTTCCGTCGATGTGCAAACATGAAGAACCTGGTGGTCTGCCACGAATGCTCGAGGCGCTTTCAAGGTTTCTTGAATGACAGTCCTCTGTCTGCCCCCCTTGCCCGAACTGGCGAGCTTGGCTAGCAAGTCAGCTCGGGCATTCTGCTCTCTTGGCACGTGCACCACTTCAAACAAAGCGAAAGATCTCCTTAGCTCTTGCACGTACTCCAGGTAGGCTGCCATCTGCGGATCCTTGGCTTGGAACTCGCCAGTTACCTGTCCAGTGACCAACAACGAATTGCTCTTGGCCATCAGCACCCTCGCCCCCATTTCCTTTGCCAACAGGATTCCGGCGATCAAAGCCTCATACTCTGCTTGATTGTTGCTTGCTTTGAAAGCAAACCTCAGTGATTGCTCTATCAACACGCCGTTGGGTCCTTCCAAAATGACCCCAGCCCCGCTGCCCAGCTGGTTGGACGACCCATCAACCGAGAGTACCCAACGAAAGTCACCCTTGGCGCTCTGTGCTATTTCGGAGCACAGCTCGACCACAAAATCAGCGAAGATTTGCCCCTTGATCGATCCTCGGGGTACATATTTGATGTCGAATTCCAACAGCTCAACCGCCCACTTCACCATCCATCCGGCCATATCTGGTTTCTTCAGAACCTTTTGGATTGGCAAATCAGTCATTACCAACACCGTAAAGCTCTGGAAGTAATGGCGCAGTCTCCTCGCCGAGAATACAACCACCAACGCTGCCTTTTCTAGGGCCTGGTACCTCACCTCTGGGCCTTGCAGCACCTTGCTAACAAAATAGATGGGCCTTTGGATCTGATCTTAACCCTGGACGAGCACTGCGCTGATTACCCTCTCAGTTATGGCAAAGTACAGCCTGAGTGGTGTTGCGGCTTGGGGCTTGCATAGAACTGGTGGGCTCGCCAAATATTCCTTGAGCTTTGCGAAGGCCTCCTCTCACTCCTTCGTCCAGACAAACCTGTTGTTCCTCTTCAAACACTGGAAGTATGGGTGGCCCTTCTCTCCGCTTGCCGATACGAATCGGGACAGGGCGGCCATCCTCCCGGTGAGTTGCTGCACCTCCTTCATAGTGGCGGGGCTCCTCATTGCCAAGATGGCGGTACACTTCTCGGGGTTAGCCTCGATTCCCCTCTCCGACAGGAGAAACCCCAGAAATATCCTTGCTTCCACACCAAAAACACACTTTTAAGGATTCAGTTTCAGCTTGTACCTGGCTATCGTGATGAACAACTCTTCCAAGTCGGCGACGTGCTTGTCTTTCTCCAGGGACGTCACGACCATGTCGTCGACGTATGCCTGTACATTCCTTCCGAGCATAGGTGCCAGCACCTTGTCCATCAGCCTTTGGTACGTGGCCCCTGCATTCTTCAACCCGAAGGGCATTACCCTGTAGCAATAGCATGACCTTTCCGTCATGAAGGCGGTCTTCTCCTCGTCCATGGGGTGCATTTTGATTTGGTTGTACCCCGAGAAGGCATCTAGAAAACTGAGCAGCTTGCACCCCGATGCACTGTCAACCAGGGCGTCTATGCCTGGCAAAGGATAAGAATCCTTTGGGCAGGCCTTGTTCAGGTCTGTGAAGTCGACACACATCCGCCATTTTCCGCTACTCTTGACCAGAACAACATTGGCGAGCCATTCTGGATATTGGATCTCCCTGATGTGGCCCGCTGCTAGGAGTTTTTGTGTCTCTTCTTTGATCGCCTGTCTCTTCTCCTCATTGAACTTTCTTCTTCTTTGGCGGATAGGCCTGACTTGGGGGTCCATTGCTAAGCGGTGGCACTAGAAATCGGGGTCGATTCCCGGCATGTCTGAAGCAGCCCACGCAAATGCATCCAAATGTCTACTTATCACCTTGGCGATTTGGTCTTGCGTCTCGCTCTCCAGGGTTCTTCCCAACTTAAACACCTTGCCGCTGATCTCCTTCTCGAGCCATTCCTCTATTGGATGAGGTTTCCTTTCGCTGGCTATCAGTGCCTTCGCGATACCGATTTCTCTGGCGGTCTCCGAGCAGTTTCTTTCTCCCTCCAAGCTCTTGGATCTCGCCTCTACATCCTCCATCGGCACATCGCCCTCGGCGACCACCTCTAACACCGTATCCGAAACTCGTCGGGATTCCTGCGCCGGCTCCGCGCCAGGGGGAGGCGTTGTGGTTACGTGGCACACAGACCTCTTGTTCTTGAGGCTGTTTTCGTAGCACTTCTTCGCCTCCTTCTGGTCAGAACAAATAGTGATGATCAGACCCTCCATAGACGACAGTTTGACCTTCATGTGCCTTGTCGAAGGCAAAACTCCTGTTCTGTTGAGCGTTGGCCTTCCCAACAGTATGTTGTATGCTGACGGGGCATTTATGACAAGATACCTGATCTTCTCCGTTCGTGAGGCCAAACCATCAGTGAAGGTCGTCCTCAACTCAATATACCCTCTCACCTCCACTTGGTCTCCGACGAAACCGTACAAGCAGCCCCCATATGGCCTCAGTTGATCGGGGGACAGTTGTAACTTTTCAAAAGTCGGCCAGAACATCACATCTGCTGAGCTTCCTTGGTCGACCAGCACCCGGTGGACAGTCCTTCCCGCCGTGACAAGCGAGATTACAATAGGGTTGTTGTCGTGAGGCACAATGTCCCTAAGGTCCCCCTTGGTGAACGTGATGTCCATGTCGGGTGAGTGATCCTAAAAAATTTCCACTAACATCACTGACCTTGCGTACCTCTTGCGTTGCGACGCAATGCACCCCCCGTCAGAGAATCCACCAGCTATGGTGTGGATTTCACCGTGAATGGGCACCTCGTGCTGCTGCCCTTCGCTGCCCGCCGGTTGGGATCCTGACGCTTGGCCCGCTTGCTTCTCCAGCAAGTAGTCCTTCAAAAAACCACATTTGACCAACTCGGCGAGCTGGTGTCCCAAAGCCAAACACGAGTTGATAGAGTGACCGAAGCTCTTGTGGAACTTGCACCATGCGTCTGGTTTTGGTCACAAAACTTTTTCCGTCGTTTTCTCAGGCACCTTGAGCCTGGCAACAATGTTTGGGATGGCGATCAAATCGGCCAACCCCATTACAAACTCGTACCTTGGGGGGCGATTAGTCTCTCTAGGCCGCCCTGGCCCCTTGTTCTTATTTTTCTTAGGGTCGTAAGGATGGCACGTCCTTTGGTCTCTCTTCCCCGCCACCGCCTCCATTACCCTCTGCGGCTGGACCCTTGCTTGGGCGCGCGGTTTAGTTGGGGCCAAGTTTCCCCTCTTCTCGGAGACTTCGCTCTTGGCGGCGATGTGAGCCACAGCACGTCGCCGGATTTCAGCAAATGTGGCGGGGTGACTCCTGATAAGCGACTCACTAAAAGGCCCAGGTAACACACCCTTTTTGAAGGCGTGCACAAACATTTCTTTGTCTTTTTCTGGCAAACGGACTATCTGAGCTCCGAATCTGTTCAGGAAATCCTTCAAGGACTCCCCTTGGTACTGCCTTGTATCAAACAGGTCGTAAGACACCAATGGTGGCGCCTTGTTCACTATATACTGCTCAACAAACATCTTGGAACACTGTTGAAACGTGGTAATGTGCCCAGTAGGTATGCTGACGAACCAGTCCAACGCTGTTCCACTCAGAGTGCTCATGAACACCTTACAGTAAACCGCGTCTGAGCCCCTCGAGAGCATCATCTGGGTATGAAACGCCGTGAGGTGGGCTTCAGGGTCCTCCACCCAGTGAACAACGCTTTCACCGCCACAATGTTTGTCGGGACCACCGAGTCCATGATCTCTTGGGAAAAAGGCATGGGAAAGCTGTGCGGTGGGGACAGGGGTGCAGATCTGTCTCCGACCACACGCTCCTCCCGCTCCTGAAGGGCTTTGCGCAGCTCTTCGTTGATCCTGTTGAGTTCTTCATTTCTAGCTTGTGAGGCTACCAGCGCCTCATGCATCCTTTCCTGTTCAGAACGCGATGCAACCACGTTCTCCTACAGCGTACTCATCATGTCCATCACTTGTGTCAAGGACACAACATCTTCGTCTGTTGATGGCGCGACTGAACTGGAGTGCGTTGTCCTCATCTTTTCTCAGCAAACTCAGCAACTCAAAGAAACTCCAAACAAACAGTGAAAACTTCCAGGAATCGCCTGCGACAACGAGCAGTCGAACAGAAAACACCAAAACCACAACAAACACGAACTATGGTTGGGAATCACCTTTTATACAGCCCCACGGTGGGCGCTAGATGATCCTGTCGGTTGACCCAGCGCAAGAGCGTTGCCTCGTCACGTTCTTCCTCACCAGCTTGACACCACGTGCCCTTCAAGTCCACAGCACGAAAAGCCTCTTCTGAGAACCTAAAAAACACAAGGTGGTGCCTCTGCGGCCGGTGGCGCTCCGACGCTCAAGTCAGTGACAAGAACACCCAAAAAACTGAGAGAAAATATGCGCTGTAGGACCGTACTAAAAGCACACAACCCTAGCAGAATCAGCCGTAATGAAAAACGTACCTCTGCAAATTCTGTTAAGTTTACCTTTATAGCTAGGTTTCACAATCTGGGCTGGGGTCGCAGGTTGCACCCAGCCCTACACGTGTCATCATCTGAGCTAGGATAACTCGAGCGTCATTTCTTTATTGCTCCCAGCCCTACACGTGTCATCACCTGGGTTGGAGTAACTGATAGCATCCAACCCTACACGTGTCGTCATCTGGGTTGGGGCAACTTGAACGTCACTTCTGGGTCTTCATCAGCTTCAATATGAGCTTGTCGGGAGATCTGGCGACGTGCTTCCTGCGGCTGTATCAAGCTACCTGATCGCCAATCGCCAAACACGTCGATGACAGGCAAACCCAGCGAGAACTGGCCATGCTCAGCGTAGAACGCCGGCTCCATGACCGGCGACTACACTCACCTCTGAACCATCCATCTCTACCTTGCTCACGGGCTTCGCTGAGCACGCCCCACATGGTCACGTGCACGACACGTCGTCACACCTGACGACCTAGTCGGTACAAAATCCTTTGAAGTTGGATATGCTTGTTGTTGTTGAGTTGTTTTAGAATAGGATCTAGGGTAGATTATCTGTGTTAATCCACTCTTGATTGAATACAAAGCTTATGCATTCTCAAACCTTTTAATTGAAAGTGTTTTTCAAACTAAGTGAAAAACAACCTGTTGTTTTGTCGAAACAACCGATTGTTTTATACTTTGGTGTTTTTAGAAAGGTTGAAAACTGTTTTTGATGGTTGACTTGCTGTCAAACCAAAACATCCGATTGATTCGAGCATTCAACAGATTGTTTGTTTTGGAACCATAACAGAAAACTGTTTTGTGCTTTGACTGAGCTTTAAATGATTTTATAACTAAATACGCTCCAGTTTTAAATGCTTTGACCAGTCTTTGAAAGCAATAAATAGTTTGTTCAGTTTATGTAACAAACAAGAACTGAGTTTTAACCAAAGAAAAACAGATTTGAGTTTTTCACTGATTTTGCTTTTGAAGAGTTGAATATTGCTTTGAGATTGCTTTGATCAAGAGAGTGTGGAATAGGATTTTCATCTTGTATTGATTTCAGATTTTTCTGTAACAAGTGTAATCCTTTTGTACGTTGAGAAAACTCTATGTGTGAAGTTGAGAAGTGTTGTGTGCTCTTGAGGTTGTCAAAGGAAGTGTGTGTCTTGAGGGGATCAAGGTCACTTCTTTGGTGGTGTTGTAAGTAATCTAGGGTTGATTGCTTAGTGGATTCCAAGTGGTTTCTAGGAAGACTGGATGTAGCTCTTGGTTTAAGAGTGAACCAGTATAAACATGTGTGTGCAATCTCTCTATCCCTTGAACTCTTTAATTTCAGTTTATACTTGTGAACTAGTATAAACAACCGCTTGTTTCTACGAAACAACCGATTGTTTTTCTGGTGTTGTGCTATATTGCTTTGTGTTTTTGGCACACTGAATTCTTAATCAAGTTTTCTCGAAGGAATTTCATTCTAGACTTAAAAGTTTGCGAAAACCCTCTTTAAACCATTCACCCCCCTCTAGTCTAAAGCCATACATTCTAACAATTGGCATCAAGAGCTTGGTACTTGAAAGATAATCAAGTTTGATCCGAAAATCTTTTTCTATGGCTGGAAAATTATATTTTGAGGAAGGTGCTTCAATCTACAAACCACCTTTATTATGTGGTTTGAATTATAAGTATTGGGAGGCTAGAATTAAAATCTTTGTTGAATCCATTGATCAAGGAATTTGGGATTCAATCGAAAATGTCCCTTTCATTCCAAAGCTTAAAAAGAATGGATCTTTTATTGCAAAACCTTGGTCCCAATGGACCATTGAAGAATGTAAGATGGTCAAGCTTGATTGTACTGCTCAAAACATAATAGCTTCTGCACTAGATACTAATGAGTTTTTCAGGATATCAAAATGCAAATCTACTAAAGAGATGTGGGACACACTCAAAGCTACTCATGGGAACATCAATGAATCAAAGGAAGTAAGGTCAAGAAGTCAAGCACGAAGGAAAAGGAGGCAAAACAGAAAAAGCCTCAACCTCTGCTTCATGGCCAAAAAGGAACATGACTCAAGTTGATGAGAATCAACTAAAGGTGGCTTTTTATAATGAAGAACAAGATCATTCGCCTTCACATTTAAAGTTTTTCTTGTTAATCTTTGCAAAAGATAAAGCCCAAGCCCAAGCCCAAGCCCAAGAAGGCCAAAGCCCACAAAAGCCCAAAGCCCACAAAAGCCCAAAGACCATCCCATGAAGGGCAAGGCCAAGTTTTAAATAAATATTGTTTAGAAAGGTGCTTAGAGGGAAACATTAGAAACCTCTATTGTTAAAGCATCTTTTAGTCTTTAGTTAAGAGTCTTAGGGGGGGTGTATTAGTAGATAGGTGTAGGAGTAAATAAGGAGGTGCCAAAGTGAGAGAAAGGATCACACCTTCCTCATGCCTTGTTTTAGGCGCAAATTCTAGAAGCTTTTTGGGAGGGAGTTTTTTTGAATTTGTGTAGCTTACATTTCAGCACCTTAGGCTATAAATAGAGGTGCTCTCTTTGTAAAATTCAGATTGGAATTAATCTAAGAAAACTCTACTCAAATTTTGAGTGACCTTTGGAGAGCTTTTGGAGCCTTCTTCTCTAGTCTTATCTTGATGGATCAATGGAGTCCTCAAGTGGCGGCATCACTCTCATCTAGGAGCATTCCACACTTCTAGTGGCGAGATCATCCATCCTCCTTCCATCTTCATGAGCATTCTCTTCTCCTTCCTTTCTTCTTCTTCAATTGTTCATGTTGCTTTGTGTTCTTGAGTTTTTCAGTTTCGGTTTTTCTATTTTCCAGCACTTGTTCTGTTTTGTTGTTTAAATCTGTTCGGTCATTCCAGTTTTCATATCTTTGTTGATTCAATTTGACAATATTTGGTTCATCCAAATGAGTTTGGGATTTGGTGCTAGTTATTGGTGAGTTCTTGTCTTAGAACCATGATCCAACTCTAAGAAAAGTGCCTCTATATTTTCCAGCTCAAGGTGATTCCTAAAAATGTCAAGAATCTTGTTCTATGTGGCTATTGGAATCACATCACAAGTAGTGTAAGTTCTTCTAACTCCTCAAACTCTAAAATTACAGTCAATTGCTTCAAGCTTTTCAAGAAACACATGAAGAAGCTAACCGATTGACCCTCTTGAACAACCGGTTAAAGGGAATGAATAGCTAGCTTGAAAACAGAGTCAAAACACTGGAAGAGGAATTGGAAAATTCAAAAACAGATTTTGAAAACCTTGAAATAGTTTACAAAAGCTCCTCTTGCAAGTGTGATACTCTTATTTGTGAAAATTGCGAAAATCTTGAAAAGAAAGTTCATTATCTTGTTAAAATTGTGGATAAGCTTTCTAAAGGTCAATCCAACTTTGAGAATGTCTTGGCATCTCAAAACTGTGTTTTTGGAAAAGCTGGATTGAGGTTTAACCAACAGAACAAGCAAGATAGATTTTCAAAGTCATTTTTGAAACTGCCACAAAAATAACCGATTGATCTGTCGAAACAACCGGTTGTTACATGCTTCTACTGCATGAGAAGAGGCCATTATGTCAGATTCTGTAAAATCAGAAAATATGTTGAGGGGCTTTATAAAGTGGATTCCTAAGTGTAGTAAAGGTTCAAATGATAAATGTAAACCAAATGTACCCACATTCATAAGGGGACCAAATCTTTGTACTTGAAAATCTTCTTTGTAGGAAACCTTGCAGGAGAGCATGCAACAATGGTACCTGGACAGTGGGTGCTGAAAGCACATGACTGGGGACAAATCAAAGTTTCTAAGCATCTCCTTTAAGCAAGAAGGGCAGGTTTCCTATGGGGACAACAACAAGGGGAGGATTCTTGGGAGAGGATCCATAGGAGACAAAGATATCTTGGTCATTCATAATGTTCTCTATGTAGAAGGATTAAAGCACAATCTGCTGAGCATTAGTCAATTGTGAGACAAAGGATATCAGGTTATCTTCAAAACAAACTCTTGTGAAATCTGTCTTCCCAACACAAAAGAGGTAATGTTGATTGGTAAGAGAATTAAGAATGTTTATCTTCTAGATATCTCTTCTCCTTGTTCAATTGGTTGTCTTCTATCCAAGCATGATGAGTCTTGGCTTTGGCATAGAAGAATTGCTCACATTCACATGAATCACTTGAACGAGTTAATTTCTAAAGATCTTGTGATTGGGCTGCCAAAGCTCAAGTTTGAGAAGGACCATATTTGTGAAGCTTGCCAAAAGGGCAAACATGTGAAAAACTCTTGATCCGGTCGGTTACATTTTAGGGTGACGTCAGTGACCGATGTCCACGTGGGCCATACTTAGTGGGACACGTGGGCCAGGGAAGCTGATGCATCTTGAAGAGAGCGATCAGGCGGAGATCCGTGATCAGAGGGAATGCGCGATCATCGACTAGGTGAGCCACGAGGCTGATCGGTCGTTATGTCACACGCAGTTATGCTGGGAACGAGAGGGAATTCCCGGTGAGAGCGCTGCAGCCGAGCCTTGTGTGGCATGGCGTCGAGAGTCAGAGAAGCCATACGCCTTTCGGTACCGTGCACAAGGGCGGTCTGAGGAAGCTGGCGGTCGGTCAGCACCCTGTGGCCCATGGCATTCGTGGGCAGAAGGGGTGATCGTTCGCACGACAGGGAATACCTGGTATGCGCACTGGTCCAAGTCGCACCTGGTACCTACGTTGAGGTTGCCCGAGACACCCAACATATGAAACACGCTAAGTTACTTCGTACGCGGATAACTTAGGGGTGTGACAAGGTATATAAAGGGGTTCCATGCTCATTTCTAGGGACGTTTTCATACGGATAAGTGGCTAGTTTTCGCACAGAGAGAAGAGAGAGAATTCACAGTGAACACGGTCCTCACAGAGATTACAGAGTGAACTACTCTTTGGTGGTTTTGTTCGCTGACTTACAGAAGGCTGAGTTAGACGTTGCGAAGCCTTCAAAGGTCAAGACACCGGCAAGATCATTTGGCGCCCACCGTGGGGTCGTGTGAATTTGTGATCCCATCCACTATGCTGTTAGATTTCATTCGTTTTTTAGACTCTTTGTTGAAAGAATGAGGAAGACAAGGCAATCTTCACCTGCGCCATCAGCTGAGGAAGGGGCTGTAACAATGGCGCAAGAAAGGATGCAAGCGGACTTGGCTGCATCACAAGGCCGGAATGAGGATTTGAACCGGGTTAATGAGGAGCTGCGCAAGTCTTTACGGGCGAAGAGGGAGGGAATGGCGGAGGAAGGGGTGGCGCTGCCACCATCTCCCCCCAAGACCTTCCCCATGCCATTTTCGTCTGAGATCATGGGTGCAGTGGTACCACCAGGCTTGGTGGGGGTGAAGGCCTCTTTTACGGGGGTGGAGGACCCTGAGGCGCACCTGACGGCGTTTCATACCCATATGATGCTCTCTGGAGGCTCGGACGCCGTATACTGCAAACTGTTCATGAGCACCCTCAGCGGGATTGCGATGGAGTGGTTCGTAAGCTTGCCGGAGGGCCACATCACTTCGTTTCAACAATTTTCGAAGCTGTTCATGGAGCAGTATATTGTCAACCGGGCACCCCCTGTGGTGTCGTACGATCTCTTTGACGTGCGCCAGAACCAAGGTGAGTCCCTCCGGGACTACCTTTGCCGTTTTGGAGCTCAGGTGGTAAGGCTACCCAGCAAGGACGAGGACATGCTGGTACATGCGTTCAAGAAAGGGATTCTTGCGGGGCCCTTTAGTGAATCCCTGATCAGGAATCGCCCCAGCACGTTCGCGGAGGTTAGGCGTCGTGCTGTGGCACACATCGCGGCAGAAACAGCAGTTTCTGAGAAACAGGAAAGCGCGATCCCTAATAAGTCGCGCGCAGGACCCAGCAAGACTCAGCAGCCAATGAGGGTGCATGAGGCCAAGGAGGGAAAGAGGGCTCAGGGAAAACCTCGCCCTTATGAGATCCTCTGCAACTACTTTGGGCATAACGCCTCAGTAGACGTCTTCCTGCATTTCTTCGAGGCGAAGAACCCTGGGGATAGGTCTTGGGTCAGCCTGAATGGAGTTGCTGGACGAGTGATCTTGGGCCTGTACCTGCAATCGTTTAAAGATTGGAAGGGCAGGTTCTACATGATCTCTTCTACTTAGCAAAGCCCAACGCTGCTCGAGGGGTTTCCCCTTTATTGGGTTCCTGGAGTCGAGTTCAAGAAACCCCGGGGCCTTGAAGCCATGGCCCCCTACGAGGGCGAGCTGTGTAGGTTGCTCCTAGGGGCAAAGTATAACTCGGCTCTTCTCATCAAACACGAGTTTGATGTGGTGTCTCTGAAGAAGTACATAAGTAGGCTCTTCTTCTTGCACCCCTTAGAATACTTGCACACTCTCATGCATACTTGCATAACATTTTATCCACTTGCATAATTATGCCATCTAACTCTTCTTTTTACCCTTGATGTAGATATGACTTCGGGGAAAGATAGGAGGAGGGCATTGCTAGAGCTTGCCCGGACCAGGAGAGCCAAGGGGACCGGTTCTTCCTCCTCCACTACCGAGCCCATCGCAGCTCCCCCTCTCTCGGTCGCGCCAGCTGAAGGCCTCGAGCCAGAGAGGAAAAGAAGAAGGCTAGTAAAGGCCTTTCCCACCACTGTGGCGGTCGCTGCTGATCCTACCCCCTCAACCGAGGAGGAGAGTTCTGGCTCTCCTCTCATACATCGCAAGAGGAAACACCAAGAGGTTGGGGGGGCTTCTTCTCTCAGGCCTGAGGAAATTGAAGTGGTACAGATCGAGGAGGGTTCACCCCCACCTCCTCCTACTCAACCTGCCTCAGCACCAACTTTCTCTCCCTCCCCTCAGCGCCTACCATCTCCGACGCCTCAACCTTTGTCTCCAGCATCACTTCCACATCCACCCCCAGCGGGCCAAGCTATTGGTCAACTCACTCCACCTGCTGGGGGTGATTCTGCCCATTCAGGGGGTCTCTCAAGACTTCCTGCATCACCACCACCGTCAACCTCTGCTGCTATTGCTGAAGGTGGTGAGGCCAGCTCGCAGCCAAGCAGCTCTGGCGCTAACAATGAGAATTTCAGTCGGGTCATTGCCCTGGTTCGACACTTCATACGCAGCCGTGACCTTCTCGAGTGGAGTGGGCAGGAGGTGGACATACACTTGGCCAAGCAGATAGTGCTTTCCCTAGAGTTTTCCACCCAACACCGCAAGCAACTAGTCCTGGAGAAGAGGATCAATGATGAGAATCAAATAAATGAGGCTTTTATTAATGGAGGAAGAGGACATCCACCCTCACATTTGAAGTTCTTCCTTCTAGTCTTCTCAAAATTAAAAGAAGACATAAAATAAAGATGAGGCCCAAGCCCAAGCCCAAGAAGGCCAAAGCCCAAAAAGCCCAAGTCCATCCCATGAGGGGCAAGGCCAAGCTTTGAAATACTATTGTATTGTTTTAGGAGGTGTGGTTATTAAATAAAGGAGTGTGAAAATGTAAAATAAAGTCACATTACCCATGTGACTTAGGAGAGTGGTGTAGGTGTAGTTTTTGGGAGGTGTCATAGTAGAAAAAGGTCACACCTCCCATGTGACTTGTTTTTGGTGGGAATTTCAAATGAGTTTATTTGAAATTTCCCACCTATTTTTCAGCACCTTAGGCTACAAATAAAGGTGCTTCCTTTGTAAAATTCAGATTGGAATTAATCTAAGAAAACTCTACTCAAATTTTGAGTGAACTTTGGAGAGCTTTTAGCCTTCTTCTCTAGTCTTATCTTGATGGATCATTGGAGTCCTCAAGTGGCGGCATCACTCTCATCTAGGAGCATTCCACACTTCTAGTGGCGAGATCATCCAACATTCTTCCATCTTCATGAGCACTCTCTTCTCCTTCCTTTCTTCTCTTTCTATTGTTTTTGTTAGCTTGTGTTCTTGAGTTTTGGTTTGGTGTTCTTGCTGTTTTTTATGAGTTTTGGTTCGGCAGTTTTATATTTCAGTCCATTCATCTTGTTCCTTTGCTTTTCTTACTCTTTTGTTCGGTTCAATTTGACTAAAATTGGTTCATCCAAATGAGTTTGGGATTTGGTACTAGTTTTTGGTGAGTTCTTGTCTTAGAACAATGATCCGACTCTAAGAAAAGTGCCTCTATAATGTCCAACTCAAGGTGATTCCTAAGAAGGTCAAGAACCTTTCTCTATATGGCTATTGAAATCACATCAATCAAGGAGCTTGAGCACGACAAGGAGTCACTGCAGAGTGACTTTGAAGTTGCCCAAGGATCCGTGGACCTGATGAGGGACATGGTGGAAAAGTCCAGGAAAGAGTACCTATCTCAAGTCCAAGAGACCATCAAGACTGAGATCTTGATGGGGCAAGCTGTCAACGCTCTGGACAGCGAAGTGGTGGAGCTGAGGAGCAAGGTAATTAACTTGGAGGCTGAGACTTCCTCCCTACGCCAACTGAACTCACAACTAGCGGGGGATCTCAAGTCCACCAAGGAGGAGGCCACTGAAGGGGGGAGGAAATTTGAGAAGGCAGTGGACGAGCTTTTTGCGATGAAGGTGGAGCTTGCCGAAGCAAAGGGCAAACTGGGATAAGCTATCTCTTCCATTGCTTCCCTCACCGTTGAGAAGAACGCCTTGGAGAGTTCAAAGCAAAAGCTCGAAGCTGACAACGCCGAACTTATGAACGTGGGTGCTGACGCCCTTGCTGATGGGTTCGAGTTGGCATTCGAGCAGATTCGTTGCGTTCTTCCTGACGTGGACCAGTCGCAGTTCAGCATCTACCACGAAGTGGTAGATGGAAAGCTCATTCCTCCTTCTTAAGTTTTCCTCTTGTAATTTCATATTTCTGTGTACTTGAAACTTGTATATAAACCTTGGTGTGAATACATACTCGTTTCAGCTATATGCTTCTTCTCTCGTACCTTCTTAAGCTTCATCTTTCTTTTTGCACACGACTAACTGTTAACTAGCTTAGGTTTAGCGCGATCTGTACTCTTTGATCTTGGCCTCTACCTTGATCACGACTAACTACTCCCTTAGCTTTGTCTTTAACAGTTCTTATGCATAGCTTCGTGCTAGACGACTGACTAGGCATAGTCTGGCTGCTTCGGCTTGTTGTGTAAGAACTTGTTTGGAAAAGCTTCCTCCGACAAGGCACTACGCACTAGCATCCACCGACAACTCATCAGTCATCGTTCTTCGGTCTTCAACTTGCTTCTTTGTCGCTCTAGCGCTAAGTGCATAGAGGACTTTGGCATCGATCGTCAGAAGTGATGCCTTGTTTGGGGGAAGAAGAGTGTTTCTCGATAACCCCTCTTATCTTTCCCAAGGTCATCAACCTTGAGCGGATCAGGTCGTTCTTTCCCTTCCTCACTCCTGGGGTGAGAAGGGTTTAAACTAAGAGCTTTTACTGGGCCAATATTGGTATATGCCAAGTGGGTAAGGACGTTTGTCGAAATCCTTCCTTTCCCTCTCTTGGTCTTACTAGCACCCCTGGCCTTTCGAACCCTAGTCGCCTGCACTCGTACCTGGGGTGAGGAGGACTTAGATTAGCGCCCATATTCGCGCCTAGGGCGAATAAGGCCTAACCGATCACCTGCACTCGCGCCTGGGGCGAGGAGGATTTTAACTTGAAAACTTTCGCACACTTGATATGCTGATAATCTTTTCATTGGGTGGCCTCGTTAAAAACCCTCCTTAGGGAAAAGAGTGCCCCCTTATCTGTTCAACTGTTTTCAGTATATACACTGAGTGTGTCTTTAGCGCGAGAACGCAACTACTTTACAACTTAACTGAAATAAAATTTCAAGTGGGTGGCGTTCCACGTTCTTGGGATTGCTCCTCCTTCCAGAGTCTCCAGCCGATAAGCTCCATTCTCCAATGCCTCAACCACCCTGTATGGACCTGTCCACTTTGGAGACAACTTGTTTTCCATCTCATTCTGATGCGCCTTTCTCATCACCAGATCACCTTCCTGGAAGCGCCTGAGCCTCACCTTGGAGTTGTGCCTCCGTTCTACTCTTCTCTTGACAGCTTCAGCGCTAACTCTGGCTTCTTCTCGCACTTCGTCCAGTAGGTCGAGATTCACCTTTTGCTCTTCGTTGGATTCTTCGGCAATGAAATTCAAAAACTTGAGGGAGCTCTCCTGTAATTCCACGGGAATCATGGCATCTATCCCATAGACAACGCTAAAGGGTGTCTCATGGGTGCTGGACTGTGGAGTGGTATGGTAGGACCATACGATTCTGGGGACCTCCTCTGCCCATTTTCCTTTAGCTTTCTCTAGTCTTCGCTTCAGCCCCCTGAGCAATACTCGGTTGGCTGACTCCACCTGCCCATTGGTTTGTGGGTGTTCCACCGAGGCAAAAACCTGTTGTATCTTTAACTCCTCGCACATCTTCTTTAGCTGATGACTTGTGAACTGGGTGCCATTGTCGGAGACCAGCCTCTTGGGTACTCCGAAACGACAGACAATGTTCTTCCAGACAAAGTGCTCGACTTTCTGTGCGGTGATGTGCGCGACTGGTTCTGCCTCCACCCACTTGGTGAAATACTCGATGGCCACGATGAGGAACTTCATCTGCCTTATCGCCAGGGGAAAAGGTCCTAGGATGTCGATTCCCCATGTGTGAAATGGCCATGGGCTATGGATGGACTTCAACTCCTCGGGAGGTGCCTTATGCCAATCTGCGTGAAGTTGACACTGTTTGCAACGTTCAGCATACCTCACGAAGTCTTCCTTCAGCGTTGGCCAGTAGTAACCCGCGCGGAGGATCCTACTTGCCAAAGCGCGACCGCCCACATGACTTCCGCACACCCCCTCGTGTAGCTCTGACATAAGCCTAGTGCATTGCTCGCCATACACGCAGATCTGCACAGGATGAGAAAACCCAAATCTAAACAGGTTTCCATCAATCAAAGTAAACTTACTCGAGCTCCGCTTTATTCTTTTTGCCTCTGTCGGGTCCAGTGGGAGTACACCATCTTCTAAATACAACTGATATGGTGTTATCCACGTGTCGGGCTCCCTAACAGCGCAAACTTCCATCACCTCATCGGTCTTTGCCGGTCGCGCTCTAACCCTTGGCGCTTTCAACGTCTCTTGAGTCAGCGAACGATGACCGATCGCCAGACGCTCCATTGATTTGTACACTTGGAGTACCTGGTTGTCTGACACGAACGCTCGCGGTACCTTCAGGGTCTCCTGAATGATGGTCCTCTGTTTTCCCCTCTTGCCTGAGCTGGCCAGCTTGGCAAGCAGGTCTGCTCTGGCATTTTGCTCTCTCGGCACATGAACCAGTTCAATCTCGGTGAAGGACGTCTTCAGGAGTTGTACGTATTCCAGGTAAGCTGCCATCTGGGGATCTTTCGCCTGGAACTCCCCTGTAACTTGCCCGGTGACTAGCAAAGAGTCACTATTGGCAACCAAACTTCTTGCTCCCATTTCTCTTGCTAGCAACATTCCTGCGATCAGGGCTTCATACTCCGCTTGATTGTTGCTAGCCTTGAAAGCAAAACGGAGGGACTGCTCGATCAGCACTCCGTTCGGGCCTTCCAAAATGACCCCAGCGCCGCTCCCCTACTGATTGGAAGAGCCATCCACTGATAATACCCATCGGAAGTCTAACCCTTCTGAAGGTGTCGCGACCGACGACAGCTCGACCACAAAGTCGGTGAACACCTGCCCCTTTATCGGTCCTTGGGGCTCGTACTGAATGTCGAACTCTGACAATTCCACCGCCCACTTGACCATCCTTCCCGCTACGTCTGGTTTCTTTAGCACCTTTTGGATGGGCAGATCTGTCATTACCATTACTGTGAAGCTGTGGAAATAATGTTTGAGTCTTCTTGCTGAAAATACTATCGTCAGGGCAGCCTTCTCGAGCTCTTGGTACCTTGTTTCGGGGCCTTGCAGTACCTTACTCACAAAGTACACAGGCTTCTGAACCTGGTCTTGCTCTTGTACCAGGACTGAACTGACTGCTCTCTCTGTCACAGCAAAGTATAGACGAAGAGGGGTGCCCACTTGTGGTTTACGCAAGACCGGTGGGCTTGCCAGGTACTCCTTCAACTTGATGAAGGCCTCCTCACACTCTTGTGTCCAAAGGAATCTGTTGTTGCGCTTAAGACACTGGAAGTACGGATGACCTTTCTCCCCTCCAGCGAACATAAACCGGGATAACGCTGCCAGTCAACCGATGAGTTGTTGCACCTCCTTCACCGTCGTTGGACTCCTCATTGCCACGATTGTTGCGCACTTATCTGGATTAGCCTTGATCCCACGCTCTGTCAGGAGGAAACCCAAGAACTTCCCAGCCTCCACGCCGAAGATACATTTCTCAGGGTTGAGCTTCAACCTGTACTTGGCGATGGTGGTGAATAATTCCTCCAGATTGGCCACATGATGCTCCTTCTCTCGGGATGTGACCACCATGTCATCTACATATGCATGCACGTTTCTTCCGAGCATGGGCGAGAGCACCCTATCCATAAGTCGCTGATAGGTAGCCCCTGCATTCTTCAGCCCGAACGGCATTACCTTGTAGCAGTAGCAAGACCGTTCCTTCATGAATGTTGTCTTGCATTCATCCCTGGGGTGCATTCTGATCTGGTTGTATCCTGAGAATGCATCCAAGAAACTGAGTAGCTTCCCACCTGATGCGCTATCCACCAGGGCGTCTATACTGGGTAGAGGGTAGGAATCTTTGGGGCATGCCTTGTTGAGGTCAGTGAAGTCCACACACATCCTCCACTTGCCGTTTGGCTTCTGAACCAGTACCACGTTCGCTAGCCACTCTGGGTACTGGATCTCCCTGATGTACCCTGCGGCAAGGAGCTTCTGCGCTTTGTCGTGGATCACTTTCCTCTTCTCTTCGTTGAATTTCCTTCGCCTCTGCCGCACAGGTCGGACTTTAGGATCCATCGACAGGCGATGGCAAAGGAAGTCAGGGTCGATTCCTGGCATGTCAGATGCTGACAATTCGAATGCGCCCATGTGCCTCTCGATCACCCCGGCGATCAATCCTCGTTCTTCTTCGCCGAGCGATCCTCCCAACTTGAACTTTTTCCCCCTTATATCTACTTCCACCCACCCCTCAGCTGGGTGGGGTCTTCTCTCGCTGGCGATGACCGCCCTCGCGATCCCTGACTCGCGAGGAGTGATCATGCCCTCCTCCTCTGCTTCCACCTGAGCTACCTGGGAGCCTCCCAGCGTAGCAGCCTCCATCTCCTGATCGCCAAGCGTTCCCCTAACCACCGATTGCTCTTCGAGCACACCTGGTGGCGGTGTTGAGGTGACATGGCATATGCTCCTTTTCTGCCTGAGGCTGTTCACATAACAGCGCCTAGCTTCAGCCTGATCTGACTTGATGGTTATTAGGGTCCCCTCCATCGACGGCAGCTTCAGCTTCATGTGCCTCGTCGATGGCACTGCACCCAACCTATTGAGTGTTGGCCTTCCTAGCAAGATGTTGTACGCAGAAGGGGCGTTCACCACCACGTACCTTATGTTTTCGGTGCGGGTTGTTGTTCCATCGGTGAACGTCGTCCTCAGCTCAATGTACCCCCGCACCTCTACCTGATCCCCTGCAAAGCCGTAAAGACATCCGGTATACGACCTTAGTTGATCGGGGGACAGCTGTAACTTGTTGAACGTCGGCCAGAACATGACGTCTGCCGAGCTCCCTTGATCTACGAGCACTCTGTGCACTCGCCTTCCTGCTGTGATGAGGGAGATGACCACAGGATCGTTGTCGTGCGGTACAACGTCCCGTAGATCAGTTTTCTTGAAAGTGATATCTACCTCGGGAAAATGGCCATTACCGATCGAGCATACCTTCTTCTTTGTGATGCGGTGCATCCCCCACCGGAGAAGCCCCCCGCAATCGTCTGCACCTCCCCGTGCACAGGGATTTCATGCTGCTGTTCTCCTGCCTGGGACCCCGATGCGCGATCACGCGGCGCCTCCCGCAGGTAATCTGCTAGGAATCCAGACTTTACCAACTCCGCCAGCTGGTGTCCCAACGCCAAGCAGAAGTGGAGTGTGTGACCAAAGGCTTGGTGACACTCACACCACTCGTTCTTTTTACTCCCAAGTACCTTATCTGTCTTCTCTGGTACTCGGAGTCTCGCGGCTATGGCAGGAAGGGCGATCAGATCCGCCAACCCTACCATGAAATCATATCTTGGGGGTGCGTTATTCTCCCTTGCATGCCCCCTGCCTTGGTCCTTCCTGGGTGCATAAGGACGAGGTTCCCCTGCGCCTTCTTTCCCTCCTTTGCCTCATGCACCCTCGTGTGCTGCTGTTGCTTCCCCTGTCCTCCACGCGGCTTCAGCGGTGCAACACTTCCTCTTTTCTCAGAAACCTCTGTCTCTGCCACTATGTGCGCCACCGCGCGTCGCCGGATCTCCGCAAAGGTGCTGGGATGGCTTCTGATGAGCGACTCACTGAAAGGACCAGGCAGCACTCCCTTCTTAAACGCATGCACCAGCATATCCTTGTCCTTGCTGGGCAATCTAACCACTTGGGCTCTGTTCCGTCCGGTTGACCTGGGACGTCTTCGTGCGCAACCTCAACAGTCAGCTAGGGACTCCTTCCCACTGATTACCTGTGGATTCCTGCAAAGAAGGACAAAGGGCGCCCTAGCGGCCGTTTGCACTCCGACACTCAAGTCAGCCAGCAAGAAACACAAAAAACTATGCACCTCCGTATCGGAGCACCGCGTATGGCGCTCTGAAGGTGGTAAAAAGGAAAACTGTGTCTAGTGTATATTTTCTCGTTCTGGCCAAAATCCTTCCCTAGTCCCTTGTGCGTAACCTCAAGGCTCGAGCAAGCAACTAGAGTGTTTCTGGAAAATTAGCCAAAAGTTCCAACAACCCCGTTCCCAACATTCTCGGCGCTATTTAAACTACCCAAGCATTTAAAGCGCCTTAAAGCGCTTTTAATCATCAAACGTAACACACTTAATTAACGCGTCTAATTAGAAAACGTAGCGCATTTAAGACGTTGAAACGCTTGGGAGCCTTTATGACTTTAATTACCTGGTACCTGACTAAACGGTGTTTCTATTCTGATCTGGCTGTCGTACACGTGGAGGGCCTCACAGCACCATGACCCCATCTGGGGACGTTTCTACGTGTGAGTCCTCCTGCTTGGGAGTGCTACTGCGCAAGGGGTGACTTTTTGGGTGCCAACTCATGCCCCCAATCATCTAGTTACTCACTTTGAGAGCGTATCTGCCTTCCTCTCGTACCCTGCACTTGGCTACCCTGGGCGTGACCCTCCCCTTGAGTCGTATCTGTCCCAAAGGCATCTCTGGGGCGGCAGGGGTACTTCACAAGTCAGGCTGCCCTACACTGGTGCTATCCCTATGGCCTTGAAGCCACCTTTTCCTTCTCTTTATCACTACCCCGGATTATCGGGACCTGAGGCCTTCCCACGACGTCGCTCCCTCCATGGTCTTTCCTACCCATGGGTATCGGGGAACCGCGCTGTGACTGCCTTGACTTAATGATAGTTGATCTCAGCGACGCCCTGGTTGGGCGACGCCTCCACCTAGGCGACGCCTTGCCTTGGCGACGCTTCCTCTTGGCGACGCTGGTACTTGGCGTCTCTTCACCTAGGCGACGCCTTGTGTTGACTTTGACTCCTGGCGTTGACTCTGACCTTGACTTTGTCAACGCCCGGATACGGGACGGTACAGGCTCCGAAGCGGTTGAGGTAGTCTTTCAGCGACTCACCTTGATACTGGCGTACATCGAACAGATCGTACGACACCACTTAAGGTGCTCTGTTAACGATGTACTGCTCAGTGAAAAGCTTCGAAAACTGATGGAAGGACGTGATATGACCCTCTAGCAGACTCACGAACCATTCCATGGCGATTCCACTCAGTGTGCTCATGAACATCTTGCAATACACGACATCTGAGCCCCCAGACAGCATCATCTGAGTGTGGAACGCCGTCAGATGCGCTTCTGGATCTTCTACCCCTGTGAACGACGCCTTTACTCCCACTAGGTTGGGAGGTGCCATGGTTTGCATGATTTCAGGGGAGAACGGCATAGGGAACGCTCTCGGAGGCGATGGTGGCATCGACATCCCTTCTCCAACTGCACGTTCCTTCTGCGTCTGTAACGTCCTTCTCAGCTCCTCATTAACGCGGTTCAGCTCATCATTCCTACTCTGCGATGCAGCCAACTCCGCCTGCATCTTCTCTTGTTCAGCTCTCGACGCTGCGACATTGTCTTGCAGCGTACGCATCATCTCCAGGACCTGAGCCATTGTCACAGCTCCTTCCTCAACAGATGGCTCAGGTGATATTTGTCTTGTTCTCCTCATTTTCTCATAAAAAACTCAGCAAAGACTTTGAGAAACTCCAGAAACATTGGTGTGGATGGGACCACGATTCAAATGTGCCCCATGGTGGGCGCCAAATGATCTTTTCGCCAACTCTAGCGTGGAGGAATTGCCTTGTCGCTTCCTTACCCCGCCTATGGCAACTGTGCTATCTGCAAGAATGCTCTCAGGACCTTCTTCGGGAACTTCAAATGCAACCTGCAAAACACACAGACGGCGCCTCTAGCGGCTGTTTGCACTCCAACGCTCAAGTTAGGTCACAGAATCACTAACAAAAATAATGTGTATCTATCTCTCTATGATTCTCTCTTTTTATTCACTCTCTGTGTCTGTGCCTAACAGAATTCTGTTACGCTATTCTCTGCGTGTGTCAGAATTCTGTTATGCTTTTGTGCGAAAATGTACAACAATCAGTGAAGACGTGGGTGTCTGTGTTTTCTGTCTGTACCTTTCATGACACGGAGTGCACCTTTATCTGGGCCGCGCCCCTCTCAGACAGTGACACGTGGAGGCATGCAACTCACATCTAACCGTACATATGCCACTACCTGAAGGGCTCTAGCGCATCTCTTTGTGCGCCTAAGTTATCCCCTTGCGGAGTAACTTAGCGCGTTTCTTCCATCTGGGTGAATCGCTCATTCCCTGGAGAACGCCAGGTGTGGCTGGACTAGGCGCACTCACCAAGCACTGCTCTCTGCATACACGATTTCCCCTTCACGATGTCATGCACGTAATGGGTTGAGAGAGTCACCAATCACTGACTGTTTTACTAACTCCTTCAGGCCACTCTCGTGCACGATTATACCGGCGAGGAGCTCTTCTTTCTCTGAGGTATGATCATGCGAGGTCCATGCGTAACGCTCTCGCTGGGAATCTCAGTCCTAGTTTAACTGCGTGTAACACGAAACCCCGATGACCATGCACCCGATGACTGATCGGTGCTCTATTGCTTCTCGCGTTCTCCCCCCGGGTGTTTATCTTGGAACTGATCTGTCGGTGGTCACTCGGTTACTGAACACCGATCACCATACCGGGTGATCTCCTCCCTAATTTCTCTGCCACCTGATCCACGTGTCACCCTGCGAGTGGTCCACGCGGTTATCCGCTGCTGACATCATCGACTACTAATGACCGACCGGATCAGGTGGGAAGGGAAGGAAAACACCTTTATCCGGGCGCCTAGTCCTTGAGCAGGGGTTAAAGGATTCCTTCGGGACGCCCCCTCCACAAGTATGAATAGCTAGCCCCGGTACCAGATGAGTTAAAATCCGGGCGCCTAGTCCTTGAGCAGGGGTTAAAGGATTCCTTCGGGACACCCCCTCCTCAAGTATGAATAGCTAGCCCCGGTACTAGATGAGTTAAAATCCGGGCGCCTAGTCCTTGAGCAGGGGTTAAAGGATTCCTTCGGGACGCCCCCTCCTCAAGTATGAATAGCTAGCCCCGATACCAGAGAAAGTCCTCCTCACCCTCGAGTGAGTTCAGGCAAGATGAGATTAAAAGTCCTCGGTGCATCCAGGGAAAAGGTAGCCCCTGGGCAAGTTGAGGCACCAGATAAAGTCCTTCTCACCTCAGAGGGAGTTCAGGCAAGAACAGAATACAAGACCTCTTTGCTTAAGCAAATTGAGGCAAGTTCGAAAGTCCCCAGTGCAGAATCAGGCCGGCCCAGTTTAGGCGATGACCTTGAAATGCACATGTCACTTTGCAGATCGGGGAAGCGAGATTTCAGATACTAAGAATGACTCTCGCCTACTGCTCAGTAAGTAATTTCGTGTCAAATGTTATTGCTATAGACTAACCGTTTGTTTAAAATAAGTTGATTGCCAGAAAATTAAACATCAGTCTGCGCTAAGTTAATTGGATTGAGCGAGAGCCCACCAAATTATCAGGTGATCGCACAACAGGTAAAAGACAAACCATGAGCATAAGTTAACACGGTCCGAAGACAAGAAGTCATTACAAACAGATTCGTTGCGCATAGACAGAGGTCGAATATGTAAGTCTTTCAGAATGTTTCTAAAGAAAATGTCAAAAGAAAACAAATAAAAACGTTAATCTGAGGGTACAATTTTGCCGTCTACCACTTCATGGCAAATCGAGAACTGGGAGAGGTCCAAGTCGGGGTAAGCACAAGCGAACTGCTCCAAGGCGGCGCCAAACCCGGAAGTCAGAACGTTTGCGGCGTTGAGGTCAAGTTCTTCACTTTGTTTCTTCAGCTTTTCGTTCTCCTCAAGTGCCTGGGCAAGTTTTGCTACAGATTCGTTCAGCTCCTTATCTTTCTCGCTCAGTTCCTTGGCCTTTTGGTCCATGTCAGCTTTGATGTTACCCAGCAGATCCTCCCTCTCGATTGACTTGGCCTCGAGCTCGTCCGCGTAGGCCCCTTTAGCCTTGAGAGTCTCCTCAAGGCCCGCTATCTTCTCCTGCTGATGCGCGAGTCTGCCCTCGAGTTCAGTGACCTCTAAGAGTTTGGCGTTGAGCTTTTGACCTAGTTCAGCGTTGTTTTTACGTTCGCTCCGCAACTCCTCCTTCAGAGCATTCTCTAACCGCGAAAACTCCAAGCCCCGCATCGTAAGATCACGCTTAAGTTGTTGGACTTGGTCCTTCGCAACACCGGCTTCAGATTCATACTGGCTCAAGGAGTCCCTTAAAGCCTCGCCCATCATCTGGTAAAGGCGTTTCTCTATGCACTCGGTAGTCATAGCGCTAAGGTAAGCGGCGTGGGCTTTCAAGACCTCCTCGACAGGGGCTGGAAGAGCAGAGATTGGAAGAGGAGTCGGGGGTTGGTTCTCGCCGCCGCCTTCATAAGTATGGACAACCAGGGGAACATCAGGACATGGCGGCGACACGTCTGGCTCCACTACAGGTTGGGGAGACCACTGAATGTCCGCAGCTTGCTCCAGAACGCCCTCAGCAGCTGAGGTGTTTGATGGTAGAGCGTCCCCAGCACTCCCAAAGGGTGTAGAGACGCTGGGGGGATTCTCCGCATAATCTGGGCCCGTACTCTCGTTTGCGGGTAGCTCGGTGACAGTTGCCCTGTTCCTTTTACAGATAAGTCCATCTTCAGTGCTCTCGTCATCCTCCTCATCCGACACCATTATGGGATTCTTCCTCTTGGCCCTCTTTGGCGGCAGCTTCTTTCTCGAAGGGACAGGAGGGGCGATAAGGGAAGATGAGCCCACGGGAGGAAGCTCACCTCGGGCAACAGCGGCTTCCGCTACAGAATTCGGGACGGTTTGAGAACCCGCAACGAGTTTGTGGCGTTTGACTATAGAACGCAGTCTAGCCATATGATCTTTTCCCAGCATTGTGTCTGCACGAAGTGATCAATGTTCACAAATCAATCCAATTACAGATACAGGTAATTAGCAGTGCAAGGGTAAGCGCAGGACATGTAATGCGAACAAACTTGGTAAAGAAGTAAAACAGATTTGGCACAGGAAGAAAAATCCAGGTGGAATGGAGGGACAGACCTATGTAAAAGTCTAGTTGATCCTCATAGAATTCGAACTTGATGATTGAGGAGGTAGGTAAGGTAGTATTGGTGGAGGCAACTTCCTTCCAGAAGTGGCACAGGTCTCTATCGAGCTCCCCCATCTTCTCTGGACTCCTAGCTTTCCGAAAATGATCCTGGGAATCCTTTTTTCCCTTGTCAACCCAGTACAAGGGGAACCCATCGAGAAGTGTGGGACTCTGATCATTACAGCAAACACGAACGAACTTACCCTTCCAATCTTTATAGGATTGTTGGAAGATGGAAAGGATGGATCTCCCAGCAATCCCATTAAAGCTTACCCATAGGCGGTCCCCCGGGTTTTTGCCCTCAAACAGAAATAAGAACACGTCTACAGAGGCAGGGTGGCCTAAATGTGCACAAACAATTTGGTATGCCCTGACAAACGCCCAGCCATTTGGATGCAGCTGAGCAGGGGCAATATCAAGCTCAGTAAGGAGCTCCCTCTCAAAGCGAGTAAAGGGGAACCTGAGCTTAACCTTCTTAAACACGGTTGCATAAACAAAGCAGAAAGGGTGGCCATCGTTGCCATCACTATCAGTACAAATAGGTTCCCCGGGAGGACAAGGACGAATAACAACCTTGTCGTCATGCTCCTTATGGAATGTGAGGTGGGTCTTATCTCTCAAGTGAAGAATGTCGGCCTCAGAGTTAATCAAGGAAGTCTCGTTCAGCAGAGCGGAGGAGCCCATGAGTACAACAGTTTGTAATCAGGAATGGGGCAGGCGGTGGCGCTAGTTTGTGGGGGAGTTGATTGCGATTGGTTGGGACGAGAGGGCGCAGGCCTCTGAGCCCGATTTGAAAGGATGCCAGGATCTCTAGGTGGGTTACGAGACGTGGAGGGATTTCCTGACGAAGGTTGTTTGCGAGATTTGGAAGGAGGGTTTCGAGAGGGGGCAGGGGTGGCACCTGTACGAGCCATCGAGAACTGCAGGAAAGACGAAAGGAAAGTAAGAAAAGGAAAGCGGAGGGTCGCTAAAAGGAATGATTCGATTCGAAAAATAGGAAGGGAAAGCAGCATGAACAACAGGGGTCGTAGGAAGGGAAAGAAAAACCTAAAAACGCAGGAAAAAAGCAAAACAGAGAACAAACAGCCCACAACATATGCGTCAAGCAGTTAAGGGATGATGCAAGTCGATCAAAATGCGGTGAGCACCAACAAAGTGATAAAGGGCTTACCTTTTTTTTATGATCGAGGGAGCGTGCGAGGAAATGATGATTGGGGAGACGAAGCGTTCACCAGAGCGTACCGAAAGTTTGAAAGTGAAGCAGGAAGATAATGTAACAGTGGAGTGGCGCGAGAAGTTTAGAGTTTCGAAGGTTATGGGAAGCGCAAACGACACGAAATAACAACCATCGATGAATCCACGTGTCCTTTGATGGGAGGGGGTTGGTAAAGTGTCAAATCAGTAACCGGCGTACGCATTAGCGCGCGGAGCCACGTAGATCGCTGAAGTTTAAACTCACCCTCCCCGAGTCGCCAAGGGCAATGACGTGATCAGGAAGTGCGAAGGGGCGGTCTGCAAAATGTACACGACCGCCGACGGAGTCGTCGTCAGACAAAAGACTAGGCGGTCTGACATCGCTACAAGCAGTACGTCGCCAACCATCCCAATGAGCTCGGGCGCGATAATGCTGAAGATTCGAATAAGAAAGCTCAAACGGAAAGGCATCCCTCACAAAGCGAAGGCCGAGCAGAGCCATAAACAAGGCAACCAGAAACAGGATGTTTAAGGAATGGGAAACAAACAAAATCTAAGAAATTCACGCCGAGCGTAAAGGCAATATCGGAGTGACGTGCGCGGCATGGCAAAGAACGCAAGCATGCAAGATAATTTAAACAGCATTCGACATAAAGAAAAGTGCAGAACCAATGTTAGGGTTACAGACGAAGTTTGTAACATTTGCAAAATGGAATTGTAGTCCTATACACATCCTGAATATCTGCACAAAAAGCAAGAACACATCACTCATCAGTGGCCCCGGGCTTCGAGCAATGCGACGAAAAGGCCCCGTCTCCGAACCGCAAAGCCCGAGTCAGAAGCGTCCTCTGATGATCGTTTATCTTTGAACCTACGTGGAAGAGAGGAGTAAAGTATAGTAAGAGACATACGGGAAACAAAGTATTTCTAAGCGAAATCATAACAAGAAGTGGGAAGGTCATGAGAAAAGCCTCACACACATATATATCTTTCCAGAAGCTCGGCATTATACTCCAAGCTTATTAAAGCAGCCACATCAAATCCTCCAACACCCGCCAGGATCTTGCAAGCTTCCTGATCCCTTGAGGAAAGTTTCTTAAGGGGTTTAGATTTCAAGGCTCTAGCGTCCTTTGTCTAGTACAAAGGAAAGCCGTCCAGGGCAGAAGGCACCAAGCTGGAACAACATACCTTAAAGAACCTGCCTTTCCACCCTGTGAAGGCTTGCTGAAAAGGAGTCAAAAGAATCCTACCAGGGACATTGCTATGAGTTACCCAAAGATTGTTTCTCTGCCTCTTCACCTCAAAGAAGTGAAGAAAAATGTCCACAGAAGGCGCACATCCAAGGAAGCCAAACAAAATGTCAAAGGCCTTCACGAAGGCCCAACTGTTAGGGTACAGTTGGGCTGGAGCAGTGTTCATCTCCGTTAACAGCTCCCTCTCGAACTTGGAAAAGGGAAGGCGTACGCCGACGCACTTAAAAACTACTTGGTAAAAATAGAAAAAGGGGACCCCGTTATTGGATCGTTTATCCCCGCACACCGGCTCTCCCATGGAACAAGGAAGCACGACGATGTCATCATCGTGCCTCTTTGTGAAGGCACGATGGTCATAGGAGCACGCTTCCCCCACGTGCTCCCTCAGGGCCCTAGTAGAAAGTAAGCAAGAGTACTCGTCGAGGAGTTCACTCGAAGCCCAGGGATAAAGGTCCTTGTGACTCACTCGGTAGGAAGATGGGTTGGTGGACATCTTGGTGTGTGCTGGCAGTAAGGAAACTAGGAGTCAAGGGTTTAGTAACGCAACAAAGGGAAAGGTCGCAAAGAAAGAACGTGGAGCAAGGAGTTCTTGGGAAGAAGATGAATAGTGCAAGAAAGATACGAAAGAAGCAGAGATAATAAGTTGAGATGCGGGGTTTTCAAGATTCGAGCCTCATGATTGAAGTGGTAAAGCAAGCGCCTCGTGAGTGGGCCACATGTTGCGAGGTAAAGGTACGAATTAAAGTGTCATTTGTCTCACTCAGAGAATGTCACATCGTCAGAACCTTTGAGGGTACGTTGCGCCGGCGATACAGAAATGTCACGTCAATCGATCGGAAGGTGGCATGTCATCAAAACGCCGCAAGGGCAGTAGGGGGGCAAGCTTTAATCTTTTCGCTGAAAGCAAGTTATCAGCTCAAGACTGGGGGGCTTGTGTACCGACCGGGTCATCGGGTGTGATGACATGGACAAAAGAAAGGTAGGTAGTCAAGAAGTCAACGTAGTCGCCGTATGTAAAAGCGGCGGTCTTCAGTATAAATAATCGGTTATCGCCGAGATGTGTCACCACCAAGACGGATCATCGCCCATCGCCCAAGAGAAGCATCGCGCAGAAGTAAGACGTCGCCGAGAAGAGACGTCGCCTGAGTAAAACATCGCCCGAAGAGTCAACCCGCATGACGTAAGCATTTCACAGAGAGGGGGCCCACACGATGGGATAACCCTAAGTTGGGTGGCGGCACTGTGGGTCCCTATGCATAGAATAAATGATCAAGTCAAAGGGACACGTGACAGTGCCCACGTGCTCATTAAAGATCTTCAAGGAAGGCTGCATGCATGACACGTGTTCAACCAGGGCACTCGAACAGTATGATGGCGCGAGAAATACAGCGCTCAAGTTAGAGCCCAAGTGGCCATAAGATTATACATTGCACTCCAGATAAGGGAAGCCCATGGGCCAGATACGCTAAGATCCTAAAGATAGCGGCGCAAGGACCTTCTCCAAGGAACCCTAGATAATAGCAAGCAACGCAGAGGTAAACCCTAGTTTTCCTCTATATATAGGGCACGAATAAGCCCTAGTGAGGTACGCTTTTCACAGTTGCATGAGTTTTAACCTAGTTTTCAGATAGACATACAAAGGGAAAACCCTAATTCTTCTTGACGGTGCATCCGCTGAGAACACAAGACAATTAGGGCAACACAGTTTTAGCCATACAGTTTTCAGTCATTGAGAGTGTTATACAGTTTCTAGTTACTTTGGTGTTTCTCGCTAGCTGACTTGAGCGTCGGAGTGCAAACGGCCGCGAGGGCACCCCTTTGTTCTTCTTTTTCAGGTACACACAGACGAGGCAGAACGAAGGAGCCCTAGCTCGTTAGAACAAGCCACGCATAAAGACGACCCAAGTCAACCGGCCAGAACATGTAGCTTAGGGAATAAGCTATGTAAATGACCAGCCCTTGCTCCTATAAAAGGAGGGCTTAGGTCCTTCACAATTCAGATTGGAAAAATAGAGTAAAGTTACTATGCTCCATTTGTGAGTGATTGTGAGACTAGTTCTCCATTTCCTTGTCTTATCTTGTGATGCATTGGGAGCATTCAAGTGGCGGTAAATCTGCACTTATCTTGGAACATTCATCCTCTAAGTGGCGTGTCCATTCCCAATCATTGCTTCAATCACATCATTCATCTTCCTTTATCTTCTTCTTCAATTTCAATCGGTAATTTTGTTTGTTTTAGTGTTCTTCATCGTTTTCACTGTTTAAATGGGTGTTTTCCAGTTTTGTTTCTAGTTTCTGTTCGGTGCAGTAGTTTATTATTTCAATTCTGTCCAGCTTTCAATTCTTGTTCTTCATTCCTTGTTGTTTGATTCCATTTGACAATATATGGACTTCCATATGAGCTTTGGTTTGGTGCAAAGTCTTGGTGAGTTCTTGAATTAGAACATTGATCCAATTCTAAGTAAAGTGCCATTTCATGACCAACTCAAGTTGCTCCTAAGAATGTCAAAGAATCATGTATTCTTGTTGTTGCATTCACATCAGTTAGCAGTGGAAGAATCGATTGGGGACGAAGAAGATAGAACGAACAACTAAGGGTTCGCTGGGATAGACGTTATCAAGGACGAAACCTTAGGTTACGAGAAAAAGAAAAACAGCCCACAACGTATGCTTCAGACAAATAATGGATGATGCAAACCGATTAAAATGCAACAAATACCAATAGGAGGAGTAAAAGGGTTACCTTTTTATGATCGGATGAGCGATGAAGAAAGTTGAAGATTGAGAGAGACGAGGAGTTTCGGAGTTCGCAGAGAAAGCGTTTGGAATGCTTGAGGATGAAGAAAGATGATGGAACAGTGAATAGCGCGAAGGGTTTAAGGGTTTTCGAACGTTGTAGGAAGCGCAAATGGCAATTGAAGACGACCGTTGATGAAGCCACGTGTCGTTTGATTAAAAGGGGGGTTGGTGGAGCGTCAGAAAGGCAAAGGGTACGAACGTACGGAAAATCCTTACAAGCGCCACGTAGGTCGACGACGATGTGACCTCTTAGTCTTTTCGTTGGTCAAGTCTCAGCTTAAGACTGGGGGGCTTGTGTACCGATCGGGTAGTCGGGAGTGATGACGTGGCAGCAAGCGATAATATAGGCGTGTTGAACGGGACACCTGGTTGGCAGAAGGGAAGTACGTCGGGAAGTCTGTGTAGTCGCCAATTGTTGGCTTGGCGTTCTCCGATCTCTAGTGTGTGTAACCGACGGTCACCAGAGTTGCGCCATAGTCGCCATACATGAGTACTAGGAGATCAGGTGGTTAGAGACCGCCGAAAGGGGCACATCGCTGAAAGATCAGGAAGGCTTGCTTAAGGCTTTCAAGAGGTACAAGTACGGAGGATGAGGTTATCAGATGATCATTCCCTAGCCAGAGGTCGAGGCAAGGGAACAGTTTCCCGGAACATGCATGATGTGCAAGTGAAGCAGATCGTGATAAGTGGCAGGCGAGACCACAGAGAAGGTGTGCATGGTGACACCCCGTACTCGCCACTTAAAGGATCGCGCTCCAAGGAAAGCTGTGCACCAAGTTACTCCTTGTATGGGTAACTTGGTCGAATAGCTTGGAGAGTAGAAGTGACGCTCAAGTGGAGGGGACTCCAGATGGCGACACGTGTACAGCTGGATGCGAGCCACGTGTCTAGAGGTGTAACCGTCAGGAGAGAGAAAGTGCTCATGTATATAAGGAACTCTTAACAGACTTTTGAGGTACGCTTTTAGAACACTTCAGTACGCTTTCAGAATATTTGCTAGTACACTGAGATTCACTACGCATGGTTCCTTGAGTTGAGATTTCCTCTCTTGGTTTTGGTGATTCCGTCACTGACTTGAGCGTCGGAGCACGATCGGCCGCAGCGGCGCCACTCTGTTTTCTTCAGGTTCTTGCGAGGAATTGAGGCGTGAAGGACAGAGGCTAACGTGGTGCGAAGCTGATCCAGAAGGAGAAACCTTTGACGTGGCAAGACTCTTGCACTCAGGTCAACCGGCAGGATCAGTCACCATTTAAGAGGCATTTTTCCAAAACATCACATCATTCCCAAACAACTTTTTCCAACTTGGTCGATTTATAGAACCTCCTTTTCTGAAATCCCATTATTTACAAATGCTAAGTCATGTTTACAATTTTCTTCCACTTTTACTTGTAAAACTAAACTGACTTTGTTATATGCAGGGATTCAGAATTTGTGGACGAATTCTCTCCAACTCGAGGAGTATGATGAGAATCAAATAAAGGAGGCTTTTATTAATGGAGGAAGAGGACATCCACCCTCACATTTGAAGTTCTTCCTTCTAGTCTTCTCAAAATTAAAAGAAGACATAAAATAAAGATGAGGCCCAAGCCCAAAGCCCAAGCTCAAACCCAAGAAGGCCAAAGCCCAAAGAGCCCAAGTCCATCCCATGAGGGGCAAGGCCAAGCTTTGAAATACTCTTGTATAGTTTTAGGAGGTGTGGTTATTAAATAAAGGAGTGTGAAAATGTAAAATAAAGTCACATTGTCCATGTGACTTAGGAGAGTGGTGTAGGTATAATTTTTAGGAGTTGTCATAGTAGAAAAAGGTCACACCTCCCATGTGACTTGTTTTTGGTGGGAATTTCAAATGAGTTTATTTGAAATTTCCCACCTATTTTTCAGCACCTCTAGGCTATAAATAAAGGTGCTTAGATTGTACAATTCAGATTTGAATTTTAATTAGAGAAACTATACTCAATTTTTGAGAGAGCATTGGAGAGCTTTGTGCCTTCTTCACTAGTCTTATCTTGATGGTTCAATGGTTACCTTAAGTGGCGGCTTGCACACTTATCTTGGAGTCTCCATCCTCCTAATGGCGTGATCATCCAACCATTCCTCCATCTTAATGAGCTTTCTCTTCTCCTTCCTTCCTTCTCTTTAATTGTTCATGTCCTAGCTTGCTTCCTTTGATTTTTTGTTCGGTACTTTTGATGTTCTTGCTGTTCTTGCTTCGATTTTGTGTTTCTACCGATTCATCCTTGCTTCTTTTGCATTTTCTAGCTTTTATGTTCGGTACATTTCAGCTCTATGTTGTTTTATTCGGTGCAATTGCTTTTCCTTCAATTTTAATCGGTTCAATTTGACAATAATTGGAACTTCCATATGAGTTTGTGTTTTGGTACTAGTTTTGGTGAGTTCTTGTTCATAGAACCTTGATCCAATTATATGATAAAGTGCCTATCTCATAACCAACTTAAGATGATTCCTAAGAATGTCAAGAATCATTCAAAGTGTGCTAGTGGAATCACATCAGGGGAATTGAGGCAAACCCTGATAAGTGCGCAGCCATCATTGCTGTGAGGAGCCCGACGTCAGTGAAAGAAGTGCAACAACTGACAGGGCGAATGGCAGCATTATCAAGGTTCGTTTCCACGAGAGGAGAGAAGGGGCACCCCTATTTCTAGTGCCTCAAGAGAAATAGCCGTTTTGCGTGGACTGACGAGTGTGAAGCAGCATTCCTCAAGTTGAAAGAATACTTGGCGACACCACCAGTGCTTTGCAAACCAGTGGTAGGCGTGCCCCTCCGACTGTACTTTGCGGTAACAGAGCTAGCCATCAGTTCTGTGCTGGTCCAGGAGCAGGACCAAGTACAAAGACCCATCTATTTCGTAAGTAAAGTCTTGCAGGGCCCGGAGACGAGGTATCAGACGCTGAAGAAGGCAGCATTGGCCGTGGTATTCTCGGCCAGAAGGCTCCGCCACTACTTTCATAGTTTTACAGTAGTGGTGATGACGAACTTGCCCATCCAAAGGGTACTACAGAAACCTGACATTGCTGGAAGGATGGTTCGCTGGGCAGTGGAGTTGTCAGAGTTCGATATTCAGTATGAGCCCAGGGGGTCCATCAAAGGGCAGGTGTTTGCAGATTTTTTTGCAGAGCTCTCACCAGAAGGCGTTCAAGAGGCGGAGGTAGGCTCCCAGTGGATGCTCTCAGTGGATGGGTCCTCCAATCAGTAGGGGAGTGGTGCGGGCATAGTCTTGGAGGGACCCAACGGGGTGTTAATTGAGCAAGCCCTACGCTTCGCTTTCAAAGCAAGCAACAATCAGGTTGAATATGAGGCGCTGATCGCTGGAATGCTCTTAGCCAAAGAGATGGGTGAGCAGAGCCTTGTGGTAAAGAGTGATTAGCAGTTAATAACAGGACAGGTGGCAGGGGAGTTTCATGCGAAGGACCCCCAGATGGCGGCGTACCTAAAGTATGTCGAGATGCTAAGGGGGGCTTTTGTCGCCTTTGAGCTAGAACATGTCCGAAGAGAACAGAATGCCAAAGCTGACCTGCTTGCCAAGCTCGCCAGCTCAGGCAAGGGGGTAGACAGAGGACAGTAGTCCAAGAGACGCTCAAAGCTCCCCGGAAATTCGTGGAAGATAACAGGGTTGACGTCCTCCATGTTTGTACAGCGAGAGGAAAACCGAGGAGCCATCGTTCTTTGACTCAAGATACGATGAAGGCACCTCGCATCAGCACATATGCGGACGCACCCGAAGAAGGAAAGCATGCGCAAGTATGCACTTTGGTCGAGGGAGACACTTGGATGACACCATACAGGCGGTACCTGGCAGACAGGATTCTCCCAGCGGGACCAGAAGAAGGTAAGAAGATTAAGAGGAACGCTGCAAGGTATACCCTGGTAGATGGGATGCTGTTTAGGCACGGGTTCACACACCCTATCCTGACGTGCGTAAGCGACAACGAGTGCACCAGGATAATGGCTGAACTCCACGAAGGTATTTGTGGGAGCCACGTAGGAGGAAGGTCTTTAGTTTCTAAAGTGATACGTGCCGGCTTCTACTGGCCAACAATGAAAGAGGATTGCGTGCGGCACGCCCAGCGTTGCAAGCAGTGTCAGAGGCACGCTGATTGGCACAAGGCACCGCCAAAGGAGTTGAGATCCATATATAGTCCATGGCCCTTTCATACGTGGGGAATCGACATTGTTCCGGCCGGTTGACCTGGGACGTCTTTGTGCGCAACCTCACCCGTCAGCTAGGGACTCCTTCCCACTGGTTACTTGTGGATTCCTGCAAAGAAGGACAAAAGGGCGCCCTAGCGGCCGTTTGCACTCCGACGCTCAAGTCAGCCAGCAAGAAACACCAAAAGCTCTGCACCTCCGTATCGGAGCACCGTGAATGGCACTCTGAAGGTGATTAAAAGAAACTTTCTCTCTCGTGTCTATTTCTCGTTCTGGCAAAAAATCTTTCCCTAGTCCCTTGTGCGTAACCTCAAGGCTCGAGCAAGCAACTATAGTGTCTCTGGAAAATTTGCCAAAAGTTCGAACCCCGTTCCCAACATTCGAGGCGCTATTTAAACTACTCCAGCATTTAAAGCGTCTTAAAGCGCCTTTAATTATGAAACGTTCAGCGCCTTTAAGACGTTTAAACCGCTTGGAGCATTAATAGTACCTTAAACGCTCGAAACGTAAACTCAATTAAATAGCTTTAATTACCTTGTACCTGACAAACTGATGTTTCTAGTCTGACTTGGCTGCTATTACACGTGGAGGGCCTCACAGCACCGTGACCCCACTTGGGGGTATTTCCTCACGTGAGTCCTCCTACCTGGGAGTGCAACTGCGCAAGGGGTGACTTTTTGGGTGCTAACTCATGCCCCCAAACCTCTAGTCACTCACTTTGAGAGCGTATCTATCTTCCTCTCGTACCCTGCACCTGACTGCCCCTGGGCGTGACCCTCTCATGAGTCGTATCTATCCCAAGGGCTTATCTAGGGCGACATGGGCACTTGACGAGTCAGATTGCTCCCCACTGGCGCTATTACTATGGCCTTGAAGCCACCTTTCTCTTCTCTTTATTGCTTCCCCGGGTTATCGGGGTTTGAGGCCTTCCCACGGTGTCGCTCCCTCCATGGTCTTTCCTACCTATGGGTATCGGGGAGCAACACTATGATTACCTTGCCTTTGAGACATTTGACCTTGGCGACGCCCTAGCTGGGCGACGCCTTGACTTGGCGATGCCTTCACCTAGGCGACGCCTTACCTTGGCGACGCTTCCCCTCGGCGATGCCCCGCCTCGGCGATGCTTGCACTTGGCGTCTCCTCACCTAGGCGACGCCTTATGTTGACTTTGAACCCGACGTTGACTTTGACTTTGACAACGCCCGGATACGGGACGGTACACAAGCCCCCCAGTCTTGAGCTGATGACTTGTCTTCAGCGAAAAGACTAAGGGCTCGCCCACGCCATCCACGTGGCACCCTGGTGACGTGTCATTCCTTGCCGACGTGACACTCTTTGAACTGTTGACGTGACATTCTCTGACCCCTTGGGGTGCCCTTAATGGCTGATGGGACATCCTCTGAAACGGGGAAAACAACACCTTTTAGGGCCACGCTTAATCGCTTGCCACGTGGTTCATCACGCGGTCAGCCCAAGAGTCTCTTGCGCTCCCAGTGAGCGCCTGATCCTGCGACACGTGGCATCATTGCACGGTCACAATTTGTTGCCCCTCGCGCTCCTCGTAACGTTTAAGTTACCCAGACTCCGCGCTCGAAACCACTGTTTCATCCACTTTCTCTGCTTTCTCGCACTGTTCATCTTCTTCAAATTTTCTCTCTCGCAATCTCTGCTTTTTCGTGCTTCCGCTCACCACACCCTTCGACCCTCAAAGGTACGATTTTTGCTACCCTTATTGACTCTCCTTACTGCGTGAATATGATGTATGGATGAACTGCCTGGGACTGTTTATGTTTCTGCATGTCTTTGGATGTCGTTTTTGTGCTCCTTCGTTTCTCTGGTTCCTCTTTTCTCTCGCGTGGGTAGGGTTCGCCTAGGATATCTCCTTTTTTACCCTTTTCTCCTCCAAACCTCTTTTCGCTGAACCCTTTCTTTTCTCTTTGCTCTTCAGCTCTTACGTCAATGGCGAAAACCAAGACCACCGCGCCTCCTCCGCTCCCTAGGTCTCACTATAAAGAGGAGTATGACTGGGCCTCCGACGATCTCCTCGACGAATGTTCCACATTAAACTCCGTTGACGATGTGGAGGCCCAAAGGGGGGACCCCGCGCTCTACAACTTCAATGCATTCCATAAAACTCATGACTCCCATGTCTTGGTATGTCGTGTGAAACCCGGGGTACCCGTTTGTGTGGACTCGAGGGTCACTGGAGGAAGCCCCTTCTTCTTCCTCTACCAAATGGTATTTAAAAGAGTGGGCCTGCGTCTACCTTTGACTTCCTTCGAGAGGGAGCTGCTCACAGAAATCAACACAGCCCCTGCCCAGCTCCACCCCAACAGCTGGGCTTTCGTAAGGGGTTTTCAAATTCTTTGCGGATATTTGGGCGTCCCCTCCTCCGTGGATGTCTTTCTTCATTTTTTCGAAGTGAAGAAACAAGGGAAGAGCCTTTGGATGAGCTTCTCTGGCGTCGCCGGGTGCATCATCCTCACGCTCTTCCAAAATTCATTCCAAGGGTGGAAAGGGAAGTTTTTCAAAGTGCGTGCGACCAAGTACGATCCTACTGCTCTAGAAGGCTTCCCTCTATACTGGACGGACAAACCCATAACGATCAAGGCCCTAGCTTTGGATCAACTTGCCCCCGCTGATCAGGACGTGTGTAAAGCCTTGGTGGGGCTTGGGGTAGTCTTTGATACTGCCAAGCTCATCGCCAATGAATTCAACACCAATGGACTCTCTACTTACTTTGGTACCTGCCCTTGATTGTTTATACTGCATGAGTTGTTGTGGTTATACGAACTCGCTTGTTTCGCTTGAACCCCTATGGTTATCTGCATGTGTTTGGCTATAAATACTCCTATTCTGCTTTATCTGAATTGGTCTTTGCTCTGTTATTCTCGCTGCTGCAGGTTCAGTGATGACTTCTTCGAGGCGACTCGCACTTGCCAAATTTCTGAAGAAGGCAAAATCAACTAAAGGAGGTGTTGACGTCGTCGCCGACGTACCAACTGTCGCCACACTACCGACTCCTCCACCGTCTGTCTCTCCTCCTCCCATCGCCGCGGTTCCATTGGCCATGGCGTCGACTCCTGCTCCAGCACGCCCCGATAAGGGAAAAAGGGTGCTGGTGATAAATTCTGACAGCGAAGGCTCAGGCGGCGCCCTGGTCTTCAAGAAGAGGAAAGCTACGGGCGTTCCTGCCCTGTCTGCCGCGTCTCCCGGCGGCGGGGGTTCTCTCCGGGATGACCCTCCGAGTGCCACCTCGCTTCCGCCTCGAACAGTCCGAGAGGAGCAAGATGAGGGGGTCGATTCGGTTCCCCCACCGATACCTTCGCGTGAAGCGGCTGCGGCTTCAGGTTCTGCCCCCTCTGCATCAGCTCCTGCTCCTTCTACTCGCAAGCCCCGGATTCCTCGCCCCATCCATCGGGAGTTGATGCAGGGTTTCACTAAAGGAATGTCGCCAACTGATCCTCGCAAGGGAGGAGGCATGCCTTATTATATGGGGGCATTCCTGGTGGTGGCACTTAAGTGGCGCACCCAGGCCCGAAGCACTATCAAGGGGAGGGAGGCTCTCCGTAAACTGAGGCAAGAGGTAGGAGCACTGAAGGAGGAGAAGCAAGCCAAAGGGCTCAGAGAGGAAGCTTCCCAAGCTTCGTTGAAACTGGCCCACGAGGGCAGGGAGGGGGCCGAGGCATACGCGTGTGAACTTGAGCAGGCGCATGTTGACCAGCTAGGCCACCTCACTGCCTACCAAGTCCAAAGCATTGGCCTCCAAGAGGCGGCTCTGGCCTCCGACGTGCAGCGGAAAAAACTCGAAGAGCTGGACGCTGCTTGGAGGCAGAAATTAGTTGAACAAAAGAGCGCCTTGGGCCTTCTCCAAGCAGAAGCCAACCAGCTCCGTGTGGAGAAGGAGTTCTTGGACAAACAGCTGACGTCCAAGGACTCTAGGATCGCCGAGTTGGAGGGGGAGGTCCAAGAGCTGACGGGGGAGATGGCGGGTGCGTTTGACGAGGGTTTCCAAGAGGCTCTGACTCAGGCGTCCTGAGAAAACCCGGGGATCAACGTTTCAAACTGTGATTCCACCCATCATGTCGTCGACGGAAAGGTCGTGCCCCTCGAGTTGGATGACTGAAACGCCGCCCTCAACCGCCACTTTTACTCTTTGCGCTTTATATTTGTTCATGCCAACTTTGATAAATTTGTAAATCTTTTGAACTATTTGTACCTTTGTCGGAACCAGGGATTTTGTATGACAATTTTACACTTCTGATGTATCGAGTTCTGTCTGTATGATACCTTTACCTTCGTGCTTCCCTTTTGTGTACTCCGATGGCTTCGCCTGTACTTCTGCCCATTTCTTTCGCCGTGTTGGGCAGTCTTGTACATTCGGCGCCTCACTTCTAACGTGTACTTCAAACTTGCTCAGCTTTCGTGTCTATGAGGCCTCTGCCTCGTGAAGGCGTTGGCCGCTCCACCATCGCTGCAAACGCCAAAGTCGAGACCTGTTCTGGGTCTAAAAATTTGGGGCCAGACCGCGTTTCAGTGCCCACGCCCATGGAGAGGCCTGTATAAGAGCGTCGTATCGTCCATGGGTTGTCTTAAACACCAAAGCGATCCGTACCTAAATTCGGGGTGCTTGGCGCCCACGTCTGAGGAGAGACCTGTTACAACAGCGTCGTATCGTCCTCAGGGTGTCTGGAAACGCCAAGCACCGGGAAGGCTCGAAGCCCCCCCATGGGGTCGTTCCCTCCATGGGCTTTCCTTCCCATGGGTATCGGGGAGCAACCATGCCGGTGGTTCACTCGGCTTCTGGCGATCTCGTCTCCCTCCACAGTCTTTCCTACCTGTGGGTATCGGGGAGACGACGCCGCTGGTGACTAGTTTGGGCTTCTTCTTCGATTTCGCCTCCCTCCACAGTCTTTCCTACCTATGGGTATCGGGGAGGCGACGCCGCTAGTAACTTATACTGGCGATGCCTTCAACGTCTCATGCTGGCGACGCCTTCTGCGCCTTCCATTGGCGACGCCTTCAGTTTCTTGGCGATGCCTGGCACGGTCACCCGTTGTCTTGACCTTGGCCTTGATTTTGACTCTGGTCGACGCCTGGGGGTAGCGGAGAGCTCAAGGTCTCGCCCTCGCCAGCCACGTGGCATTTTTCGTATGGCTGATGGGACGTTCTCTCTCTTGGCTTGATCTTGACATATTATGAGTTTCTACAAGATGCTCCCGTTCTTGACGGCGCATCGTACCCTTGGGCATTCTGTCGAAGTGACGTTTTTCTGAATGTTAACCAGTGTTGCCAGGATCCTCCTCCCATCCTCTGACACGTGGCCCAATCGCACGGTGCTCCCATTGCGTCACTTGGCGCTCGAATTGCAATATTTAGATCTTCGAAATCTTACGCCTGCCCTTATCATCTCTGCGCTTTCGTAGTCTCCTTGCACCACTTCTCTTCTCGCAAAAAGCTCTTCTGGTGTTCATTCTAGCCAACATTTTACCCCCGCCTTTCCAGCGAGTCATTCTCCTTCAACCTTCCAACTCCTTCCCGGATACTGTTCCGACATGTCTTCTCATGTTCCTCCCCCCAGGGTTAACCCCAAGGACCTGTATACCTGGGCCTCGAGCGAGCTCCTTGACGAGTGCTCATGCTTGCTCTCTACCAGGGCCATAAGAGAACACAAAGGGGATTCATGCTCCTATGATCATCGTGCCTTCGCGAAGAGGCACAACGACGATATAGCCGTGCTCCCTTGAACTTTAGGGGAGCCGGTGTGCGGAGATGAACGAGCCAACGACGGGGTCCCCTTCTTCTATTTCTATCAGGTGGTGTTCAAGAGCATCGGCGTGCGCCTGCCCTTCTCCAGTTTTGAGAGGGAACTACTGACAGAGATTAACACTGCACCAGCTCAGTTATATCCTAATAGCTGGGCTTTCGTCAAGGCCTTTGACATACTCTTTGGCTTTCTGGGGTGTGCGCCCTCGGTTGATATCTTTCTTCACTTCTTTGAGGTGAAGAGGCAAAGGAACAACCTCTGGGTGACCTTCAGTAACGTTCCCGGCAGGGTTCTCCTGACCCCCTTCCAAAACTCCTTCACTGGGTGGAAGGGTAGGTTTTTCAAAGTCTGTTGCTCTGATCTCGTGCCTTCCGCCCTAGATGGTTTTCCACTGTACTGGGTGAGGGAGACGAGAGCCCTAAAGTCCAAACCCTTCAAGAAACTAACCCCGAACGACCAGGTGGTTTGCCGGATCCTGGCTGAGGCGAGGGGTTTTGACTCCGCCACTTTGATCAGTTTGGAGTTCAACGCCGAAACCCTAGAGAAGTATATATGTACGAGTGACTGTCTTAGAAACTTCCGCCTTTGATGCTTTCTAAATCTTTGCATATTTTGCCTCGTGGTGTCTTTACCATGTTCGTTTTCCTTGGTGAAGGTTCGAAGATAAACCAGCAACGGAGGTCACAGCTTACCCGGGCACTGCGGGCCGAGAGCGGAGCTTCTTCCTCCTCCCATCCCAACTCCGGAGGCCACTAAAGAGTGGTTTATTTGTACTCTTTGTATGAGCACAGGGCATGTAATGTTTGCCCCATTCGTCTTACTCCCATTTATCTCGAACACTACTTGTAAATTTGACTCCATGGTACCATGCTTGGTTTCTGTAACGCCGCTTTATTTTTGCACACGCTTGTCATATACTGTGCGTATTTTCTCCGTTATGTTTCTTGGCGACGCCTACGCTTGGGCGACGCCTTCTACCTTGGCGACGCCATCTTTCTTGGCAATGTGCATGCCCGGCGCGCCCTCTTTCTTGGCGACACGTGTGTTTTGCGATGCCTGTCGCCACTTCGAACGGGAAAAAGATAAAGACAGAAACCAAGGCAAGGTTTTTCTTGAACTTCTTTTTCTTTTTATTTGGGTGACCTCGTTAACAAACCCCCGAAAGGGAAAAAGAGTGTCCCCTTCAACAAGATTGTTACATGGCTGCTTACATAAGTCAACTAAAATAAAACTTCAAGTTGGCTGCATTCCAGCTGCGCGGAATGGGACCCCCTTCCAAAGTCTCTAGGTTGTACAAACCATTGCCCTTAGCCTCGGTGACTCTGAAGGGTCCGGTCCACTTGGGAGACAGCTTATTTTCTAGCTCATAGGGGTGAGCCTTCCTCATAACTAGGTCGCCAATCTGAAACTGTCGTGGCTTCACCTTAGAGCTATATTGTCGCTCTACTCTTCTCTTTACTGCTTCGGCCTTTATTCTGGCTTCCTCCCTGGCTTCGTCTAGTAGGTCCAAGTTCACTCGCCTCTCTTCATTGGATTCCTCAGCCACAAAATTTTGGAAGCGTGGCGAGCTTTCGTGTATCTTGACTGGGATCATCGCATCCAACCCATACACTAAGCTGAAAGGCGTCTCCATGGTGGAAGATTGGGGCGTGGTGTGGTATGCCCATACAATCCTTGGCACTTCCTCCACCCACGCTCCTTTGGCCTTTTCTAGCCTTCTCTTTAGCCCTCTCAGCAAAACTCTATTCGCTGACTCTACATGCCCGTTAGTCGGGGGGTGTTCGACTGATGTGAACACTTGCTTGATGCCTACCTCTGCACACAGGTTTCTCAACTGCTGGCTGGCGAACTGGGTTCCATTGTCGGATATTAGCCGCCTAGGCACGCCAAAGCAGCACACAATGTTCTTCCAAACAATGTGTTGCACCTTGTGCGCAGTAATCTGGGCCACGGGCTCCGCCTCTATCCACTTGGTGAAGTATTCAATGGCAACAATCAAATACTTCATCTATCTTATCGCCAATGGGAATGGACCTAGGATGTCGATCCCCCACGTATGGAAAGGCCACGGGCTGTATATGGATCGCAGCTCTTCTGGCGGCGCCTTGTGCCAGTCAGCGTGTTTTTGACATTGCTTGCACCGCTAGGCGTGCCGCACGCAATCTTCCTTTACTGTTGGCCAATAGAAACCTGCGCGTACCACCTTAGAGGCTAAGGACCTTCCTCCTACGTGACTCCCACAAATGCCTTCGTGGAGCTCCGCCATTATTCTGGTACACTCGTCGCCGCTTACGCACGATAAGATAGGGTGGGTGAACCCGTGCCTGAACAATACCCCGTCCACCAGAGTGTATCTTGCGGCATTCCTCTTAACCTTCTTACCCTCTTCAGGCTCCGCTAGGAGAGCCCCATCCGCCAGGTAACGTCTGTATGGCGTCATCCAGGTGTCTCCCACGGCTAAAGCACATATCTGCGCGTGCCTTTCTCCTTCGGGCGTATCTGCGTATGTGCTAATATGGGGTGTCTTCACCGTATCTTGAGTCAAAGAACGATGACTCCTTGGCCTCCCTCTCGCTGTACAAACATGGAGGACGTCCACCCTGTTATCCTCCACGAATTTACGCGGAGCTTTGAGTGTCTCTTGGATCACTGTCCTCTGTCTACCTCCCTTGCCTGAGCTGGCCATCTTGGCAAGCAGGTCAGCTCTGGCATTCTGCTCCCTTGGGACATGTACTAGCTCAAGAGCGCTAAACGCTCCCTTCAGTAGTTGGACGTATTTCAGATACGCCGCCATCTGCGGGTCTTTTGCTTGGAACTCGCCCGATACTTGTCCCGTAATTAGCTGGGAATCGCTTTTCACCAAGAGGTTCTGCGCGCCCATCTCCTTAGCCAGGAGCATCCCTGCAACCAGGGCTTCGTACTCAGCCTGATTATTACTTGCCTTAAAGGCGAAGCGCAAAGCTTGCTCGATCAGCACGCCATTGGGTCCCTCCAAGACTATCCCCGCGCCACTTCCTTGCTGGTTGGAAGAGCCATCGACCGAGAGCAACCACTGCGAACCTGTTTCCACCTCTTGTTCGCCCCCGGGCGAGAGTTCTGCCACAAAATCTGCATATACCTGTCCTTTGATGGATCCTCTGGGCTCATACTGGATATCAAACTCTGACAACTCCACCGCCCAGCGCACCATCCTTCCCGCTACGTCAGGGTTCTGCAATACCTTTTGTATAGGGAGGTTCGTCATCACTACCACTGTAAAGCTGTGGAAGTAATGGCGGAGCCTCCTGACCGAAAATACCACGGCCAACGCTGCCTTCTCCAGCGCCTGGTATCTCGTCTCCACGCCTTGTAAGGCCTTGCTCACAAAATAGATGGGCTTTTGAATCTGGTCCTGCTCCTGGACCAGCACGGAGCTGATAGCTCGCTTTGTCATCACGAAGTACAGCCGGAGGGGCACACTCGCTACTGGTTTGCAAAGGACCGGTGGCGTCGCCAAATACTCTTTCAATTTCAAGAAGGCCGCTTCGCATTCGTCAGTCCACGCAAAGCGACTATTTCTTTTAAGGCACTGGAAATACGGGTGCCCCTTTTCTCCTCCAGCAGAGACAAACCTTGATAGTGCTGCCATACGCCTCGTCAGCTGCTGCACTTCCTTCACTGACGTCAGGCTTCGCATGGCGATGATTGCTGCACATTTATCGGGGTTCGCCTTTATTCCCCTTTCCGTGAGCATGAAACCTAGGAACTTACCGACCTCTACCCCGAAGACACACTTCTCGGGGTTTAGCTTGAGGCGGTACTTGGATATAGTGACAAACAACTCCTCTAGGTCCGCCACGTGCTGTGCCCTAACCTTCGACGCTACTACCATATCATCTATGTAGGCGTACACGTTCCTCCCTAACATGGGCGCTAAGACCTTGTCCATCAGCCTTTGGTAGGTGGCGCCTGCGTTTTTCAGCCCAAAAGGCATCACCTTGTAACAGTAACTGCTGGTCTCCGTCATGAACGCAATTTTACTCTCATCCCGCGGGTGCATTTTGATCTGGTTGTATCCCGAGAATGCATCCAAAAAGCTAAGTACATTGCAACCGGAGGCGCTGTCCACCAACGCGTCGAAGCTGGGCAGTGGGTACGAGTCCTTCGAGCACGCCTTATTTAAGTCTGTGAAGTCCACGCACATCCTCCACTTCCCATTCGCCTTCTTCACCAAGACGGCGTTGGCCAGCCATTTAGGGTATTGAATCTCCCTGATGTGACCTGCACTCAGCAGCTTCTGCGTTTCTTCCCTTACCACCAGCTGCCTTTCTTCGTTAAACTTTCTCCTTCTTTGGCGTACGGGGCGGACCGTGGCGTCCATGGTAAGGTGATGACATAGGAAATCAGGGTCGATGCCGGGCATATCCGAGGCGGACCATGCGAAAGCATCTAAGTGGCGTGAAATCACCTCTGCCACCTCCTGCTGCTCCTCTTGGCTTAGCAAATGCCCTAGCTTAAACGTTTTGCCGCCAATCTCCCTCTCCACCACGTTGGTAGCCTGCTGATCCCTGCTATCATCCTTAACGGGCGCCGCCTCTTCCACGGGCGCCGTGTCGTCAGGGCCCTCCTCCATGAGTGTATCTGCCTCGGGCGTCGCCCTCACGGGTGTGGCCTCGTCAGGCATTGACCCAGCGGGCGTCGCCTCAATCATCGTCGTGTCTGCACTTGGCGGACGCTCGAACACCATGAACACGCCCCTCTTCGTTTTTAGGCTATTCTCATAACATTTCCTTGCTTCCTCCTGGTCCGACTTGATGACTATTACCTTGTCGCTGAGGTCTGGCAGCTTCATCTTCATATGGCGCGTGGAGGCTACTACATTCAGCCTATTCAACGCCGGTCTGCCCAACAAGATGTTGTAGGCGGAGTTGGCGTTTACGACCAAGTACCGGATGCTTTCGGTACGCGAGGCCTCTCCATCCGTGAACGTTGTCCTCAGCTCCAAGTAGCCTCGGACTTCCACCTGGTTATCCGCAAACCCATATAGGCACCCTGTGTAGGGCCTCAAAAGGTTGAGAGACAAACGCAACTTGTTGAATGTCGACCACAACATGACGTCTGCTGAACTTCCCTGGTCGACTAGAACCCTGTGCACCTTTCTACCAGCCGTGACAACCGAAATGACCACGGGGTCATTGTCGTGTGGCACGACATCTCGCAGATTCGCCCTCGTGAACACGAGGTCCGACTCCCACAGATCACCTGAGATTCTTTCCTCAATTGAGTTGACACCCCTCGCGTATTTCTTTCGCTGGGAGGCGGTGGGTCCTCCGCCGGAAAAACCTCCAGCAATGGTGTGAACCTCGCCGAGAACAGGCATCTCGTGCGCTTGTTCTTCCGCTGGCGCCGGCAGGGCGGCGGTCGTGGCGGGTTCTGCGACATAATCCTTCAGAAACCCGCTTCTCACCAGCTCATCTAGCTGGTAACCCAGCAACATGAAGTTATCGATGTGATGACCGAAAGCCTCGTGGAACTCGCACCAAGAGTCTTTCCGAGGCCCGAACACATTATCAGTCTTCGCCGTTCGCCTCAACCTCTCGGCTATATTAGGCACGGCGATCAGGTCCTTTAACTCCACCACAAAGTTGTATCTCGTCGGCCTTGCTCTCTCTCTGGCTGGGCGATCGCCTCCTGCTGGACCCCGGGGCTGGGGTTTTCTGGCTTCATAGAGGCGTCTCCCCTCTGGCTTCTTCCTCCCTGTCGTGGTCTCGTTCTGAATCCGCGTTTGCGCCCTCAGGCGTGAGGGTACGACGGTGGTGCGCTTCTCGCACACCTCTCCTTCGGAGGCGATATGTTCCACCGCCCGGTGCCGTATTTCAGCAAAGGTCCTTGGGCGATTGCGAATAATAGATTCGCAAAAAGGGCCGGGACACACGCCTTTCCTGAAGGCATACACAATCATAGGCTCCTCCGACGTACCAACTTTTACCACTTGGGCCCCGAAACGATTGATGTACTCCTTCAAGGTCTCCCCTTGATACTGTTTTACATCAAACAAGTCGTAGGAAACTGGCGGCGAGGCCCTGTTCGCCAGGTATTGCTCTCTGGACAGCTGTGACAAGTACTGAAAGGTGGTGATATGGCCGTTAGGAAGGCTGATAAACCAATCCATCACCATTCCTGTCAAGGTGCTCATGAAGAGCTTGCATCTTGCGGCGTCGGAGCCGCCTACTAACACAATCTGCGTGTGGAACGCCGTGAGATGCGCCTCAGGATCCTCCATCCCGGTGAAAATCGCCTTGGGCCTTGCGAAGGTGTTGGGGATCACTGCATCTAGGATCTCCTGCGAGAAGGGAGTGGAAAACTCCCTTGGTGGGGTGAGATGCTCCATCTCGTCTTGTTCGCGTTGCCCCTAGTTGTTCCGCAGACCCCGGCGCAACTCCTCATTTACACGACGGAGCTCCTCGTTCCTCACATGCGAGGCTTCGAGATCCGCCTGCATGCATTCTTGTTCCATCTTCGACTCCGCCATATCATCCTGCAGCCCCCGCATTATCTCCATGACCTGCTGCATGGACATTTCCTCACTCGCAGCGCGTGCGGTACCTTGTCTAGTGGTGGCCCTCATTCTTCACTGTTTCCTCCAACTTCTGCCAACGTTAGGGTGGCTCTGATAGATCTTCGTTGTTTGTGATGGGACTGATGTTTTAAATCGACCGCACTGTGGGCGCCAAATGTTCCGGCCGGTTGACCTGGGACGTCTTTGTGCGCAACCTCACCCGTCAGCTAGGGACTCCTTCCCACTGGTTACCTGTGGATTCCTGCAAAGAAGGACAAAAGGTCGCCCTAGCGGCCGTTTGCACTCCGACGCTCAAGTCAGCCAGTAAGAAACACCAAAAACTCTGCACCTCCGTATCGGAGCACCGTGAATGGCACTCTGAAGGTGATCAAAAGAAACTCTCTCTCTCGTGTCTATTTCTCGTTCTGGCAAAAAATCTTTCCCTAGTCCCTTGTGCGTAACCTCAAGGCTCGAGCAAGCAAACAGAGTGTCTCTGGAAAAATTGCCAAAAGTTCGAACCCCGTTCCCAACATTCGAGGCCCTATTTAAAGTACTCCAGCATTTAAAGCGTCTTAAAGCGCCTTTAATTATGAAACGTTCAGCGCCTTTAAGACGTTTAAACCGCTTGGAGCATTAATAATACCTTCAACGCTCGAAACGTAAACTCTATTAAATAACTTTAATTACCTTGTACCTAACAAACTGATGTTTCTATTCTGACTTGGCTGCTATTACACGTGGAGGGCCTCACAGCACCGTGACCCCACTTGGGGGTATTTCCTCACGTGAGTCCTCCTACCTGGGAGTGCAACTGCGCAAGGGGTGACTTTTTGGGTGCCAACTCATGCCCCCAAACCTCTAGTCACTCACTTTGAGAGCGTATCTATCTTCCTCTCGTACCCTGCACCTGGCTGCCCCTGGGCGTGACCCTCTCATGAGTCGTATCTATCCCAAGGGCTTCTCTGGGCCGACATGTGCACTTCACGAGTTAGATTGCTCCCCACTGGCGCTATTACTATGGCCTTGAAGCCACCTTTCTCTTCTCTTTATTGCTTCCCCGGGTTATCGGGGTTTGAGGCCTTCCCACGGTGTCGCTCCCTCCATGGTCTTTCCTACCCATGGGTATCGGGGAGCAACACTGTGATTGCCTTGCCTTTGTGACATTTGACCTTGGCGACGCCCTAGCTGGGCAACGCCTTGACTTGGCGATGCCTTCACCTAGGTGACGCCTTACCTTGGCGATGCTTCCCCACGGCGACGCCCCGCCTCAGCGATGCTTGCACTTGGCGTCTCCTCACCTAGGCGACGCCTTATGTTGACTTTGACCCCGACGTTGACTTTGACTTTGACAATGCCCGGATACGGGACGGTACAGACATCCTAGGCTCGTTCCCACTAGCGGTAAGGCAGATGAAGTACTTGATCGTCGCCATTGAATATTTCACCAAGTGGATAGAGGTGGAGCTCGTCGCCCAGATTACTGCGCACAAGGTGCAGCACTTTGTTTGGAAGAACATCGTGTGTCGCTTTGGTGTGCCTAGGCGACTGGTGTCCGACAATGGCACCCAGTTTGCAAGCCAACAGTTGAGAAATCTGTGCGCGGAGGTAGGCATCAAGCAGGTGTTTGCATCAGTCGAACATCCCCAGACAAATGGGCAAGTAGAGTAAGCAAAAAGAGTTTTGCTGAGAGGACTGAAGAGAAGATTAGAGAAAGCTAAAGGGGTGTGGGCAGAAGAAGTGCCAAGGATTGTATGGGCGTACCACACCACACCCCAATCTGCCACCATGGAGATGCCTTTCAGTCTAGTATATGGGTCAGACGCGATGATCCCAGTCGAGATCCACGAAAGCTTGCCACGTTATCAGAATTTTGTGGCTGAAGAATCCAATGAAGAAAGGTGAGTGAATTTGGACTTACTAGACGAAGCCAGGGAGGATGCAAGAATAAAGGCTGAGGCAGTAAAGAGAAGAGTGGAGCGACAGTATAGCTCCAAGGTGAAACCGCGGCAATTCCAGGTTGGTGACTTAGTCATGAGGAAGGCTCACCCATATGAGCTGGAGAATAAGTTGTCTCCCAAATGGACCGGACCCTTCAGAGTCACCGAAGCCAAGGGGAATGGTTCATACAACCTAGAAACTTTGGAAGGAGGTCCCATTCCGCGCAGTTGGAATGCAGCCAATTTGAAATTTTATTTCAGTTAAGTTATGTCAGTTGAGAATAATGAAATACAAGTTGTAAAGGGGACACTCTTTTTCCCTCTCGGGGGTTTTTTAATGAGGTCACCCAAATAAAAAAGAAGTTCAAGAAAGCTTTGTCTCAGTTTTGTCTCCTCCCACTCAAAGTGTAAGACCAAAAGCTAAAGAAACAAAAGACAAAGACTCAAAGCAGCGTCAGGCGCCGCCAAGATGAAGGCGTCTCCAAATGAGATGTCGCCAAAGTGGAACATCGACAAGATAAAGAGTCGCCAAGGGGAGGCGTCGCCAAACATAGGCATCGCCAAGTGGGGAGCAGACATTAGAATTCAAAGCAAGCAGTAAGAGCACACGCGTGCGCCTAGAGGTCAAGATTAGAGGTATGTTCAACATAAAGTGCAATCCGGGAGCCTAGTCCTTGAGCAGGGGTTAAGGGATTCCTTCGGGACGCCCCCTCCTCGAGTATGAATAGCTAGCCCCAGTATCATGTTTGCGATAAAGGTAAAATCCGGGAGCTTAGTCCTTGAGTAGGGGTTAAGGGATTCCTTCGGGATGCCCCCTCCTCAGGTATGAATAGCTAACCCCAGTATCGGGCATTTGGTGAGCTAAAATCCGGGAGCTTAGTCCTTGAGCAGGGGTTAAGGGATTCCTTCGGGACGCCCCCTCCTCAAGTATGAATAGCTAGCCTCGGTATCAGAGGTGAACACTTCGCCTTGGTGTCTAAAACACCCTGAGGACGATATGGTGTTGCTGTAGTGGGCCTCTCCTCAGGCGTGGGCACCAAGCACGAAGAGATAAGGGACAAGTTGCCTTAGTGTTTGAGACACTCCATGGACGATACGGCTCTGTTGCACATGCCTCTCCATGGGCGTGGACACCGAAGCGCGACTTTTGTCCCAAGTGTTAGACACGCTAAGGACACCCAGAGCAGGTCTCTCCTCGGGCGTGAGCACATAGCACAGGTGAGATAAGCCCTCCACGCCCTCGAGCGATGTCGAGGCCACAGAAAAATTGATACGTCCTCCCTCGCCCTTGAGCGACGTCGAGGTCAGAGAAGAGATGAGACCCCTCTTTTCATCTTGAAGTGATGGAAAAGCTAGTTGTGCCTTTGGCAGTAAGTGCCTAAGGACTCGAAACAAGTAAGTAGAAAGCCAGTTGAAGGCTTTCATGAGCCCAGAAGGCCAGGGAGAATCGAAGAGGAAGAGAGGGAAAAAGCGTGAAAGCATGGGATGCCAGAGGCAAGGAAAATACGAGGGCCAAGTGAAGCTCCAAGAGAAAAGATCAGGAGAAGGGGTTGTATCGCGACTCAGAATAAAGAGTAAAGAAAAAAAGGCGCGTGCTACCTAAGGGGTTATGATCAAAGCTACGAAGAGGTGTAGGGTGGATAACGCATTCGTTATGGTAAGGAAAGTAGAAACAGATGAAAATACGAGAGAAGATAAAAGCATACAGGCGTAAAGAAAAAATTCAAAGGGGAGTTAAATAAGCAAGGTAAATTGACAGAACCTAGGAATCCACAAAGCCTGTACCGTCCAGTACCCGGACGATAGACCAGAAGTCAAAGTCAACACATGGTGGGACCCCTTAAGGGACCCAAGGAAGGAAAGTCAACAAGTCGATCGCCCGTGACGTCGCCAAGAAAGACGTCGCCCAAGAAAGACGTCGCCCAAGAAAGACATCGCCCAAGAAAGACATCGCCCAAAAGAGCGCATCGCCTATTTTTCTAATAGACCCAGATTGAAGTCGTTGAAGGTTCAGGCGAGAAAGCTCAAATGTATAAACATCCCTCACAGGTACAAAGGGCAAGCGAGGCTATGAGTAAAGGGATCGGGAGAAGAATGTGCATCACGACTCGAAGGAGGAAAATGGAGAATAGAGGAGAAGAGCACGTGCTACTTAAAGGGTTAAGATCGAGCACGATGGAGGCGAGTGCTGAAGGCGACGCACGCAGCATAACAAAGAAAGCAAAAGCAAGCGCGAGCATGCAAAAAATGAAGCGGGTAGCGTTTAACATAAAACAAAGCGTAAATCCAGAGTTATAGTTACAGGTAAGTGATAGTTGCAATCTAAACAAAAAGACAATCCTGTACACGTCCAAATGTTCGCACAAAAAGAGATGATGAAGAAGCCCTATCCTCGACCCTCAACGCCAGGGCCAGCAGCGACCTTTGTTGCTTGTTTATCTTCGAACCTGTGCAAAAAGGGGCAAGCATGGTAAAAGATGGGCACAAACTAAGGCATTTAAAATCATGCAAGAGTCCAGCCAAAGCAGGGAATAGGAAGGTCGTAAGGGAAGTTTCTCGTACATATGTATTTTTCCAAGGGCTCAGCATTGTATTACAGGCTTATCAAGGCAACAACGTCAAAGCCTCCAGCACCCGCCAAGATCCGACAAGCCTCCTGATCCCTCGAAGGCAACTTCTTATGAGGTTTGGACTTCAGGGCTCTGGCCTCCCTCACCCAATACAGGGGAAAGCCGTCCAGAGCAGAGGGCACAAGGTCGGAACATCAAACCTTAAAGAACTTGCCTTTCCACCCCGCGAAGGATTGCTGGAAGGGGGTCAACAGGACCCTACCGGGAACATTGTTGAGTGTCACCCAGAGGTTATTTCTTTTCCTTCTTACTTCGAAGAAGTGAAGAAAGATGTCAACGGAGGGTGCACACCCTGGGAAACCGAACAGAATGTCGAAGGCTTTGACGAAGGCCCAGCTGTTAGGGTACAGTTGGGCTGGGGCAGCATTGATCTCCGTCAACTGTTCTCTCTCGAATCTAGAGAAAGGCAGGCGCACACCGACGCACTTAAAGACTACGTGGTAGAAGTAGAAAAAGGGAACTCCATTGTTGGCTCGCTCGTCCCCACACACCGGCTCTCCTAGGGTACAAGGAAGCACGGCGATGTCGTCATCGTGTCTCTTCGCGAAGGCACGGTGATCGTAAGTGCTCGGGTCCCCCACATGTTCCCTCCTGGCCCTGACGGAAAGTAAGCTCAAACACTCGTCAAGAAGTTCGCGCGAAGCCCACACGTAAAGATCCTTAGGGTTGACTCTAGGGGAAGGAGGGTTGGTAGACATGTTGGCACAAGCTGTCAGTGAAAGAACTAAGAGATCAAAGAAGAAAGGTTCAGTAGTAGCGCAGAAGGGAAGTGTCAACGAGAAAAGAACGCAAGAAGAACTCTTTGGAAGGAAGATGAATGGTGTGAAGAAGATGCGAAAACATAGAAACGATGAGTGCAAGTATGGGATTTCAAAGACCCAAACATTACAGTTGAGGCACCAAAGGACACAAAAAGGGGCACCGTGCAATTGGGCCACGTGTCACAAGATTAAGGCACGACCTGAAGAGTCACTTTTCTTGCTCAGAGAATATCACATCGTCAGAGTCCTTGAGGGTGCGTTGCGCCGAAAGTGCAGAAGATGTCACGTCAGCAAGAATGACACGTCACTAGAGTGCCACGTGGATGGCGCAGGCGAGGCCTTAGTCTTTTCGCTGAAGACAAGTCATCAGCTCAAGACTGGGGGGCTTGTGTACCGTCCCGTCCCCGGGCGTTGACCAAAGTTAAAGTCAAAGTCTCTAGGCGACGCTTGATGCGGTCAATCTGTCGACTTTGGCCTTGACTTTGACTTTAACTTTGGTCAACGCCCGGGGACGGGACGGTACACAAGCCCCCCAGTCTTGAGCTGATACTTGTTCTCTGCGAAAAGACTAAGGCCTCGCCCTATTGTTCACGTGGCATTCTTGCTGACGTGACATTCCCTTGAGAAGTTGACGTGACACTTCCTGAGCGTCTGACGCGATCCTTTCTATGCTGAGGATGTGACGCTTTAAGTTGTGTGTTAATCTTTCAACACGTGACTCGATCCTACGGCCGGGGATGAGCGTCGTTAGCGCTTCTCAAGTTAACATTATAACTTTCAAAAACGCGCGCTCGAGGCACTGTTTCATTCACTCCTTTCGCATTCTCTTCTACTTCTCATCTTCCCAGAACTTTCTCTGCAACTCGCGACTCTTGCATTCTTCCTCTTCGCAAAAGCTTTCACCTTTGCGACTCCCAACCACGAAAGGTATGGTCTTTCTACTCCAAACGTCCATACATTTTGCTGTATTGATCTCGTAACTGCCTGGGCCTGCTTGCATTTCTGCGTTTCTTGTGTTCTTCCCCTTTCATCCATGTCTCTTCGCTCTTCCCTATTCTCTGGATTTCTCGCGTGGGTGGGGTTTGTCTAAGGTTTTTCTTCCCCTTTCTATCTTAACCCTATTTGCTAAACCCTTTATGCACCACCTTAACTACTGTTGAAGACATAGAGGACCATCTGGGTGACCGACGATTGTACAACTTTAACGCCTTCTGCAGAACCCACGATTCTCACATCTCCGTCCGTCATGGCACCCCCGGGGAGCCAGTTTGCGTGGACGACAAGTCCAATGGGGGAAAACCCTTCTTCTTCTTCTATCAAGCGGTATTTAAGCGCGTCGGTCTTCGCCTCCCCTTCACGGCCTTCGAGAGGGAGCTGCACACGGAGATTAACATAGCCCCCGCCCAACTTCACCCCAATAGCTGGGCATTCGTCAGGGCTTTCCAAATACTGTGTGGGTACCTGGGCGTCCCACCCTCAGTGGACGTTTTCCTTCATTTCTTTGAAGTGAAAAAACAAGGGAAAAGCCTCTGGGTGAGCTTTTCCGGAGTCATTGGCAGAATTCTCCTTACCCTCTTCTAGAACTCTTACAAGGGCTGGAAAGGTAAATTCTTCAGGGTGTGTTGCACCAAACACGACCCCACAGCCTTGGATGGCTTTCCTCTGTACTGGACGGAGAAGCCCAACCTGACCAAGCCCAAGTCTTTGGACGAGCTATCCTGAAGATCATTTTCCACACCTCGACACTTATAGCCCGCAAATTTGATGCAAACGCCCTTTCTGCATATTTTGGTAGGTAAATCTACACTTTTGTTTGCCTTCTCATGCTTGCTTTTTGGCATGCTTGCCTTTGTTGCTGAATACTTTGTTTATCTGCCCCAATTTCTGTTTATGTCGTTGATCCGCAAATTTGCCCCAGTGGTATAGTTGATACTCTGTACTTGGTCTGTTATAGTGGTTCAAGTACCTTTGGTAAACTAAGGAACTTGGTTTTGAGTTCAAGTCCCAACTCCAAATTTTTGCGCATAACCCAGTGTATCTGATGCTTCATGCTTGACTTGGTATTGGTTTTGACCCTTGTTCTTCGGTTTGTCTGATGCAGCATCAGTGATGGACTCCTCAAGGCGAGTTGAACTGACCAAGTCCTTGAAGGCTCGCCTTAATGCAAAGGCTGGCGCCTCCAACATCCCCACTACCGAGTCCAACCTACCGCCACCATCACCATCACCCCATACTGCCGAAACACCCAGCTCTCCCCATTCCCTCCAAACACCAAACTCCCCCCTCATGCTCCAAGCACCTTCGACACTCCAAACATCAAACTCTCCTCCCATGCTCCAAACACCCAACTCTCCTCCTCCCATTGCTACAGTCCCACTGGCTGTAGCTAACACTCCTCCCACAGCCCCCCTTGACAAAGGCAAAAGGGTGCTCACTATTTCTTCCGAGGATGAAGACTTGGACGTGAGGCCTGCCTACAAGAGAAGGAGGACCAACCGGATCGTCTACTCACGATCCCTTTCCCCTCCTCATGGGGGGTCTTTGATGAACAACCCTCCCAGCACCACATCTCCTTCGCCATTTCCCTTGCCACAAACAGTCCAGGAGGAGGGGGTGGTAGAGTCTGTGCCTCTACCAATACCAACACCAACACCTGCCGCCCCAACACCTACTCCAGAGCTCATGGACATCCCCCCCATCAGGCAGCTGATGAGGGGTTTCAACGAGAAGCCAATGAGGAAGCCCGCAAACGACTACACGATGCAGGCAAGCTAACACTGAGCTCCTCAGTTAGGTGGCGTCTTTCCAATCTAAAATCGCCAATCTTGAAACGACGGTGAAAGCTTCCGAGGCACAACAGAAACAACTTGCAGACCAGTGCGCTGACCGGGATCAATCGCTGGAAAAAACTGAAGGGGAGCTAACTGCAAAGATGGAAGCACTCAACCTTCTCCAAACTGAGCATGGTAAGTTCCAGGCTGAACTGAACAGGCTTCAGGTGGAGAAGGAAGTTCTCGAGAAGCAACTAGCCTCCAGAGATTCCACGATTGGAGAGCTGGAGAAGGCCAAGAAGGAGCTCATTGTGGAGAAGGAAATTCGGGACTCCACAATTGAGAAGCTGGAGGAGGCCAAAAAGAAGCTCATTGACGATATGGCTGCACCTTTGCAAAGGGATTCAAGAAGGCCCTAGCTCAAGCCGCCTGTGAAAACCCGGGGATTGACACCTCCAACTACAACCCTTTCAACCATATCATTGATGGGAAGGTCGTGCCCCTCAACCTTGGGGAGTGAACTCCGCTTACTGATGCACGTCTTGAACCTTCTCCCTATAATTTTGTACATATATTTGAATTTATTTTGTAATTCTGACAATGGCTTCTGTTTAAATGTTATTCCCTTTCAACTCCTTTTGTACTTTATCCGCTTCCGCTTTTAACTCTTTAGGTAGCACGCGACTTTCTCTCTTGCTCTTTCTTCCTAAGTCGCGAGGCACACCCTTCTCTTGGTCTTTTCTCTTAGAAACTTGCTAGGCCTTTGTGTCCGTGAGGAATTTCTCTCACGAAGGCGTCGCCTACCTCGTCATTGCCCAAAGGCAAAGGAGGATTTAACTTCGCGTATTTTTCTTATCTTTGGTAGCTCGTGCCTTCATGCTTCATCCTCTCCTTGCTCTTCACTTGCTTGTCTTGAGCCCCAAGGCGCTTACTACCAAAGGCATCGCTGGCCTTATCATCGCTTAGGATGAAAAGGGTCTCATCTCCTTTCGAGCCTCGACATCGCTCAAGGGCGAGGAGGGCTTATCGGTTCTTCTGTGGCCTCGACGTCGCTCGAGAGCGAGGAGGACTTATCCCACTTGTACTGGGCCTCCATGCTCGAGGAGGGACCTGCTCTGGGTATTGTACCGTCCCGTCCCCGGGCATTGACCAAAGGTCAGAGTCAACGCATGGTGGGACCCCTCAAGGGACCCAAGGAAGAGAAGTCAATAGGTTGACCGCTCGAGTCATCGCCTCGCTGAGGCGTCGCCCAAGAGAGGCATTGCCTAAGGAGAGGCGTCGCCCAAGAGAGGTTTCGCCTAGAAGAGGCGTCGCCCGAGAGAGGCATCGCCGAGTGAAGACATCGTCAGAGAGGCTTCGAGCCTCGACCATACAGAGCAGTAGTTAGGAAAAGAGAAAGGTGGCTTCAAGGCCATGAGTTCTAGTACCAGTAGGAGGCAACCTGACTCGTGAAGTACCCACGCCGCTGCTGGGAGACCTTGGGACAGATATGACCCATGAGAGGGCCATGACCAGGGAAGAACCACATGCCTGGTGCGAGAGCAAGGTAGATGCGCCCCCCAGGGTGAGTGACTAGTGACTGGGACGCACGAGTTGACACCCAGAAAGTCAACCCACGTGCCAGAGAGTACTTCGAAGGAAAGCTCACGCAATAGAATAACCCTAAGTTGGGTTGCGGCGCTGTGGGACCCTCTGCACAAAATAAACGGTTAAGTCAGAAGGCCACGTGGCAATGCACACGTGCCCATTAAAGGTTTCAGTGAAAGTTTTCTAAAGGTACGTGCTAATTTAAGATTACGTATCAAATGTTTCACGGGGCATTTTTATACGCTTTGAATGCGCTTTAGTGCGCTTTAAATGCTGGATGTGTATAAAAAGGAACCTTGGGGCATTTGAAAAAAGGATCCGAGTTTTAACCTAATACACACAGATACACAGAGAGAAACCCTAGTTGTCTTTGCGGTACACTCATAGTGAGCACAAGGCAATTAGGGCAACACAGTTCTAGTTACGCAGTTTCAGTCATTCAGTACAGTTTTTGATGTTTCTCGCTAGCTGACTTGATCGTCGGAGTGCAAACGGCAGCGAGGGCGCCCATTTGTTCACTTCTTTTCAGGTACTCACAGATAGAGCCGAACGAAGGTGCCTTAGCCCGCGAGGACAAGCCACGTACGTAGACGATCCCGGTCAGCCGGCCGGAACAGGTATCCTCAGCGTATCCTGACGCTTGAGACAAAAATCACGCTCTGGTGCCCACGCCCATGGAGAGGCTTATACAACAACACCGTATCGTCCATGGAGTGTCTAAAACACCAGGGCAACTTAGCCCTTATCTCTTTCCGTTTGGTGCCCACACCTGAGGAGAGGCCTACTACAGCAACGCCGTTTCGTCCTCAAGGTGTTTGAAAACACCAAGGCGAAGTGTCCTAATCATCAGACGCTGGGGCTAGCTGTTCCTACCTGAGGAGGGGGCGCCCTGAAGGAATCTGTTCCGTCCGGTTGACCTGGGACGTCTTCGTGCGCGACCTCAACCGTCAGCTAGGGACTCCTTCCCACTGGTCACCTGTGGATTCCTGCAAAGAAGGACAAAAGGGGCGCCCTAGCGGCCGTTTGAACTCAGCACACAGGTTTCTCAACTGCTGACTGGCGAACTGGGTTCCGTTATCGGATATCAGCCGCCTAGGTACGCCGAAACGTTACACAATATTCTTCCACACAAAGTGTTGGACTTTGTGCGCAGTGATCTGGGCCACGGGCTCCGCCTCTATCCACTTGGTGAAGTACTCGATGGCGACGATCAAGTACTTCATCTGCCTTATCGCCAGCGGAAACGGACCTAGGATGTCGATCCCCTAGGTATGGAAAGGCCATGGGCTGTATATGGATCGCAGCTCCTCTGGCGGCGCCTTGTGCCAGTCTGCGTGTTTTTGGCATTGCTTACAACGCTAGGCGTGTCGCACGCAATCTTCCTTTACTGTTGGCCAATAAAAACCTGCGCGGACTACCTTAGAAGCTAAGGACCTTCCGCCTACATGGCTCCCGCAAATGCCTTCGTGGAGCTCCGCCATTATTCGGGTACACTCGTCGCCGCTTACGCATGTTAAGATAGGGTGAGTGAAACCGTGCCTGAATAACACTCCGTCTACCAGGGTGTACCTTGCAGCATTTCTCTTGACTTTCTTACCTTCTTCAGGCTCCACTGGGAGAACCCCATCCGCTAGGTACCGCCTGTATGGCGTCATCCAGGTGGCTCCTTCGGCTAGAACATGTATCTGCGCTCGCCTCCCTCCTTCGGGCGTGTCCGTGTATACGCTAATGTGAGGCGCCTTCAACGTATCCTGAGTCAAGGAACGATGACTCCTTGGCCTTCCTCTCGCGGTGCTTATATGGAGGACATCCACCCTGTTATCCTCTATGAATTTCCTCGGAGCCTTAAGCGTCTCTTGGATTACAGTCCTTTGCCTGCCCCCCTTGCCTGAGCTGGCCAGCTTGGCGAGCAGGTCAGCTCTGGCATTCTGCTCCCTTGGGACATGCACCAGCTCAATAGCACTAAAGGCTCCCTTTAGCGATTCGACGTACCTTAAATATGCCGCCATTTGCGTGTCTTTCGCCTGGAACTCCCCCAACACTTGCCCCGTAACCAGTTGAGAGTCACTCTTCACTAATAGGTTCCGCGCGCCCATTGCTTTGGCTAAAAGCATTCCTGCAATCAGGGCTTCATACTCAGCCTGATTATTACTGGCTTTGAAAGCGAAGCGCAGGGCCTGCTCGATCAGTACACCGTCTGGTCCTTCCAAGACTATTCTCGCACCACTTCCTTGCTGGTTGGAATAGCCATCCACTGAGAGCGACCACTGTGAGCCTGCCTCCACCTCCTGTTTGCCTCCGGGCGAGAGTTCTGCCACGAAATCTGCGTATACCTGCCCTTTGATGGACCCTCTGGGCTCATACTGGATGTCGAATTCTGAAAGCTCCACCGCCCAGCGCACCATCCTTCCCGCCACGTCAGGCTTCTGCAGCACCTTCTGTATAGGGAGGTTTGTCATCACTACCACCGTAAAGCTGTGGAAGTAATGACGGAGCCTCCTGGCTGAAAACACCACTGCTAACGCTGCCTTCTCCAGCGCCTGGTATCTCGTCTCAGCGCCTTGTAATGCCTTGCTCACGAAATAGATGGGCTTTAGACTCTGGTCCTGCTCCTGGACTAACACAGAGCTGATAGCCCGCTCCGTTACCGTGAAATATAGCCGGAGGGGCACACCTGTTACTGGTTTGCCGAGGACCGGTGGCGTCGCCAGGTACTCTTTTAACTTAATGAAAGCCGCTTCGCATTCGTCAGTCCACGCAAAGCGACTATTTCTCTTTTGGCACTGGAAATACGGGTGCCCCTTCTCTCCCCCGGCGGAAACAAACCTCGAGAGTGCCGCCATCCGCCCTGTCAGCTGCTGCACTTCCTTTACCGACGTCGGGCTTCGCATGGCGATGATCGCTGCGCATTTGTCGGGGTTCGCTTCTATCCCCCTCTCTGTGAGTATAAAACCCAAGAACTTACCGGCCTCTACCCCGAAGACACACTTTTCAGGGTTTAGCTCGAGGCGGTACTTGGATATTGCGACGAACAACTCCTCCAGGTTTGCCATGTGTTGTGCCCTATCCTGCGACGCCACCACCATGTCATCCACATAGGCGTACACATTCCTCCCTAGCATGGGACCCAGGACCTTGTCCATTAGCCTTTGGTATGTGGCGCCCGCATTCTTCAAGCCGAAAGGCATCACCTTGTAACAATAACTTCTAGTTTCCGTCATGAATGCGGTTTTGCTTTCATCTCTCGGGTGCATTTTAATCTGGTTGTACCCCGAGAACGCATCCAGGAAACTTAGCACCTTGTAGCCGGAGGCGCTATCTACCAACGCGTCAATGCTGGGCAGCGGGTACGAGTCCTTCGGGCACGCCTTGTTTAGGTCAGTGAAGTCCACGCACATCCTCCACTTCCCATTCGCCTTCTTTACCAGGACGACGTTGGCTAGCCACTCGGGGTATTGGATTTCCCTGATGTGGCCAGCCCTCAGCAGCTTCTGTGTTTCTTCGCGTACCACCAGCTGCCTCTCTTCATTGAATTTTCTCCTCCTTTGGCGCACGGGGCGAACCGTGGCGTCCATGCTGAGGTGATGACATAAGAAATCAGGGTCGAGGCCGGGCATGTCCGAGGCAGACCACGCGAAGGCATCCAAATGGCGTGAGATCACCTCTGCCACCGCCTCTTGCTCTTCTTGGCTCAGTAGACGCCCTAGTTTAAACGTCTTGCCGCCAATGTTCCTATCCACCACGTTAGTCGCTTGTTGGTCCCTACTTTTAACCTGAATGGGCGTCGCCTCTTCCGCTGGCGCCGCGTGGTCGGGACCCTCCCCCATGAGTGTGTCTGCTTCGGGCGTCGCCCCCACGGGCGTGGCCTCAACAGGCGTTGACCCGGAGGGCGTCGCCTCTATCATTGTCACGTCGACACTTGGCGGGCGCTCAAACACCATGAACACACTTTTCCTCGTTTTTAGGCTGTTTTCATAACACTTCCGCGCTTCCTCCTGATCCGACTTGATAACTATTACCGTGCCGCTGAGGTCTGGCAGCTTCATCTTCATATGACGCGTGGAGGATACCGCGTTGAGCCTATTCAGCGCCGGTCTCCCCAACAAGATGTTGTAGGCGGAAATGGCGTTTACGACCAAGTATCGTATGCTTTCGGTGCGCGAGGCTTCTCCATCTGTGAATGTCGTCCTTAGCTCCAAGTAGCCTCGGACCTCCACTTGGTTGTCTGCGAACCCATATAGGCAGCCTGTGTAGGGCCTCAGAAGGTCAGGGGACAAACGCAGCTTGTTGAACATCGACAAAAACATAACGTCTGCAGAGCTCCCTTGGTCGACAAGGACCCTGTGTACCTTACGACTCGCTGTGATGACTGAGATGACTAGGGGGTCGTTGTCGTGGGGTACAACGTCTCGGAGATCCCTTCTCGTGAAAACGAGGTCTGACTTCCATGGCTCACCCGAGATTCTCTCTTCAATTGAGTTGATCCCCCTCACGTACTTCTTCCGCTGGGAGGCGGTGGGTCCGCCACCAGAAAAACCTCCGGCGATGGTATGGACCTCGCCGAGCACGGGTATCTCGTGCGCCTGTTCTTCTGTGGGCGCCGGTAGGGTGGGCGTCTCGGTGGGTTCTGCAACATAATCCTTCAGGAAACCGCTTCTCACAAGTTCTTCTAGCTGATACCCCAACGACAGGCAGTTGTCGATGTGATGACCAAAAGCTTCGTGGAACTCATACCAAGAGTCTTTTCGTGGCCCCAATACCTTGTCAGTCTTCGCCGGTCGCCTCAACCTCTTGGCTATATTAGGCACGGCTATCAGGTCCTTCAACTCTACCGCGAAGTTGTACCTCACCGGTCTGGCCCTCTCCCTGACAGGACGATCGCCTCCTGCTGGGCCCCGGGGCCGGGGCTGGGGGTTTCTGGTCTCGTTGGGGCGTCTCCCCTCTGGTTTTTTTCTTCCTGTCGTGGTCTCGTTGACCCTGACGGGCTGACTCCGCGTCTGTACCCTCGGGCGTGAGGGCACGACGCTGGTGCGTTTTTCGCACACCTCTCCCTCGGAAGAGATGTGCTCCACCGCGCGACGCCATATTTCGGCGAAAGTCCTTGGGTGATTGCGTATAATGGACTCGCAAAAGGGGCCGGGACTCACGCCCTTTCTGAAGGCATACACAATCATGGGCTCTTCCGAAGTACCGGTTTTCACCACTTGGGCCCCGAAGCGATTGATGTATTCTTTGAAGCTCTCCCCTTGGTATTGCTTCACGTCAAATATGTCATAGGAAACTGGCGGCGGGGCCCTGTTTGCCAGGTATTGCTCTCTGAATAGTTGTGACAACTGCTGCAAGGAGGTGATATGGCCGTTAGGAAGGCTAATAAACCAATCCATCGCCATCCCAGTTAAAGTGCTCATGAAGAGCTTGCATCTTGCAGCGTCTGAACCTCCTACTAACACCATCTGCGTGTAGAACGCAGTGAGGTGCGCCTCAGGATCCTCCATTCCGGTGAAAATCACCTTAGGCCCCGCGAACGTGTGAGGGATCGCTGCGTCTAAGATTTCCTGCGAGAAGGGAGTGGTGAACTCCCTCAGCGGGGTGGGACGTTCCATATCATCTGGTTCACGATGCCCCGGGATGTTCCTCAAGCCCTGGCGCAGCTCTTCATTCACCCGACGGAGCTCTTCGTTCCTCGCATGCGAGGCTTCGAGATCCGCCTGCATGCGCTCCTGTTCCAACTTCGATTCTGCCATGTCGTCTTGCAGCCCGCGCATTATCTCCATGACTCGCTGCATGGACATCTCCTCGCTCATAGCACGTGCAGTACCTCCTGTTCCAACTTCGATTCTGCCATGCCGTTTGCACTCCGACGCTCAAGTTAGCCAGGAAGAAACACCAAAAACTATGCACCTCCGTATCGGAGCACCGCGTGTGGCACTCTGAAGGTGGTAAAAAGGAAACTGTGTCTACTGTATATTTCTCCTTCTAGCAAAAATCTTTCCCTAGTCCCTTGTGCGTAACCTTAAGGCTCGAGCAAGCAACTAGAGAGTTTCTGGGAATTTTGACAAAAGTTCGAACCCTGTTTCCCACATTCTCAGCGCTATTTAAACTGCCCAAGCATTTAAAGCGCCTTAAAGCGCTTTTAATCATAAAACGTAACGCACTTAACTAATGCGTCTAATTAGAAAACGTAGCGCATTTAAGACGTTGAAACGCTTGGGAGCCTTTATAGTACATGAAACGCTCGAAAGAGAAACTGTATTGAATGACTTTAATTACCTGGTACCTGACTAAAGGGTGTTTCTATTCTGACCTGGCTGTCGTACACGTGGAGGGCCTCACAACGCTATGACCCCATCTGGGGACGTTTCTGCCTATCGGGGACGTTTCTACGTGTGAGTCCTCTTGCTTGGGAGTGCTACTGCGCAAGGGGTGACTTTTTGGGGTGCCAACTCATGCCCCAATCATCTAGTCACTCACTTTGAGAGCGTATCTGCCTTCCTCTCGTACCCTGCACCTGGCTACCCTAGGCGTGACCCTCCCCTTGAGTCGTATTTGTCCCAAAGGCGTCTCTGGGGCGGCAGGGGTACTTCACAAGTCGGGCTGCCCTACACTGGTGCTGTCACTATGGCCTTGAAGCCACCTTTTCCTTCTCTTTATCACTATTCCCTGGTTATCAGGGGTCTGAGGCCTTCCCACGGCGTTGCCCCCTCCATGGTTTTTTCTTACCCATGGGTGTCGGGGAGTGGCGCTGTGGTCATCTTGCTTTTGTGTCATTCCACCTTGGCGACACCCTGCTAGGCGACGCCTTATCTTGGCGACGCCCTGCTAGGCGACGCCTTATCTTGGCGACGCTTCCTCTTGGCGACGCCTGCGCTTGGCGTCACCCCACCTGGGCGACGCCTTACGTTGACTTTGACCTCGACGCTGACTTTGACCTTGACTTCGTCAACGCCCGGGTACGGGACGGTACAGGTTGCAAATGTAACGTTCAAGTTACCCAAAACCCCGCGCTCACACCACTGTTTCATCCATTCTCTCTGCATCTCCGCACTGTTCATTTCCTTCAAGCCCTTTCTCTGCAACTTCTGCTTATTCCTTCGTGCTATCCTTCCTCCCTCACTTCGACATCAAAGGTATGTTTTTTGCCTCTCCACGAATCTTCTTCTTCGTCGCATTGCATCACTGTGTATTGAACTGCCTAGAACTGTTTACGTTTTATGCATTACTGTGTTCTTCCGCTCCTCCGTTCTTCTCCGTTCTCCTCTCCTTCTTTCTGGGTTTCCTCGCGTGGGTGGCATTTTTCTAGGGTTTTGTTCCCTTTTCTGCCTTGGCATCGCTTGTTAAAACCCTTTTCCTTTCTTCTTTCTTCAGCTATTTATTTTGTACCGCCCTGGTGGACGGGTGTGATGACGTGGCATCCTGCTACAGTGTAGGCGTGTTGACAAGGCGCCAGGTTGGCAGATGGGAAGGAAGTCGGGAGGCACGTGTGGTCGCCGATTGTTAAGTTGGCGTGTTCCGATTTCCAGTTTACCAGAATAGGCGATCGCCAGGTTGAAGATGAAGTCGCCAGATGTAGACTCAGGCGACCAGGCAGTCGGAGATCGCCAGAATGATCACATCGCCGAAGATGAAGGAGAAGCAGATTATGAAGGCGGTATATAAGAGTTCTTAACAGATTTTCTAAGGTACGCGCGTTCAGTTCATACACTTTACGCTTGCGAGTGACAGAGCTGTTTGTGAGAGAGAGTTTGCACGGTTCCAGTTCTTAGTATTTGGTGATACCGTCACTGACTTGAGCGTCGGAGTGCGATCGGCCGCAGCGGCGCCGTGTCGTTTCTTTGCAGGTTCTTGAGATAGATCCAGAGGAGGAACGGAAGTGAGAAGCGGCGCGCACGTCGATCCTTTGACGAGGCATTCTCCAGCGCTCCGGTCAACAGGCAGGATCATCAGGCGCCCACCGTGGGGCCGTGTAAAACGTGCTCCCATCCACAGCGTGAGTTCGTGGAAGTTTTCGAGGTTTTCTGCGCGGTTGTGTGCTGGTGCAACCGTCGTTGGCAGTTTCTTTGAGTTTCGTTCGGTGAGTTTGTGTTTTGTGCCGTTTGTTTGTCTTTCAATCGGTGGAGTGAGGTCTTTTGTTGCTTGCGCGCAATCTGTCTGGTGGAGGTTCGAGTTCTTTGGTGGTTTTCTGCGAAGGTTTGCGGTGTTCTTGGGTTTTTGCGCAGTTTCTTGAGTTTTCCCCGATTGATCGCTGATTCGTTCGTGGTTGAAGTGTTATTTGCTGTATTTTTGTGGTTCGCTGAAGTTAATGAGAAAGATGAGAAGCAATCGTTCCAGTCCCGTGGCTCCCGTCGCAGCTGAAGGCGACGCCGCCATGACCATGGCGCAGATGGCAGAAATGATGCGCTCGTTGCAGGCGACTGTAGAAGCCTCGCGCGTCGAGCAGGCAAGGATACATGAAGACCTGGTCGCCTCTCGCGCCAGGAACGAGGAGCTCAGCAAGGTAGCTGAGGAGCTGCGTCGAGCTCTTCAGGAGCAGCAGGGTCGTTCTTCAGCTGAAGAGGTGGCACCGTCGACGCCACCTCGTGTTTTCCCAATGCCTTTCATTCAGGCGATTACCGACACGCCAATTCCCACGAGCGTGGTTCCGGTTCCCAATGCCTTTCATTCAGGAATTGCCCCTTGACCAGTTAAGGCCCTATGGAGGGTGCTTGTATGGGTTCGCTGGCGACCAGGTGGAGGTCAGGGGGTACATTGAGCTGAGAACCACGTTTACCGATGAGGCTGGGTCGAGGACGGAGAAAATCAAGTACCTCATCGTAAACGCCCCTTCAGCATATAACATCCTGTTGGGAAGGCCCACTCTTAACAGGATAGGCGCAATTCCATCGACTCGGCACATGAAGGTGAAGCTGCCGTCCATGGAAGGGGTGGTGATCAAGATAAAGTCTGATCAGAAAGAAGCGAAAAAGTGCTATGAAAATAGCCTAAAAAATAAAAGATCAGTGAGCTATGTAACGACCACCCCGCCTCCCGGTGTGAAGCCCAGACCGCCGGTAATAGAGGAGGCCGCCGGAAGGGATGTAGAGATGGTAGATGCTGAGCTGGGGGAGAGGAATGCTGGCCTGGAGGAAGAAGAGGCGCGGAATCGCCCTGAGGAAGCAAGGGAACTGGGGATCGCCAAGGCGGTGATCGCCAGAGAATCCAGGCCCAAACCCGTCGAGCAGTGGCTCGAGAAGGAGATCGGGGGGAAAGTTTTCAAGCTCGGAAGATCTCTGGAGGTCGATCTCCAGGACCAGATCGCCAAGGTGATTGAGCGGCATCTGGACGCGTTTGCTTGGTCCGCTTCGGACATGCCCGGGATCGATCCCGACTTTTTGTGCCATCATCTGGCGATGGACAACATGGTGAGACCGGTGCGACAAAGAAGAAGGAAATTTAATGAAGAGAGGAGGCAGGCAATCAAGGACGAGACCCAGAAACTCCTCGCTGCAGGCCACATCAGGGAAGTCCAGTACCCTGAGTGGTTGGCAAATGTCGTGCTGGTAAAGAAGAGTAACGGGAAATGGCGCATGTGCGTCGATTTCACCGATCTGAACAAAGCTTGCCCAAAGGATTCGTATCCTTTACCAAGCATTGATGCCCTGGTCGATAGTGCTGCAGGGTGCAAGCTGCTGAGTTTCCTGGACGCCTTCTCGGGCTATAATCAGATCAAGATGCATCCCATGGATGAAGAAAAAACAGCCTTCATGACGGAGAGGTCGTGCTACTGCTATAAGGTGATGCCGTTTGGGCTGAAGAACGCGGGGGCCACGTACCAGAGGTTGATGGATTGAGTACTTGCACCGATGCTGGGAAGGAACGTGCAAGCCTACGTCGATGACATGGTCGTGACCTCGCAGGAGAAGAGCAAGCACGTAGCAGACTTGGAAGAATTGTTCACGACGATCGCCAAGTTTAAGTTGAAGCTCAACCCGGAGAAATGCATTTTCGGCGTGGAGGCTGGAAAGTTCTTGGGTTTTCTTTTGACTGAAAGGGGAATAGAGGCCAACCCGGACAAGTGTGCCGCCATCTTGGCGATGAGAAGCCCGGCTACAGTGAAAGAAGTCCAGCAGCTGACGGGTCGGATGGCGGCCCTATCTCGCTTCGTGTCAGCGAGCGGAGAAAAGGGACATCCCTATTTCCAATGCCTGCGGCGCAATAACAAGTTCGCTTGGACGAAAGAATGCGAGGAAGCTTTCGTCAAGCTGAAGGAATATCTGGCGAGCCCGCCGGTTCTGTGCAAACCACTGGCGGGAATCCCTCTCAGGTTATATTTCGCTGTGACTGAGAGGGCGGTGAGTGCGGTGCTCGCCCAGGACCAGGATCAGGCTCAGAAGCCTATTTATTTTGTGAGCAAGGTGTTGCAGGGCCCAGAAACGAGATATCAGGCCCTGGAGAAGGCTGCGCTGGCTGTGGTGTTTTCGGCGAGGAGGTTGCGCCACTACTTCCACAGCTTCACAATACTGGTGATGACTGACCTGCCCATCCAGAAGGTCTTGAAGAAACCTGACGTTGCGGGAAGAATGGTGAAGTGGGCAGTAGAATTGTCAGAATTTGACATTAAATATGAGCCTCGAGGCCCAATCAAGGGGCAAATCTTTGCAGATTTTGTAGTCGAGCTCTCATCAGAGGCAACGCGGGTTGAAGGTGACGACTTCCGTTGGGTACTCTCGGTGGATGGATCGTCGAACCAGCAGGGTAGCGGTGTTGGAGTCATATTGGAAGGACCCAACGGCGTGCTGATCGAACAATCGTTGAGATTCGCCTTCAAAGCCAGCAATAATCAAGCAGAGTATGAGGCGCTGATCGCCGGGATTCTGCTGGCCAAGGAGATGGGAGCTAGGGTGTTGATGGCTAAGAGTGACTCGCTGCTAGTCACAGGGCAAGTAACAGGCGAGTTCCAGGCTAAAGATCCACAAATGGCGGCTTACTTGGCGTATGTGCAGGAATTGAAGAGTTCCTTTGCCTCTTTTGAAGTAGTGCATGTGCCCCGAGAGCAGAATGCCCGAGCTGACTTGCTTGCTAAGCTCGCCAGTTCAGGCAAGGGGGGTAGGCAGAGGACGGTGATTCAAGAAACTCTGAAGACGCCGAGGGCATTTGTAGCAGATCACCTGGTCCTTCAGATAAGCAAGTCGACGGAGAGGGAAGCGAGAAGCCATAAGTCTTTGACGCAAGAAACTCTGAGATCGCCAAGAATTAGAGCATGTCGAGGAGAGAAGGTGGACGTGATGCAGGTCTGCGCCACCCATGAGCCAGACACTTGGATAACACAGTACAAGCGGTGCTTGGCAGATGGTCTCCTCCCGCTGGATCCAACAGAAGCTAGGAAGGTAAAGAAAAATTCCAGCAAGTATACATTGATTGATGGCGATCTGTACAGATTTGGGTTCACTCACCCACTCCTGGAGTGCATACACGGCGAGAAGTGCACGAGAATTATGGCAGAGCTCCACGAAGGAATATGTGGAAGTCACGTCGGGGGTCGAGCTCTGGCCGCAAGGACTCTCCGTGCAGGATACTATTGGCCATCCATGAGGGAAGATTGCAAGAAGTATGCCCAGTGCTGCAAACAATGCCAGCAGCACGCCGATTGGCACAAGGCACCTCCCGAGGAGTTGAAGTCGATCTATAGCCCTTGGCCGTTTCATACTTGGGGAATCGACATCCTGGGACCTTTTCCACTGGCGATCAGGCAGATGAAGTACTTGGTGGTGGCGATCGAGTATTTCACCAAGTGGATTGAAGCAGAACCAGTGGCCCAGATCACCGCGCACAAGATCGAAGGTTTTGTATGGAAGAACATCGTGCGCCGGTTTGGAGTGCCTAAGCGCTTGGTGTCTGACAATGGGACGCAGTTTGCAAGCCACCTGTTGAAGAAGCTTTGTGAAGGGGTGGGAATCCAGCAAGTGTTTGCATCCGTCGAGCACCCTCAAACAAATGGCCAGGTGGAATCAGCTAATCGGGTGTTGCTGAGAGGTTTGAAGAGAAGGCTCGAGAAAGCCAAGGGAGGTTGGGCTGAGGAGGTACCCCGTATAGTTTGGGCGTACCACACCACCGAGCAGTCAGGAACCCACGAGACCCCGTTTAGTTTGGTCTACGGGTGTGACGCCATGATTCCAGTGGAGATCCAGGAGAGCTCGCCGAGATTCCAGAACTTTGTAGAGGAAGACTCGAATGAAGAGAGAAGGTACAATTCTAAGGTGATGCCAAGGCAGTTTAGAGAAGGCGATCTGGTGATGAGGAAGGCCCACCAGTACGAGATGGAGAATAAACTATCACCCAAGTGGACTGGACCGTTCAGAATAACCGAGGCACTCGGGAACGGAGCCTACCGCTTAGAGACGCTGGACGGAGGGGCGATCCCTCGTACCTGGAACGCCACACACCTGAAGTTGTACTATAGTTAAGAGCTTTGTAAGTAAAGACAAACACAAATGTTATATTGCAATGTCTCTGTTAAAACAGTTTCAAGGGGGCACTCTTTTTTCCCTAAGGAGGGTTTTTAATGAGGCCACCCAATAAAAGAAGAGTTTTCGAAGTATAAGGTGTTTCCAGATTGCATGTGTGCTATTTTCGAAAGTTTTGAAAAAAGACCTTGTCATTTGTACATGATTTGAGGCAAGAAAAGATATATCGCGTGCTTTCTAAAAAGTTTAAAGTCCTCATCGTCTTTCGGCGATTGGAGGCACCAGTTAAGTTTTAAAGTCCTCATCGTCTTTCGGCGATTGGAGGCACCGGTTAAGTTTTAAAGTCCTCATCGTCTTTCGGCGATTGGAGGCACCAGTTAAGTTTTTAAGTCCTCATCGTCTTTCGGCGATCGGAGGCACCAGATGGAAGACCTCAACGCCCTCGCGCGTTTTGAGGCAAGTTAAATACCTCCTCGCCGTTGAGCGAGTGCAGGCGAGAAAGAGAAAAAGTCCTCCGTGTTTCTGGGATCGAGAAGATGTAACTCCTGGGGCAATGTCGAGGCAAGTTAAAAAGACCTCCTCGCCGTTGAGCGAGTGCAGGCGAGAAAGAGAAAAAGTCCTCCGTGTTTCTGGGAGCGAGAAGATGTAACTCCTGGGGCAATGTCGAGGCAAGTTAAAAAGACCTCCTCGCCGTTGAGCGAGTGCAGGCGAGAAAGAGAAAAGGTCCTCCGTGTTTCTGGGAGCGAGAAGATGTAACTCCTGGGGCAATGTCGAGGCAAGGTAAAGACCTCCTCGCCGTTGAGCGAGTGCAGGCGAGAAAGAAAAGGTCCTCAGTGCATCCAGGGGGGAGGAGATGTACACCCTGGGCAAGTTGAGGCACCAGACAAAGTCCTTCTCGCCGTCAAGCGAGTTAAGCCCATTTAAAGTCCTTCTCGCCGATGAGCGAGTTCAGGCGAGTAAAAGTCCTTCTCGCCGATGAGCGAGTTCAGGCGAGTTAAAAGACCTTCTCGCTTGTATGCGGGTATAGGCAAGATAAAATCCTTCTTGATGTGATTCCAATAGCCACATAGAACAAGATTCTTGACACTTTGAGGAATCACCTTGAGCTGGAAAATAAAGAGGCACTTTCTTAGAAGTTGGATCATGGTTTTAAGTCAAGAACTCACCAAAACAAGTACCAATTCCCAAACTCATTTGGATGAACCAAATATTGTCAAATTGAATCAACAAAGGAATTATAAAAGAGAAGACCGAACAGAATTAAAACACAAACAAATGTACCGAACAGAATTTAGAAAACCAAAACATAGGTGCTGGAAAATTAAGGACAGCCGAACCAAAAAATGCTCAAGAACACAAGACAACAAGAGTAATTGAAAGAGAAGAAAGGAAGGAGAAGAGAATGCTCATGAAGATGGAAGATAGGTTGGATGATCACGCCACTAGAAGTATGGATGCTCCTAGATGAGTGTGGAAGCCGCCACTTGAGGAAACCATGGTCCTTCAAGATAAGACTAGAGTAGAAGCTCAAAAGCTCTCCAAATGCTCACTCCAATTTTGAGTATAGTTTCTTTAGATGAATTCAAATCTGAATTTTACAAAGGAAGCACCTCTATTTATAGCCTAAGGTGCTGAAAAATAGGTGGGAAATTTCAAATAAACTCATTTGAAATTCCCACCAAAAACAAGTCACATGGGAGGTGTGACCTTTTTCTACTATGACACCTCCCAAAAACTACACCTACACCACTCTCCTAAGTCACATGGACAATGTGACTTTATTTTACATTTTCACACACCTTTATTTAATAACCAAACCTCCTAAAACTATACAAGAGTATTTCAAAGCTTGGTCTTGCCCCTCATGGGATGGACTTGGGCTCTTTGGGCTTTGGCCTTCTTGGGCTTGGGCTTGGGCTTTGGGCTTGGGCCTCATCTTTATTTTATTTCTTCTTTTAATTTTGAGAAGACTAGAAGGAAGAACTTCAAATGTGAGGGTGGATGTCCTCTTCCTCCATTAATAAAAGCCTCCTTTATTTGATTCTCATCACTTCTCGTCTTGAACGAGTTCAGGTATGGCGAAGAGGGCGGAAGAAGCTTGAAAGGTGGCTAAGGTAGGTTCGAAGAGAACGCCTAGCCAGCCGGTCTTCAGCTCTGAAGTTCAGGGGGGTAAAGGAAGATCCCAAAAAGGCATTTTTGCCCAGATAAAGAAATGACTGCCAAAGCATGACGCTGGGAAAAGCTGGTGTTACCAAGAGGTTTTGGCGATCGGGAAAAGTTCAAACGACGGCGAGAAGGTTGAAAGACTTGTTTGATAAAGCAGGTCGAATGGGACGTTGTTTGAACTGATGATTAAGTTACAGTTCGTTGCTTGGAAGCTTTTTCTTATGATCAGGTTAGTGCCTTAAGGGTACAAGTTGTTTAAAGCGACTGTTGCTTAAGTTTGAATCGGCTCGAAGCAGTTACGCCAAAGGTCGTGTTTTGCAAAATCGCTAAGTTAAACTCGGCAAAGTTAAACATGCAAAGAAGGTGAAAGCGCTCAAAAGAAGTCAGAAGAAAGAATATCCAAGTTTCGCTATTGAAATAAGTAACTGTTCAAAACACATATGCAAGAGTTTTTACAAGGTAAATACAAGTGAATTTATAAAGAAGCAGATGGGGTGGAATTGGTTGAGCCTTCGGCGGGAACGACCTTTCCATCTACTACTTCGTTGTTTAACGACACCATGCTGAGGTCAAGATCAGGGAATAGGCATGCGAATTGTTCCCGAGCGGCATCAAATCCAGCAACCAGAATCTGAACGGAGCTTAGCTTAAGTTCTTCAATTTGCCTTTGAAATCCTTCGACCTGTTGCTTAAGCTCCTTGTTCTGCTGCTCCAGCTCTTCGACCTGTTTTCGGAGTTGTTTGTTGGTCTCTTGAGCATGAAGAAGGTCGTCAGCAACCTTCTTGGATTCTGTTTGAGCTTGGGCCAACTCGGCAGCCATCTTCCCTTTCTCCTTGTTTGCCTCGGCGAGGTCAGCCATGGCGTCGTCTCTCGCTTTCTCTACTTGCCCAAGTAGCTTTTCGCGGTCGATTGACCTTTGCTCCAGTTTTTGTACCTTATCGGCATTAGCTTGAATGTGAGCCTCCAGGTCGCTCGCCTTGGTGCGCAGAGGCACGATTTTGCTTTCAAGTTCAACTTTTTCTTCGGCAAGTTCATGGACTTTGCGGCGAAGGTCAGCAGCTTCCTTGCGCGCAAGCCTAAGCTCGGTACTTAGGGCATCCTCTACTCGGGAATGTTCCATTTCCGCGAGTGTCAGGCTGAATGACACCTTCTCCACCTCAACCTTCATAGTGCTGTTTTCGGTCTTGAGGTTGTAGATATCATCCTGTAGCCGCCTGGTGGAGCTCTCCACAGCTCTCGTTATGATCGATGGGATATCCTCTGCAATGGTTTTGAGTTTGGCGGTCAGAGGTTCCCACATCCTTGTGACTTCAAGGGAAAGGTTGGATGCTTGGAGAGGCGCTAGGGGGGCTTGTGGAGGGTTCTCGCCGCCACCTTCCTTAGCAGGATTTTCAGTGGTTGCTTCCTGGCGTGGCGACGCAACCGGGGACTCGGTGATTAGAATTGGGGAGGTGTGAGCAACCTCATCCCCGGTCGGAACGTTCTCTGCAGCAGAAGCGTTTGAAGGAGGGCCCCCTCCAGCTGAGATATGGGGCGTAGAAGCACTTGGGGGGTCCTCCAGAAAGTTTGGCTCTTGAGCCTCGACTGCTGGTGGCGCAGTGGCCAGTGGAGTTGCTTGGACTGGTGGTGAAGGGGCTCGTGGTGTTGGCGATGAGGGAGGAGGGGCAGGTGTTGATGGTGGTGTTGAAGCTGGAAGAGGGGGTGGGGCAGGTGGAGAAGGTGGTGCCACCCTTTTCCTCTTTGTAACGAGGCCATCCTCAGTGACCTCGTCGTCCTCTTCCTCATCCTCTTGGACGACTTGGGGGGCTTTTCGCTTTGGCCTTTTAAGGACCAGTTTCTTTCGTTGGGCGGGCTCCTTAGGCGGTGATCGCCCATGAATGATGGCCTTCTCGACCGCCGAGTTGGGCACCGTCTGGGAACCGGTCGCCAACCCGTGGTTGCGGGCGAGCGCCTTCAAGTCAGCGAGCATGTTCTTACCCAACATGGTATCTGCATGAAACGAAAGTGCATGAGTTAGCTCAAAGGGGAAAAAGATTAGTGTACAAGGCAATGAAACAGCAAAAACAGGCATATGCAGAAAAGATAAAACCAAAGTCTTGTGCGTGTCGCACAAGACGCCCAGAAACAATATCAGAAGCAATGTCAAGACAAGAGTGTAGCGTCCTAACCTATTTGGAATTCCAACTGGTCCTCAAAGAACTCGAAGGAAATCAGGGTGGGGGTCAAGAATGTTATGTGGGCATCTGCCACCCTCTTCCAGAATAGGCAAAGGTCTCGATCCAAAGCTCCCATGCTATCAGGACTTCTGGGCCTCCTGAAGCAGCTCTTGGACTCCTTTTTCCCCTTGTCCACCCAGTACAAGGGGAAACCGTCGAGAAGGGAAGTGTCTTTGTCATTTGCGCGAACCTGGATGAACTTCCCCTTCCAATCCTTGTACGACTGCTGGAAGATGGTGAAAATGGATCTCCCAGCAATGGCATTCAGGCTGACCCACAGGCGATCTCCTGGGTGCTTGGCCTCAAACAGGAATAAAAACACGTCCACTGACGCGGGCAACCCCAGGTGGGCGCATGTTATCTCGAAGGCTCGGACAAACGCCCAGCTGTTGGGGTGAAGCTGGGCGGCAGTGATGTTGAGCTCGGTTAAAAGTTCCCTCTCAAATCGAGTAAGAGGGAACCTGAGTTTGACCTTCTTGAAGAAAGTGGTGTAGACGAAGCAGAAGGGCCCATCGGCGCTCACTTTGTCATCGGCGCACACTGGCAGAGTGGCGGGGCAAGGCAGCACCATCATTCTCTCATCGTGCTCCTTGTGAAATGATTGGTGGACCTCGTCCCCATTGGTCAATCGCAGAACCGCACCCGCAGTGTTCACCGACGAAGTTTCCTTTAAGAGGGTTGGACTAGCCCATGGGTATAAAGCCTTGAAGTCTGGCAGAGGGATGGGGGCTCCTCCAGCGTTTGGTGGAGTCGCTTGGGCCAGAGCGGTTTGAGAAGACGCAGGCCTCACAGCCTGCGAAGAGGGAGCACCACGAACTTGCGTTGAGTCGTGTGCTTGTGGAGGAGGGTTTCGCGCTGATGAAGGGGGGTTCGGGGTGATCTTCGTGCGAGTCATGATAGCAACTGCAAACGAAGAAGAAAGAAAAAAAATAATCAGGAGGGTTACAAAGGCTGACTCGATCATAGAGGGAAGGTGAAAGACGAACGAATGTGAGTTCGTTGCGACGATCGACAAAGCCCTAAGTTACGCAGAAGGAGAAATGGAAAAACAGCCCACAGCGTATGCACCAGACAGTTACAGGATGATGCAAATCGGTGAAAATGCAAGGAAACCCAGCAGATGAAGGAAAGTAGTTACCTTTCGATGATCAGGAGAACGTTGAAGGGAGGTGGTGATCTAGAGCGTCGAGGAACGTCGAGAGTTTTCGCAGAAGGAAATGAGAGCGTATGCAAGTGTGAAGAAAGTGATGGAACAATAGGAGCGTAAGGGGCTTAAGGGTTTTCGAAATAAGTTTTGGAAGCGCTAACGGCAGATGAAGAGAGCCGTTGATGAAGCCACGTGTCGAGCGATCGGTGAAGGGTTTGGTGGAGCGTCAAAGCAGCAGAAAGTACGATCGCTTGGAATTCTGCGTCAGTGCCACGTAGGTCGGTGTTGACGAGGGCTCTTTCAGTCTTTTCGCTAGACAAGTCTTCGCTTAAGACTGGGGGGCTTGTGTACCGCCCTGGTGGACGGGTGTGATGACGTGGCATCCTGCTACAGTGTAGGCGTGTTGACAAGGCGCCAGGTTGGCAGATGGGAAGGAAGTCGGGAGGCACGTGTGGTCGCCGATTGTTAAGTTGGCGTGTTCCGATTTCCAGTTTACCAGAATAGGCGATCGCCAGGTTGAAGATGAAGTCGCCAGATGTAGACTCAGGCGACCAGGCAGTCGGAGATCGCCAGAATGATCACATCGCCGAAGATGAAGGAGAAGCAGATTATGAAGGCGGCCGGCGAGACCACAGGGAAGGTGTATGAAGGCCCTAACTCGCCAGTTTCAGTAGAGATCGCACTCCTAAGTTAGCTATGCACTGGGCAGTACCATGCATAAGTAACTTAGCCAAAATGAGAGTAGAAGCGGCGCCAAGTCAGGGAGCCTCCAGATGATGGCACGTGTACAGTTGGATGCGAGCCACGTGTCCAGGTCTGTAACTGCCAGGAGAGAGAAAACCACCAGGTATATAAGAGTTCTTAACAGATTTTCTAAGGTACGCGCGTTCAGTTCATACACTTTACGCTTGCGAGTGACAGAGCTGTTTGTGAGAGAGAGTTTGCACGGTTCCAGTTCTTAGTATTTGGTGATACCGTCACTGACTTGAGCGTCGGAGTGCGATCGGCCGCAGCGGCGCCGTGTCGTTTCTTTGCAGGTTCTTGAGATAGATCCAGAGGAGGAACGGAAGTGAGAAGCGGCGCGCACGTCGATCCTTTGACGAGGCATTCTCCAGCGCTCCGGTCAACAGGCAGGATCATATTTGCATCATGACGCGCCCGAAATCAAAGTCTGGTTCTCCCCCCAAGACTCCCAAGTCCAACTATAAAGCCTTCTATTCATGGGCCCCCGACGAGCTCTTGAGCGAATGCACCACCCTGACAACCGTTCAGGATCTGGAGAATCATCGCGGGGATCCTCACTCGTACAACTTTAATGCTTTCTGCCGCACCCACGACGCGCACATCTCTGTTCGTCCCGGTAGGCCTGGGGAACCTGTCTGCGTAGATGACAGCCCAGAAAGGGGGATCCTTTCTTCTTTATGTACCAAACAGTATTTAAGCGCGTCGGGGTGCGCCTCCCATTCACGCCCTTTGAGAGGGAACTTCTCACCGAGATTAACATCGACCCCACCCAGCTCCACCCCAACAGCTGGGCATTCGTAAGGGGTTTCCAAATTCTCTGCGGGTTTCTGGGCATCCTTCCCTCTGTGGATGTCTTCCTGCATTTCTTCGAGGTGAAGAAACAGGGGAAAAGCTTTTGGGTAAGCTTTTCCGGGATCGCGGGTAGGATCATTCTTTCCCTCTTCCAGAACTCCTACAAAAACTGGAAAGGAAAATTCTTTAGGGTGTGTTGCGCCAAGCACAACCCCACAACTTTGGATGGCTTCCCTCTGTACTGGACGGAACACCCCAAGCTGCTCAGGGCCAAGGCCTTGGATGAGCTATCCCCTACTGATAGGGAGGTATGCAAGGCCCTGGCTGGCCTGGGGATTGTCTTTGACATGCTGAAACTCATCGCGAGCGAATACAACGCCCACTCCCTGACCACCTATTTTGGTAGGGAGACTTCTCTCGTGTTGTTTTCTGTTATCTGCATTTTACTGCATCATGCTCGCTCCATTGGCTTCTTTTACCTGTTTTCCTTTGCGCTAAGCTTCTTATGTCTCATTCATCTACGCGTTTGTGGGTTTGCATAACTGCCTTGGCCTTAATTTCTGCTATTGGGTTTGTCTGAATGTAGGATCGGTGATGGATGCCTCCAAAAGGATGGTTCTGGCGAAGGCGATGAAGGCTGCTCGCGTCGCCAAGGCTGGCGCCTCTTCCGCCCCTGCTGCTGACACAAACCCTTCCTTAACCCTGCCTCTACCGCCACCAACCACTACCGAAGCCCCACTGGGCTCATCTTCACCAACTCCACATAGCCCCCAACCACTGCAAACGCCCGACTCTTCCCCTGCCATCGCTGTTGTCCCATTGGTCGTGGCCTTATCACCGGCTCCAACCCCCCTTGACAAAGGGAAACGGGTCTTGGAGATTATATCTGATGATGAGGACTCCGACGGCGTGGCCCCTTTTAAGAGGAGGAAGGCTGCGAGGGTTCCTGTTCCGTCGGCGGCGTCGCCCCAGGGGGGGGAATTCCTTCAGGGACAACCCTCCAAGCGCTACCTCTCTCCCTCCCACAATGGTCCAAGAGGAAACAGGTGAAGGGGCCGAATCTGCTCCACCCCCACCCCCAGCAGAACTCTCCGTCGCTCCCGCCTCCGTCGCCGCCGCCCCAGATCTCATCGCCATCCCTCCTCCAATTATGCATCTGATGAGGGGGTTCAGCGGGGGATCCATGCCAGAAGGTTCCGACAGGAAGGAGGGGATGCCCTTCTACCTGGGAGCCTTCTTAGCTGTGGCCCTCGAATGGCGTGCTCAAGCTAGAAGCGCTGTTATGCAGACTCAAACCCTCCAAGCCTTGGAAACAAGGGTAGCTGCCCTGGAGGAGGAGAAGAAAACACTGGGACGCCAGAACGAGGCCTACCAAGCCACCCTGAAGATGGTGCAAGAGGCCAAGGAGGAGGCTGAAAAGCAACTGGCGGAGGCGATGGAGCTTCAGGCTAACTTCTACACCCGTGAAGTCGCTCTTCAAGTCCAAATAACAGGCTTACAGGGTATGGTCGAAGCTTACGAAGAAGTGCAAAAGGACTTGAAGGACCGGTGCTGTGAGCAGATCGACGAGCTGGAGCGGAGGGAGGGTGACATGGCTACTCAGACCAAAGCTTTGGGCCTTCTCCAGGTTGACCATGACAAGCTGCAAATCGAGGTCAGCCGGCTCCGTGCGGAGAAGGAAGTTTTGGAGAAGCAGGTAGCCTCAGGGGACGCCACCATTGAGGAGCTAGAGAAGGACAAGAAGTCCCTTATTGATGACATGGCGGGCACCTTCGAGGAGGGGTTCAAAGAGGCTCTAGCCCAGGCCGTCTGCAAGAACCCGGGGATCAATGTTTCCAACTGCGACTACACTCATCACATCGTCGATGGGAAGGTCGTGCCCCTGGAGCTAGATGACTGAGCTGCCGCCCGCAACCTCCTTTAAACTTTGTCTTGTTTCTGTCCCTCCTTGATAAATTTGTAATTCTTTGAACTATTTGCACTTTCATCACAACTATGGATAACAATCTTTGTACCTTTGAATTATCAAATTCTGATCCTGCCGACAACTCGAGCGTGGAGGAATTGCCTTGTCGCTTGCTTGACCCGCCTCTGGCAACTATGCTATCTGCAGGAACACTCTTAGAACCTCCTCCTTGGGAACTCCGAACGCAACCTGCAAACACGCAGACGGCGCCTCTAGCGGCCGTTTGCACTCCGACGCTCAAGTTAGACCACAGAATCACTAGAAAATAATGTGTGTAAAAAACAGTCTGTGTGTATTTCTCTCTGTTATGCTTTTGTACGAAAACTTACCACAGTCAGGGTCGTGGGTGTCTGGGTTTTCTGTCTGTACCTTTCACGACACGGAGTGCACCTTTATCTGGGTCGCGCCCCTCTCATACAGCGACACGTGGAGGCATGCAACTCACATCTGACCGTGCACGTGCCACCACCTGAAGGGCTCTAGCGCATCTCTTTGTGCGCCTAAGTTATTCCCTTGCGGAGTAACTTAGCGCGTTTCTTCCATCTGGGTGAAATCGCACATTCCCAGGAGAACGCCAGGTGTGGCTGGACTAGGCACACTCACCAAGCATTGCTCTCTGCATACACGATTTTCCCTTCATGATGCCATGCACGTAATGGGTTGAGAGAGTAACCAATCAGTGACCGGTTTACTGACTCCCTCAGGCCACTCTCGTGCACGACTATACCGATGAGGAGCTCTTCTTTCTCTGAGGTATGATCATGCGAGGTCCATGCGTAACGCTCTCGCTGGGAATCTCAGTCCCAGTTTAACTGCGTGTAACACAAAACCCCGATGACCATGCACCCGATGACTGATCGGTGCTCTATTGCTTCTCGCGTTCTCCCTCGGGTGTTTATCTTGGAGCTGATCTGTCGATGGCCACTCGGTTACTGACCACAGATCTCCATACCGGGGAATCTCCTCCATGACTACCCTGCCACCTGATCCACGTGTCTCCCGTTTATCTTGGAACTGATCTGTCGGTGGCCACTCGGTTACTGACCACCGATAACCATACGGGTGATCTCCTCCCTGATTTCTCTACCACCTGATCCACGTGTCACCCTGCGAGTGGTCCACGTGGTTGTCTGCTGCTGACGTCATCGACTACCGATGACCGATCGGATCACAAGCCCCCTAGTCTCGAGCTGTGAACTCGTTCTCAGCGAAGAGACTAAGTGGTCGCGCTCTCAGTCCACGTGGCAAGTGGGGCCGCATCACTTGCCACTTCACGTGTTGCCCTTTAACGTTACAACTTCCTTTCTTAATCTTGCGACACGTGGCCGCATCAACGGCCAGCGTGGAGTGCCGCTAGCGCTTCCCTTATTCAAATAGGCGCATGTTTTCACTGTTTCATCATCTTCTTCAACACTCTCAGGCTCATTGCGAACTCCCTCTCTGCACGCCCATCTTCCTTCAAGCCTTCTACCTCCAAACCTTTCGCGATCACTCAAAGGTATGGTTTTCTTCTTCCTTGGTCGATTTAGGCTCTTTTCACCGATTGCATTCGTCCCTTTCATTATCATGCATTCATCTTCTCTGTTTTTCGCGCCCCTCACTCTGCTTTCTTCTTCTCCCTCTTCCTCTTTTTCGCCTGGACATTTCTTTCTTCTTCCCTTCCTCTGTTTTTCACCGAACCATTCATCATTTCTTCTTCTTCCATTCCTCTGACCCTTCATTTTTCTCCATTGCAGTTATCTCGCAATGGCTCGCTTAAAACAAACCGCTCGAATCGTCGCTTCGTCTTCTGGTGCACAACCTTCAGCAAGTGCACCGGCGCCGCCACCACCCGTTGCAACCTCCTACCATGACAACGCCAGGGTCTACGACTGGGCTCCCTTGGCGTTGCTGGCCGAAACCTCCACCCTACTACCGCAGGGTCACCTCACATCCCTTCTGAGCAACGACCCAGACGAGCCTTCTTGCGCCGTCGACAGGGAAAACGACTTTAATATCCGCATACGCATTCCTCCTCGAGGGATGCCCATCTGTGCGGATGACAGGGCCACCAATGGGGTGCCCTTCACCTTCGTCTACTCCGCCATCTTCAAGAGGTTGAAGTTGCGCCTGCCCTTCACCTTTTTCGAGAAGGAGCTGATGATGGAGCTGAACGTCACACCCTGCCAACTCCATCCAAATGCCTGGGCTTTCATCCGGGCATTTGAGATTCTCTGCAATTACTTCGGGCTTAACGCCTCCGTGGATGTGTTTCTCTACTTCTTCGAGGCGAAGAACCCTGGGGACAGGTCCTGGGTTAGTCTAAATGGGGTTGCTGGACGGGTGCTCTTGGGCCTGTATCAGCAATCCTTCAAAGATTGGAAAGGCAGGTTCTACATGATATCTGCCACCCCACAAAGTCCAACATTGCTCGAGGGGTACCCCCTCTACTGGGTTCCTAGGGTTGAGTTCAAGAAACCCCGGGGTCTCGAAGCCATGACCCCCTACGAGCGCGAGCTATGTGGGCTGTTCCTGGGGGCCAAGTACAATTCTGCTCTTCTCATCAAACATGAGTTTGATGTGTTGGCTTTGAAAAAAATACATAGGTAGGCTCTTCTTCTTTCACCTCTTAGGATACTTGCACATTCTCACGCATGCTTGCATACATTTTGACTCACTTGCATAACTATGCCATCTAACTCTTCTTTCCCTTCGATGTAGATACGATGTCAGGGAAGGAAAGGAGGAAAGCTTTGCTGGAGCTTGCCAGACTCAAAGGGGCCAAAGGGACTGGCTCCTCTTCTTCCACCACCGAACCTATAGCCGCTCCTCCTCTCTCGGTCACGCCAGCTGAAGGCCCCGAGCCAGGAAGGAAGAGAAGAAAGCTGACGAAGGCCTTTCCTTCATCTGCTGCTGCTGCTCCTGCTCCCTCAACCGAAGAGGAGAGCTCTGGCTCTCCTCTCGTACACCGCAAGAGGAAACTTCCAGCGGTTGGGGGGGCTTCATCTCTTCAGCTTGGGGAGATTGAGGTAGTGCAGATAGAGGAAGGTTCGCCCTCGCCTCCTTCTATTCAACCTGCCCCAGTGCCAACATGCTTTCCCTCTCCTCAACAACTGCCATCCCCAGCTCCTCGATCACCATCTCCTTCCCCAGCAGGCCAACCACCTGGTCAATCCACTCCACCTGCTGGGGGCGATTCTGCTCGCTCGGGGGATCTCCCGGGACCTCTCGTGACGCCACCACCACCGCCAACCTCCGCCACTACCGCTGAAGGCGGCGGGGCCAGCTCTCGACCAAGCGGCTCTGGAGCAAGCAATGAGAACTTCAGCCGAGTTATTGCCTTGGTCCGACAACTCATTCGCAGCCGGGAGCTTGTCGAGTGGAATAGGGAGGAGGTGGACATGCACCTGGCGAAGCAGATAATGCTTTCCCTGGAGTTTTCCACCCAGCTTGAGCATGACAAGGAGTCACTGCAAAGTGACTTTGAGGCTGCCCAAGGATCCGTAGAGCTGATGAGGGGTATGGTGGAAAAAGCCAGGGGAGAGTACCTAGCGCAGGTCCAAGAGACCATTAAGACTGAGATCTTGATGGGGCAAGCCATCAATGTCTTGGACTACGAGGTGGTGGAGTTGCGGGGCAAGGTGACCCACCTGGAGGCCGAGACTTCCTCCCTACGCCAACTGAACTCACAACTGGCGGGGGATCTCGAGTCTGCCAGAGAAACGGCCGTTACTGGGGAGAAGAAGCTCGAGGAGGTGGTGAGCAAGCTGTCTGAGGAAGAAGCTGCTTCTTCCATTGCTTCCCTTACCACCGAGAAGAATGCTGCGGAGGCCTCCAAGCAAAAGCTCGAAGTGGAGAATGCTGACCTTATGGGCGTGGGCGCTGAAGCCCTTGCTGATGGGTTCGAGCAGATCAAATGCATTCTCCCGGATCTGGACCTCTCCCAGTTCAACATTTATCACAAAGTGGTAGATGGAAAACTCATCCCTCCTCCTTGAGCTCTTTCTCTCCTTTTTCTTTGTAATTTTACACTTCTGCACAATTTGTTGTACTTGAACTTGTATAAACTTTGTCGCTTAATATATACTAGTTTCAGACGCATATCTTTCTCTCTGCATTTTCTTAAGCTTTGTCTTTCTCTTTGCACACGACTAACTGTTAACCAGCTTAGGCTTAGCGCGATCTGCCTTCTTTGATCTTGGCCTCTACTTTGATCACGACTAACAACTCCCTTAGCTTCGTCCTTAACAGTTCTTGTGCACTGCTTTGTACTGGATGACTGACAAGGCATAGCCTGTCTGCTAGCTTGTTGCGTAGGAATTTGTTTGGAAAAGTTTCCTCCGACAAGGCAAGGCTGATCAGTCATCGTTCTTCAAGCAGCGTACCCACCAACAACTCATCAGTCATCGTTCTTCGGGCAGCGTACCCACCGACAACTCATCAGTCATCGTTCTTTGTACTTCACTTTGCTTCTCTATCGCTCTAGCGCTAAGTGCATAGAGGACATCGATTGTTAGAGGTGATACCTTGTTTGGCGAAACTTGCTCTACTGCGTGAACTCAACAATACTTGAACTTGACCCTCCATGCACCGCTTTTAACTCGAGCAAGTTGTTTAACCTTATAACAAACTTGGCAAACTGTTAACTCAAAGTAAACTTGAGCAACTATCAATTCTTCGGCGATGACGTTCAATAAAACTTATGAACTTAAGGCAACAAACCTTAACATAAAATCACTTACTAGGCAGCAGGTTTTGACTCAAACTAGTATTAAAATACAGTTTACCTGATCTGCCAAGTGAAATCCCCCCCTACTTCTGTCATCGCCCGGAACTCTTCTGATCTGGTACTCGCTGCACAACCCCTTCACTGTCTCAACTTTCACGCCATAAGGTTCTGGCGATGTTACCTGATTCGGTCGGTCATCGGTAGTTGATGACGTCAGCAGAAGATGATCACATGGGCCACTCGTAGGGTGACGCGTGGACCGGGTGACAGAGAGGTCAGGGAGCAGATCATCCAAAGGGGTGATCAGTGGTCAGTAGCCAAGTGGCCACCGACAGATCAGTCGGCAGAGAAGTCAAGGGACAGATCACCCAAAACGGTGATCGGTGGTCAGTAACCAAGCGGTCACCGACAGATCAGTTCCCAGATGAGCACCTGGGGGTAGAACGCAAGAAGCAGTAGGGCACCGATCAGTCATCGAGTGCATGGTCATCGGGGTCTCATGTTACACGCAGTTAAGTTGGGACTGAGGTTCCCAGCGAGGGCGTTACACACAGACCTCGCATGAACATATCTCAGAGAATTGTACATGAGGGTGGCATGAGGGAGCTAGCGAGCCGGTCAGTGATTGGCGACTCCCTCAACCCGTTACGTGCATGGCATCGTGAAGGGGGAATCGTCAACGCCAGAGAGCAATGCTTTGTGAGTGTGCCTAGACCAGCCACACCTGGCGTTCTCCTGAGAGTATGCGATCTACCCAGATAAAAGGAATGCGCTAAGTTACTCCGCAAGGGAATTGTACCGTCCCGTATCTGGGCGTTGACTAAGTCAAGGTCAAAGTCAACGACTGGAGAGTCAAAGTCAACGCAAGACGTCGCCTAGGTGGAGAGACGCCAAGTGCCAGCATCACCAAGAGGAAGCGTCGCCAAGGCCAGGCGTCGCCCAACCAGGGCGTCGCCAGCTCAAACAGTACTAAAGCAAGGCGATCACAGTGTGGTTCCCCGATACCCATGGGTAGGAAAGACCATGGAGGGAGCAACGCCGTGGGGAGGCCTCAGACCCTGTATAACCAGGGAACAGTAATAAAGAGGAGAGAAAGGTGGCTTCAAGGCCATAGTAACAACACCAGTGTAGGGCAGCCTGACTCGTGAAGTACCCCTGCCGCCCCAGAGACGCCTTTGGGACAGATACGACTCAAGAGGAAGGTCACGCCCAGGGTAGCCGGGAGCAGGGTACGAGAGGAAGGCAGATACGCTCTCAAAGTAAGTGACTAGATGATTGGGGGCATGAGTTGGCACCCAAAAAGTCACCCCTAGCGCAGTAGCACTCCCAAGCAGGAGGACTCACACGTAGAAACGTCCCCAGATGGGCAGAGACGCCCCCAGATGGGGTCACGGCGTCGTGAGGCCCTCCACGTGTACGACAGCCATGTCGGAATAGAAACACCCTTTAGTCAGGGGCCAGGTAATTAAAGTCATTCAATACAGTTTCCGTTTCGAGCATTCAGGTACTATAACAGCTCCCAAGCGTTTCAACGTCTTAAATGTGCTACGTTTTCTAATTAGATGCGCTGATTGAGTGCGTTACATTTGTAATTAAAGGCGCTTTATGGCGCTTTAAATGCTTGGGTAGTTTAAATAGCGCTGGGAATGTTGGAAAGGGGGTTCGAACTTTTGGCAAATCGACCAGAACTCTCTAGTTGCTTGCTCGTGCTTTGAGGTTACGAACAAAGGACTGGGAAAAGATCTTTGCCTGAGGGAGAAAGAGACACACATAATACACAGTTCTTTTTACCACCTTCAGAGTGCCATAAGCGGTGCTCAGAGACGGAGGTGAACAGTTTTGTTGTTTCTTGCTGGCTGACTTGAGCGTCGGAGTGCAAACGGCCGCTAGGGCGCCTCTTTGTCCTCTTTTTTGCAGGAATCCACAGGTAACCAGTGGGAAGGAGTCCCTAGCTAACGGTTCAGGTCGCGCACGAAGACGTCCCGGTCAACCGGACGGAACATTTGGCGCCCACCATGGGGCCGATATAAAACATCAGTCCCATCGCAAGTTCGAGAAGATCTGCGACGTGGCAGTAACGTTGGAGGAGGTTGGAGTGACGATGGCCCCCACCAGACGAAGCACAGCACGCGTAGCCCCAGCGGAACTATCCATGCAACAGGTCCTGGAGATAATGAGGGGGCTGCAGCAGGACATGGCGGAGTCGAAAATGGAACAGGAACGCATGCAGGCAGATCTCGACGCCTCGCATGAGCGGAATGAAGAGCTCCACCGTGTAAATGAGGAGTTGTGCCAGGGTCTGAGAAATGATCGGAGGCGGCCTGGACATGACGAGATGGAGAACCATTCCCCACCAAGGGAGTTTTCCACTCCTTTCTCGCAGGAGATCCTAGATGCAGTGATCCCGAACACGTTCGCGGGGCCCAAGGTGATCTTCACCGGGATGGAGGACCCAGAGACGCACCTTGCTGCATTTCACACACAGATGGTCCTGGTAGGCGGTTCTGACGTTGCCAAGTGCAAGCTCTTTATGAGCACCCTGACCGGGATGGCTATGGACTGGTTCATTAGCCTTCGAGAGGGTCATATCACATCTTTCAGCGAATTGTCGTGATTGTTCAGGGAACAATACTTAGCAAACAAGGCCCTGCCGCCAGTCTCTTACGACCTGTTCGATGTGAAGCAGTATCAAGGGGAGACCCTGAAGGAGTATATCAATCGCTTCGGGGCCCAGGTCGTGAAGGTTGGTACGACATAGGAGCCTATGATCGTGTACGCATTTGTGAAAGGCGTATGCCCCCGTCCTTTTGGAGAATCCATCATCCGCAACCGTCCTAGGACTTTCGCTGATCTACGACGTAGGGCAGTAGAACATATTGCTTCTGAAGGGGAGGTGTGTGTGAAGTGCACCAGCGTCGTACCCTCACGCTTGAGGGGACCGGCGCGAGCTCAACCCGTCAGGGTCAATGAGACCACGACGGGGAGAAAGAAGCCAGAGGCGAGACGCCCCTACAAGGCCAGAAAGCCCCAGCCCCGGGGCCCAACGGGAGGCGATCGCCCGGCCAGAGAAAGAGCGAGACCGGCGAGGTACAATTTTGTGGTAGAACTGAAAGACCTGATCGCCGTGCCTAATATAGCCGAGAGGCTGAGGCGACCAGCGAAGACCGACAAGGTATTAGGGCCTCGTAAAGACTCTTGGTGCGAATTCCACGAGGCTTTCGGGCACCACATTGATAATTGCCTGTCGTTGGGCTACCAGCTAGATGAGCTGGTGAGGACTGGGTTTTTGAAGGACTATGTCGCAGAGCCCACAACGACCGCCACCTCGCCGCCTCCGGCGGAAGAACCAGCACACGAGATGCCTGTGCTTGGTGAGGTCCACACCATTGCTGGAGGTTTTTCCGGCGGGGGACCCACCGCCTCCCAGCGGAAGAAATACACGAGGGGGGTAAATTCAATCGAAGAGAGGCTCTCAGGGGAGCCATGGGAGTCGGATCTCGTGTTCACGAGGAAAGACCTCCGAGATGTGGTACCCCACGACAACGACCCCGTTGTCATCTCAGTCGTCACAGCCGGAAGGAAGGTGCACAGAGTGCTTGTCGACCAAGGAAGTTCGGCAGACGTCATGTTTCTGTCGACCTTTAATAAGTTACGGCTGTCCCCCGATCTGTTGAGTCCCTATAAATACGGTAATCTGGCAGAGATTTTAAAAAAATTATCTCAATTAATTGGCTTACTGTTTTTAATTGATTCCAGTGCCATTATTGAGTTAACATCTTGAAGTTTCTGTGGTTTAAATTTCGTAATCCAGTTCGCTCTACATCATTCCAGTTAAATAAGTGAATATCAAGCACAGTTTGCATTTAAAAAAAATAAATAAAATTCTAGTAGCTAATTTTTTGTTTTCTTCATCTACTCTAGTGCTTTTCCTTAAGTATTCTTTTGTGTGCCTACTTTTCTCATTGAGTTCTTTATTTTCTTGATTGTCTTTCATTCTTACTCATTGAGTTTGTCTTACACATAGTTTTCCTTTTGCAATTACCTTTCCTTGCTTATACCTTTTCTTGTTTGTCTTTATTGGTTTTGTGGTGGTTGCTCTTGAGATTGGTGTGCTTGCTTTGACATATTTCATTTGAGGATTCCAAGCCCTCAAGATCAGATTGGTGCAAGAACATTATTTCCTTGAGAGTGATCTCTTTTTCAGCCTCATTTCACTTCGGCAGTTTCATTGCCAAAGCTCACTGTTTTTGCTAATTTTTAACTTGTTTGCTATTTTTGTGTGTTTGCTGTTTTTAATTACAAATGGCTGGATTTTCAAGTGATGCATCCTACAAGCAGAATTCTCCTTCCAAAGCTTCAATCCTTGGTGAATTACATGAAGCTCAAAGAACCATTAGACGGTTGGAGGAGAAATTGCAAAAGATGGAGGTGCAACAAGCTAGACCATCTCCTTCAATTCATGATGAGCATCATAGACCTTCAACAAGAGCTTCTTCCAATGATGTTGGCCGTGAAGATGACCATAGGAGAAGGAGAACTCCACCCCAAGTCCATGGACAAAGACATCATCACCAAGGGGAAAGAATTCACTACGGCAATGGCTTCTATCATGATCCAAAGTCCAAGATTCCTTCGGTCAAGCTACCTTGTTTTAATGGTTCTAGTGATACAAATGTATATTTAGATTGGGAGGCTAAGTGTGAACAAATTTTTGAGATCCATGAGATCCAAGATGAGCATAAGCTCAAGCTAGCCACCCTAGAGTTTAGTGATTATGCCATGAAATGGTGGCATGGAATTGTAAAGGACATTATCTATCACAAGGGTCCTCCTGTGGACTCTTGGAACTCTTTGAAGGATCATATGCGCGCTAGGTTTGTGCCCCCACATTTTAGGAAAGACCTCATGTTGAGACTCCAACGGTTTCAACAAGGCACGCTAAATGTGGATGAATATTATAAGGAGCTTGAGACGCTTGTGCTTAAAATTGAATTAGAAGAAAGTGAAGAAGCCATGGTTGCTAGGTTTGTGAGTGGTCTTAGGAAGGATATTCAAGACATTGTTGAGTTACAAGAGTATTCATCATTGGGCTCTTTAGTTCATCTTGCAATGAAGGTGGAAGCCCAACTTGCTAAGAAAAACTCTTTAAAAAATGCTTCCAATGATGGATACTACTCCAAGTCTTGGAGAAACAAAAATTCTTTTTCTAAACATCCTTCCAAAGATTCTTCTTTCAAACCCAAGGATCCTACGCCATCTACTTCTAGGCCTAAATCCACAATTAAATCGTCTAGTCAAAAGTGTTTTAAATGTTTGGGATATGGTCACATTGCTGCTAATTGCCCTTCTAAACAAATTATGTACATGCATGAAGGCATTGTAGTTAGTGAGCATGATTCCAATTCACCTAGGCATTCTTCACCTTCTAGACCATCAAGTGAAAATGAGAGTGAAAGTCCTTGTGAAGGTGACTTATTGATGGTAAGACGTATGTTGGGCACAATTCCAAAATCTTTGAATGATACTCAAAGAGAAAATATTTTTCACAACCCGATGTCTTATCAACAACAAGTTATGTTCCTTGATTATTGATGGGGGAAGTTGCACTAATGTGGCTAGTACAAGAGTTGTGGAGAAGTTAGCCTTACCCACTATCTCTCATACCAAGCCCTACAAATTACAATGGCTTAGTGAAGTAGGTGAAATCATGGTGAATAAAGAAGTCCTCATTAACTTTGCAATAGGAAAGTATAAAGATGAGGTTTTATGTGATGTTGTGCCCATGGAAGCATCTCATCTTCTTTTAGGAAGGCCTTGGCAATATGATAGACATGTTTTACATGATGGCCTATCCAATACAATGTCTTTTTCCTTCCTAGGGCGCAAGGTTATATTAAAACCCCTCTCTCCCAAAGAGGTTCATGAGGACCAAATAAAAATGAAAACTAAAAGAGAAAATGAGAAAGAAAAAGAAGTAAGTACTACACCGAGTCACACCATTTTCTCCTCTAAATCCATCATGTTGACTCGTGCTATGCCTCAAATGGACCGTCCAAGGTCTTCTTCTTCTTTATCTTTTTCATTACCCAAGGTTCCTATTTCAACACCACCTTGGTTAAAATATGTTAGGGATGATTTTTTCATACCTCCTAATGGGTTTCACCATTTAAGAGGTCTTTTTCCCAAAAATATCATCATTCCCAAACACATTTTTCCAACTTGGTCGATTTGTAGGACCTCCTTTTCTGCAATCCCTTTGGTTCCATCTGCTAAGTCATGTATTCCTTTTTCTTACACTTTTGATTGTAAAAGTAAACTGACTTTGTTATATGCAGGGATTCAGAATTCGTGGGCGAATTCTCTCCAACTCGGGGAGTATGATGAGAATCAACTAAAGGTGGCTTTTTATAATGAAGAACAAGATCATTCGCCTTCACATTTAAAGTTTTTCTTGTTAATCTTTGCAAAAGATAAAGCCCAAGCCCAAGCCCAAGCCCAAGAAGGCCAAAGCCCACAAAAGCCCAAAGACCATCCCATGAAGGGCAAGGCCAAGTTTTAAATAAATATTGTTTAGAAAGGTGCTTAGAGGGAAACATTAGAAACCTCTATTGTTAAAGCATCTTTTAGTCTTTAGTTAAGAGTCTTAGGGGGCGGGTGTTAGTAGATAGGTGTAGGAGTAAATAAGGAGGTGCCAAAGTGAGAGAAAGGATCACACCTTCCCCATGCTTTCTTTTAGGCGCAAATTCTATAAGCTTTTTGGGAGGGAGTTTTTTGAATTTGTGTAGCTTACATTTCAGCACCTTAGGCTATAAATAGAGGTGCTCTCTTTGTAAATTGGAGATTGGAATTAATCTAAGAAAACTCTACTCAAATTTTGAGTGAACTTTGGAGAGCTTTTGGAGCCTTCTTCTCTAGTCTTATCTTGATGGATCAATGGAGTCCTCAAGTGGCGGCATCACTCTTATCTAGGAGCATTCCACACTTCTAGTGGCGAGATCATCCAACATCCTTCCATCTTCATGAGCACTCTCTTCTCCTTCCTTCCTTCTCTTTCAATTGTTCATGTTGTCTTGTGTTCCTGAGTTGTTTGGTTCGGCTTTTCTATTTTTTCCAGCACCTATGTTCTGTTCTTGCCTTTTAATTACACTTTTGTTCGGTTCAAATGTTTGCTTATTCAATTCTGTTCGGTTCCTTTAATTGTACCTCTCTTTGTTGATTCAATTTGACAATATGTGGAGCATCTAAATGAGTTTGGGATTTGGTACAAGTTTTTGGTGAGTTCTTGTCTTAGAACAATGATCCAACTCTAAGAAAAGTGCCTCTATAATGTCCAGTTCAAGGTGATTCCTAAGAATGTCAAGAATCATTCTCTATATGGCTAGTGGAATCACATCACAACTCATGCCCCCAATCCTCTAGTCACTCACTTTGAGAGCGTATCTGCCTTCCTCGTACCCTGGACGTGACCTTCCTCTTGAGTCGTATCTGTCCCAAAGGCGTCTCTAGGGCGGCAGGGGTACTTCACGAGTCAGGCTGCCCTACACTGGTGTTGTTACTATGGCCTTGAAGCCACCTTTCTCTTCTCTTCATCACTCTCCCGGATCATCGGGACCTGAGGCCTTCCCACGGCGTCGCTCCCTCCAGGGTCTTTCCTACCCATGGGTATCGGGGAACCACACTGTGATTGCCTTGCTTTAGTAATGTTTGATCTGGCGACGCCCTGGTTGGGCGACGCCTTGCCTTGGCGACGCCTCTTCTTGACAACGCTGGCACTTGGCGTCTCTTCACCTAGGCAATGCCTTGTGTTGACTTTGACTCCTGGTGTTGACTTTGACCTTGACTTAGTCAACGCCCGGATACGGGACGGTACAAGGTACATGCCCTATGCTCAAACAAAGAGTACAAACAGACCACTCTTCAGTGGCCTCCGGAGTCGGGATGGGAGGAGGACGAAGCTCCGCTCTCAGCCCTCAGTGCCTGGGTAAGCTGTAACCTCCGTTGCTGGTTTATCTTCGAACCTACACCAAGGGAAACAGACATGGTGAAGACACCATAAGACAGAACATGTAAAGACTTAGAAAGGATCAAGAGCGGAAGTTTCTGAGGCAGTCACTCGTACATATATACTTCTCCAAGTTTTCGGCGTTGAACTCTAAACTGATCAGAGTGGCGGAGTCAAAACCCCCCGCCTTGGCCAGGATCCGGCAAACCACCTTGTCGTTCGGGGTTAGTTTCTTGAAGGGTTTGGACTTCAGGGCTCTCGTCTCCCTCACCCAGTACAGCGGGAAACCATCTAGGGCGGAAGGCACGAGATCGGAGCAACAGACTTTGAAAAACCTACCCTTCCACGCCGTGAAGGCGTTTTGGAAAGGAGTCAGGAGAACCCTGCTGGGAATGTTACTGAAGGTCACCCAGAGGTTGTTCCTTTGCCTCTTCACCTCGAAGAAGTGAAGAAAGATATCAACTGAGGGCGCACACCCCAGAAAGCCAAAGAGTATGTCAAAGGCCTTGACGAAAGCCCAGCTATTAGGATATAACTGGGCTGGTGCAGCGTTAATCTCTGTCAGAAGTTCCCTCTCAAACCTGGAGAAAGGCAGGCGCACGCTGATGCTTTTGAATACCACCTGATAAAAATAGAAGAAGGGGACCCCGTCGTTGGCCCGTTCGTCTCCGCACACCAGTTCCCCTAAAGTGCAAGGGAGCACGACTATATCGTCGTCATGCCTCTTCGCGAAGGCACGATGATCATAGGAGCACGAATCCCCTTTGTGTTCCCTTATGGCCCTGCTAGAAAGCAAGCATGAGCACTCGTCAAGGAGCTCGCTCGAAGCCCAAGTATACAGGTCCTTGGGGTTAACCCTAGGGGGATGAACACGAGAAGACATGTCGGAACAGTATCTGGGAAGGAGTTGGAAGGTCGAAGGAGAATGACTCGCTAGAAATGCGGGGGTAAAACATTGGCTAGAATGAACACCGGAAGAACTTTTTGCAAGAAGAGAAGTGATGCAAGGAGGCTACGAAAACACAGAGATGATAAGGGTAGGCGAAAGATTTCGAAGATCTAAATATTGCAATTCGAGCGCCAAGTGACGCAATGGGAACACCGTGCGATTGGGCCACGTGTCAGAGGATGGGAGGATGATCCTGGCGTCACTGGTTAACATTCAGAAAAACGTCGCGTCGACAGAATGCCCAAGGGTACGATGCGCCGTCGAGAACGGGAGCATCTTGTAGAAGCTCAGAATGTGTCAGGATCAAGCCAAGAGAGGGAACGTCCCATCAGCCATACGAAAAAACGCCACGTGGCTGGCGAGGGCGAGACCTTGAGCTCTCCGCTACTCCCAGGCGTCGACCAGAGTCGAAGTCAAAGTCAATGCCAAGGTAAAGTCCACGGGTTGACCACACCAGGCATCGCCAAGACGCTGAGGGCGTCGCCAGTATAACACGCAGAGGGCGTCGCCAGCATTAGACGCAGAAGGCGTCGCCAATACATGTTATCAGTAGTGTCGCCTCCCCGATACCCACAGGTAGGAAAGACTGTGGAGGGAGACGAAACCGAAGAAGTTAAAGCTAGTCACCAACGGCGTCGCCTCCCCGATACCCACAGGTAGGAAAGACTATGGAGGGAGACGAGATCGCCAAGAGACGAGTGAACCACCGGTAAGGTCGCTCCCCGATACCCATGGGAAGGAAAAACCATGGAGGGAATGACCCCCTGGGGCTTCGAGCCTTTTCGGTGCTTGGCATTTCTAGACACCCTGAGGACGATACGGCGTTGCTGTAGCAGGCCTCTCTTTAGGCGTGGGCGCCAGGCACCAAGAATCAAGGGACAAATCGCCTTGGTGCTTAAGACACCCCAGGGACGATACGGCGTTGACAGACAGGCCTCTCCGTGGGCGTGGGCACCGAAGCGCGACCTTGTCCCAAGTGTTTAAGACCCATAGTAGGTCCCAACTTTTGCGTTGCAGCAATGGCGGAGCTGCCATCGCCTTCACGAGGCAGAGGCCTCATAGATACGAAGGTGGAACAAGTTCTGAGGTACACGTTAGAAGTAAGGCGCCGGATGTACAGGACTGCCCAACACGACGAAAGAAACGGGCAGAAGTACAGGCGAAGCAATTGAAGTACACAAAAGGGAAGAACGAAGGTAAAAGTATCATGCAGACAAAACTCGATACCTTAGAAGTGTAAAATTGTCATACAAAATCCCTGGTTCCGACAAAGGTGCAAATAGTTCAAAAGATTTACAAGTTTATCAAAGTTGGCAGGAACAAATATAAAGCGCAAAGGGTAGAAGTGGCAGTTGAGGGTCGGCGGTTCAGTCATCCAATTCGAGGGGCACGACCTTTCCGTCGACGACATGATGGGTAGAATCGCAGTTTGAAACGTTGATTCTCGGGTTTTCACAGGACGCCTGAGTCAGAGCCTCTCGGAAACCCTCGTCGAACGCACCCGCCATCTCCCCCGTCAGCTCTTGGACCTCCCCCTCCAGCTCGGCGATCCTAGCGTCTTTGGACGTCAGCTGTTTTTCCAAGAACTCCTTCTCCACATGGAGCTTATTGGCTTCTGCTTGGAAAAGGCCCAAGGCGCTCTCTTGTTCAGCTAATTTCTGCCTCCAAGCAGTGTCTAGTTCTTCGAGTTTTTTCCGCTGCATCTCGGAGGCAAGAGCCGCCTCTTGGAGGCCAATGCTTTGGACTTGGTAAAAAGTGAGGTGGCCTAGCTGGTCAACATGCGCTTGTTCAAGTTCACGCGTGTATGCCTCGGACCCCTCCCTGCCCTCGTGGGCCAGTTTCAGCGAAGCCTGGGAAGCTTCCTCTCTAAGCCCCCAGGCTTGCTTCTCCTCCTTCAGCGCTCCTACCTCTTGCCTCAGTTTACCGAGGACCTCCCTCTTCTTGACAACGCTTCGGGCCTGGGTGCGCCACTTAAGTGCCACCGCCAGAAATGCCCCCATATAATAAGGCATGCCTCCCCCCTTGCGAGGATCCGTTGGCGACATTCCTTTAGTAAAACCTTGCGTCAACTCTCGGTGGATGGGGCGGGGAATCCGTGGCCTGCAGGAAGTCGAAGCAGGAACTATTGCAGTAGGGGCAGAGCCCGAGACCTCAGCCGCTTCACGAAGCGGCAGCGGCGGGGGAACCGAATCAGCCCCCTCCTCTTGTTCCTCTTGGACTGTCCGAGGCGCAGGCGATGTGGCACTCGGAGGGTCATCCCGGAGAGAACCCCCGCCGTCGGGAGATGTTCCGTCCGGTTGACCGGGACGTCTTCGTGCACGACCTCAACAGTCAGCTGGGGACTCTTTCCCGCTGGTTGTCCGTGGATTCCTGCAAAAAAGAGGACAAAGAGGCGCCCTAGCGGCCGTGTGCACTCCGACGCTCAAGTCAGCCAGCAAGAAACACCAAAAAACTGTCCACCCACGTATCTGAGCACCGCGTATGGCACTCTGAAGGTGGTAAAAGAAATGTGTATATGTGTGTGTGCTGTCTCCTTCAGGCAAAAATATTCTCCAGTCACTTGTACGTAACCTTAAAGCACGGGCAAGCAACCAAAGAGTTTCTCGTAGATTTGCCAAAGGTTCCAACCCTTTTTCCGACATTCTCAGCGCTATTTAAATTGTCCCCAGCATTTAAAGCGCCTTAAAGCGCCTTTAATCTCAAACGTAACGCGCTCATTAAAGCGCTTAATTACGAAACGTAGCGCATTTAAGACGTTGAAACGCTTGGGAGCCATAATAGTACCTGAATGCTCGAAAGGGAAACTGTATTGAATGTCTTTAATTACCTGGCACCTGACTAGAGGGTGTTTCTATTCCGGTATGGCTGTCGTACACGTGGAGGGCCTCACGACGCCATGACCCCATCTGGGGGCGTTTCTGCCCATCTGGGGACGTTTCTACGTGTGGGTCCTCCTGCTTGGGAGTGCTACTGCGCTAGGGGTGGCTTGTTGGGTGCCAACTCATGCCCCCAAGTATCTAGCCACTTACTCTGAGAGCGTATCTGCCTTCCTCTCACACCCTGCACCCGGTTATCCTGGGCGTGACCTTCCTCTTGGGTCGTATCTGATGGAGATCAAGCCCAAGAGAACATGGAGGCCACTCATCAAGCTCAAGAAGAGGTGGAGGCACAAATGGAGGATGCCCATGGAGGTCAAAGTCCACCTCAAAGGATTACAAGAAGCATGTTCAAAGCCTTGGGAGCAAGAGGACATTTATTTTCTCTTTTTGTAGTGTCTTTAGTTGAAGGTGCTTAGAGGGAAACCTTAGAAACCTCTTTTGTTATAGCATCTTTTAGGTTTTAAATAGGACCTTTAGGGGGGTGTATTAGTAGATAGGTGTAGGTGTAGTTTTTGGGAGGTGTCATAGTAGAAAAAGGTCACACCTCCCATGTGACTTGTTTTTGGTGGGAATTTCAAATGAGTTTATTTGAAATTTCCCACCTATTTTTCAGCACCTTAGGCTATAAATAGAGGTGCTTCCTTTGTAAAATTCAGATTTGAATTCATCTAAAGAAACTATACTCAAAATTGGAGTGAGCATTTGGAGAGCTTTTGAGCTTCTACTCTAGTCTTATCTTGAAGGACCATGGTTTCCTCAAGTGGCGGCTTCCACACTCATCTAGGAGCATCCATACTTCTAGTGGCGTGATCATCCAACCTATCTTCCATCTTCATGAGCATTCTCTTCTCCTTCCTTTCTTCTCTTTCAATTACTCTTGTTGTCTTGTGTTCTTGAGCATTTTTTGGTTCGGCTGTCCTTAATTTTCCAACACCTATGTTTTGGTTTTCTAAATTCTGTTCGGTACATTTGTTTGTGTTTTAATTATGTTCGGTCTTCTCTTTTATAATTCCTTTGTTGATTCAATTTGACAATATTTGGTTCATCCAAATGAGTTTGGGAATTGGTACTTGTTTTGGTGAGTTCTTGACTTAGAACCATGATCCAACTTCTAAGAAAGTGCCTCTTTATTTTCCAGCTCAAGGTGATTCCTCAAAGTGTCAAGAATCTTGTTCTATGTGGCTATTGGAATCACATCATGTGGTATCATGAGTCTTAGGTTCATTCTTGTTTAATTGTTGAGTTGTGTGCACTTTATTTCAAGAGCTCTTTTAATTTCTTGCAATTTAAGTTTCTGTTTTAGAATTTTAATTGAGTTTTCTTGCTGTTTTTCTTTTGCTCCAAGTGTTTGTGGAAAGGTTTATGGCACTCATAATTCTTATGAGTATGGTTGCTCTTTTGGAATGGCATTATCCTTCCTAGAGTATACCTTAAGCTTCCTTTCACTTGTTACAATTTGTGTTGTGTCTTTTAATTTTTGAATCATGTCAAGTTTTGTCTTAGTCATGTTATTCCATATATGTCATTACTTCTAGTAGTACTTTTATTGTTTTGATTGTTTCTTGCTTTGGTGTCATATATTTTTTCTGAATTGATGTTGATCCTTTGAGCATTTTCTTTTTAGCATTGAGTTCATACTTGTATTCTAGACCTATACAAGTTCCAATACATCATTTTCTATTATGTCTTTGCTAGTTCATCATCCTGTTTTTTTATTCCTATTAGGATTCCTCTGTTTCTGAAAAAAGTGCTTACTGTTTTTCCTTATTGCAATTGATTTACGTACTGTAAAATTCTGAAATTCTGGATTTGAGATATTCAAAGTGTTAGAAAAGAATAGAAAAAAGAATCATTCAAAAATATGAAGTACACAAAAAATGATAAATAAAATAAAAAAAGTGTACATTCCTGCCGAAAAAAATACGGTAATCTGGCAGTGATTTTAAAAAATTTATTTCTCTCAATTGGCTTACTGTTTTTAATTGATTCCAGTGCCATTTTTGAGTTAACATCTTGAAGTTTCTGTGGTATAAATTTCATAATCCAGTTCGCTCTACAACGTTCCAGTTAAATCAGTGAATATCAAACACAGTTTGCATTAAAAAAAAATTTCCAGTAGCTAAATTTTTTTTTGTTTTCTTCATCTACTCTAGTGCTTTTCCTTAGGTATTCTTTTGTGTGCCTACTTTTCTCATTGAGTTCTTTATTTTCTTGATTGTCTTTCATTCTTACTCTTTGAGTTTGTCTTACACATAGTTTTCCTTTTGCAATTACCTTTCCTTGCTTATTCCTTTTCTTGTTTGTCTTTATTGTTTCATTGGTTTTGTGGTGGTTTGCTCTTAAGATTGGTGTGCTTGCTTTGACATATTTCATTTGAGGATTCCAAGGCCTCAAGATCCGATTGGTGCAAGAACATTATTTCTTTGAGAGTGATATCTTTTCAGCCTTAAATTCACTTCGGCAGTTTCAATTGGAAAGCTCACTGTTTTTGCTAATTTTTAACTTGTTTGCTGTTTTGTGTGTTTGCTGTTTTTTAATTACAAATGGCTGGATCTTCAAGTGATGCATCCTCCAAGCAGAATTCTCCTTCCAAAGCTTCAATTCTTGGTGAATTACATGAAGCTCAAAGAACAATTAGAAGGTTGGAAGAGAAATTGCAAAAGATGGAGGTCAAACAAACTAGACCATCTCCTTCTATCCATGATGGACATCATTCTCATAGACCATCTTCAAGAGCTTCTTCAAATGATGTTGGCCGTGAAGATGAGCATAGGAGAAGGAGACCTCCACCCCAAGTCCATGGACAAAGACATCATCACCAAGGGGAAAGAATTCACTACGGCAATGGCTTCTACCATGATGCAAAGTCCAAGCTTCCTTCGGTCAAACTACCTTGTTTTAATGGTTCTAGTGATCCAAATGTGTATTTAGATTGGGAGGCTAAGTGTGAACAAATTTTTGAGATCCATGAGATCCAAGATGAGCATAAGCTCAAGCTAGCCACCCTAGAGTTTAGTGATTATGCCATGAAATGGTGGCATGGGATTGTAAAGGACATTATCTATCACAAGGGTCCTCCCGTGGACTCTTGGAACTCTTTAAAGGATCATATGCGCGCTAGGTTTGTGCCCCCACATTTTAGGAAAGACCTCATGTTGAGACTCCAACGGTTTCAACAAGGCACGCTAAATGTGGATGAATATTATAAGGAGCTTGAGACGCTTGTGCTTAAAATTGAATTAGAAGAAAGTGAAGAAGCCATGGTTGCTAGGTTTGTGAGTGGTCTTAGGAAGGATATCCAAGACATTGTTGAGTTACAAGAGTATTCATCATTGGGCTCTTTAGTTCATCTTGCAATGAAGGTGGAAGCCCAACTTGCTAAGAAAAACTCTTTTAAAAATGCTTCCAATAATGGATACTACTCCAAGTCTTGGAGAAACAAAACTTCTTTTTCAAAACATCCTTCCAAAGATTCTTCTTTCAAACCCAAGGAATCTAAGCCATCAACATCTAGACCTAAGTCTCCCACTAGAACATCTAACACTAAATGCTTTAAATGTATGGGTTATGGTCATATTGCTGCAAATTGTCCTTCAAAACGAAGTATGTACATGCATGAGGGCATTGTAGTTAGTGAGCATGATTCGGATTCTTCAAAGCATTCATTGCATTCTCATGCATCTAGTGAGGAAGAGAGTGAATGTCCACTTGAAGGGGACTTGTTAGTTGTGAGAAGACTTCTTGGACAAGTTTCACAACCTTTTGATGAAAGTCAAAGGGAAAATATTTTCCATACAAGATGTCTTATTCAAAACAACATTTGTTCCTTGATAGTGGATGGGGGTAGTTGTGCAAATGTGGCTAGTACAAGAGTAGTAGATAAGCTTGGATTGCCTACTATCTCTCATACAAAGCCCTACAAATTACAATGGCTTAGTGAAGTAGGAGAAATAATTGTTAATAAACAAGTCCTCATCCATTTCTCCATTGGAAAATACAAAGATGAGGTATTATGTGATGTTGTGCCCATGGAAGCCACTCATGTTCTTTTGGGAAGGCCTTGGCAATTTGATAGAAAAGTTTTACATGATGGCTTTACCAACAAATTATCTTTTGAATTCCATGGTCACAAGGTTACTTTAAAATCTCTCTCTCCAAGAGAAGTCCATGAGGACCAAGTTATCATGAAGAAAAAGAGGGAGAGTGAAAAAGATAAAAAAGATAAAAAAGATAAGAGTTCTAAGCCTACACTCCTTGTGTCTAGGCGTGACATTGAAAGGGAAATAGTGGCTCATCATCCTCTTTTTTTAGCCATCCCTAGAACTCTTAGCATAGAAACACTTGTTGATAGTCCTCATTGCTTGGAAAATTTGGTAGAAGAGTTCAAAGATGTGTTTCAAGATCCTCCAAATGGCCTTCCACCTTTGAGAGGGATTGAGCACCAAATTGATTTGATACCGGGCTCTTCTTTACCAAATCGTCCCGCATATAGGACCAATCCAAGTGAAACCAAGGAAATTCGCCAACAAGTTGAGGCTTTGATTGAAAAAGGGTGGGTGCAAGATAGCATGAGTCCTTGTGCTATGCCTATCATCTTAGTGCCAAAAAAGGATGGCACATGGCGAATGTGTTCGGATTGTAGGGCCATAAATAACATAACCATTAAGTATAGGCATCCCATACCTAGATTAGATGATTTGTTGGATGAATTACATGGTTCAAAAATCTTTTCAAAGATTGATCTTAAAAGCGGCTACAATCAAATCCGTATCAAACCGGGTGATGAATGGAAGACGGCTTTTAAGACCAACTTTGGTTTATATGAGTGGTTAGTCATGCCTTTTGGTTTAACTAATGCACCAAGTACCTTCATGCGCCTCATGCATCATGTTCTTAGACCTTTCATTGGTAAGTTTGTTGTGGTTTACTTTGATGACATTCTCATTTATAGCTTATCTTTGAATGACCATAGGTTGCATGTTAGGCAAGTTTTGGAAACCCTTAGGAAGGAACATTTGTATGCTAACCTTGCTAAATGTATGTTTGCTCTTGATCATATAGAATTCCTAGGGTTTGTTGTGAGTTGTAAAGGGGTCCATGTGGACAAAACCAAGGTGGTGGCCATTCAAAAGTGGCCTACACCGAAATCTTTGAATGAGGTCCGAAGTTTTCATGGGCTTGCTTCTTTCTATAGAAGATTTGTCCCAAACTTTGGTACCATTGCCGCACCACTCAATGACATAGTGAAAAAGGATGTGGTCTTTCATTGGGGAGAAGCACAACAAAATGCTTTTGATACTTTGAAAGAAAAATTGACTAATGCTCCCATCTTGGCCCTTCCTAATTTCACTAAGACATTTGAGATTGAGTGTGATGCTTCAAGCATAGGTATTGGGGCTGTTCTCCTTCAAGAGGGCCACCCCATAGCCTATTTTAGTGAGAAATTGAAGGGAAGTCATCTCAACTATTCCACCTATGATAAGGAATTATATGCACTTGTTAGGGCTTTGTTTACTTGGCAACACTATCTTTTTCCCAAAGAGTTTGTGATACATAGTGATCATGAATCTCTTAAATATTTGAAAAGCCAAAACAAACTTAACAAGAGGCATGCTAAGTGGGTGGAATTCATTGAGCAATTTCCTTATGTGATCAAACACAAGCAAGGCAAAATAAATATTGTGGCGGATGCTCTTTCTAGAAGATACACCTTGCTAAATCTTTTAACCTCTCAATATCTTGGTTTTGATCACATTAAGGAACTTTATCATGATGACCTTGATTTTTCTCTCCTCTATCAAGAGTGTCTTAAGGGAGGACACAAAGATTTTTTTATTCAAGATGGCTTTCTTTTTAAAGGAAAACGTCTTTGTGTTCCCCAATGCTCTATTAGATTATCTCTTGTTAGAGAAGCTCATGAGGGGGGCTTAATGGGACATTTTGGGGTTGCTAAAACTTTGGATGTGTTGCATGAACATTTCTTTTGGCCTCATATGCATAAACATGTTCATAGTTTGTGTGATAAATGCATAGCTTGCCGCAAAGCTAAATCTAAAATGCATCCCCATGGTCTTTATACTCCTCTTCCTATCCCTTCAATGCCTTGGGTAGATATATCTATGGATTTCATCTTAGGCTTACCCAAGACATCAAAGGGAAAGGACTCCATTTTTGTGGTAGTGGATCGTTTTTCAAAAATGGCTCACTTTATTCCTTGCCACAAAGTGGATGATGCATGCCACATTGCAAACCTCTTCTTCCAAGAAGTGGTTCGCTTGCATGGGATTCCTAGGTCTATAGTGTCCGATAGAGATCCTAAGTTCTTGAGTCACTTTTGGAAGACCTTGTGGGGCAAGCTTGGAACTAAGCTTTTATTTTCTACCACTTGCCACCCACAAACCGATGGTCAAACCGAGGTGGTAAATAGAACTTTGGGACAACTATTGAGATGCTTTATTTCGGGGAATCCTAGAGTGTGGGAGAATTTACTACCCCATGTTGAGTTTGCATATAACCGAGTAGTAAATTCTACCACCTCCCATTCTCCTTTTGAGGTGGTCTATGGGTTTAATCCCCTAACACCTCTTGATCTTCTTCCTATTCCCCTTCTTGACGATGTCTTGTGCAAAGATGGGGATGAAAAGGCTTCTTTTGTGAAAACTTTGCATAAAGACATCAAGAAGAGAATTGAGAAGAAGGTTGGCAAGTATGCTGAACTTGCCAATAAGAGGAGAAAAGCATTGTTGTTTGATGAGGGCGATTGGGTTTGGCTTCACTTGAGGAAGGATCGTTTTCCTACTCAAAGGAAGTCCAAACTAATGCCTCGAGGGGATGGACCTTTCCAAGTCCTCAAGAGGATTAATGACAATGCTTATGAGTTAGATATGCCTGATACATTCTTAGGTAGTCATACTTTTAATGTCAGCGATCTAACTCCTTTTTCTGTAGGTCTCCAGAATTCGTGGTCGAATTCTCTCCAACTCGGGGAGTATGATGGAGATCAAGCCCAAGAGAACATGGAGGCCACTCATCAAGCTCAAGAAGAGGTGGAGGCACAAATGGAGGATGCCCATGGAGGTCAAAGTCCACCTCAAAGGATTACAAGAAGCATGTTCAAAGCCTTGGGAGCAAGAGGACATTTATTTTCTCTTTTTGTAGTGTCTTTAGTTGAAGGTGCTTAGAGGGAAACCTTAGAAACCTCTTTTGTTATAGCATCTTTTAGGTTTTAAATAGGACCTTTAGGGGGGTGTATTAGTAGATAGGTGTAGGTGTAGTTTTTGGGAGGTGTCATAGTAGAAAAAGGTCACACCTCCCATGTGACTTGTTTTTGGTGGGAATTTCAAATGAGTTTATTTGAAATTTCCCACCTATTTTTCAGCACCTTAGGCTATAAATAGAGGTGCTTCCTTTGTAAAATTCAGATTTGATTTTATCTAAAGAAACTATACTCAAAATTGGAGTGAGCATTTGGAGAGCTTTTGAGCTTCTACTCTAGTCTTATCTTGAAGGACCATGGTTTCCTCAAGTGGCGGCTTGCACACTCATCTAGGAGCATCCATTCTTCTAGTGGCGTGATCATCCAACCATTCCTCCATCTTCATGAGCATTCTCTTCTCCTTCCTTTCTTCTTCTTCAATTTGTTCATGTAGCCTTGAGTTTTGAGTTGTTTTTGTTTTGGTTCCTTTAATTTTCCAGCACCTATTTTCTGTTTGCTTCTTAATTCTGTTCGGTACTTTTGTTTTTAATTCAATTCTGTTCGATCTCTTCTTTTCATTCTCCTTTGTTGATTCAATTTGACAATATTTGGTTCATCCAAATGAGTTTGGGATTTGGTACTTGTTATTGGTGAGTTCTTGATTTTAGAACCATGATCCAACTTCTAAGAAAGTGCCTCTACATTTTCCAGCTCAAGGTGATTCCTCAAAGTGTCAAGAATCTTGTTCTATGTGGCTATTGGAATCACATCATTGGGGAAGATAAGAGGGGCTATCGAGAAACACTCTTCTTCCCCCAAAACAAGGCATCACCTCTGACGATCGATGTCAAAGTCCTCTATGCACTTAGCGCTAGAGCGACAGAGAAGCAAGATGAAGACCGAAGAACGATGACTGATGAGTTGTTGGTGGATATGCTAGTGCGTAGTGCCTTGTCGGAGGAAGCTTTTCCAAACAAGTTCTTACACAACAAGCCGAAGCAGACAGACTATGCCTAGTCAGTCATCTAGTACGAAGCTGTGCATAAGAACTGTTAAAGACAAAGCTAAGGGAGTTGTTAATCGTGATCTAGGTAGAGGCCAAGATCAAAGAGTACAGATCGCGCTAAACCTAAGTTAGTTAACAGTTAGTCGTGTGCAAAAAGAAAGATGAAGCTTAAGAAGATACGAGAGAAGAAACATATAGCTGAAGCAAGTATATATTCACACCAAGGTCTATACAAGTTTCAAGTACAAGAATTGTGCAGAAATATGAAATTACAAGAAGAAAACTCAAGAAGGAGGAATGAGCTTGCCATCTACCACTTCATGGTAGATGTTGAACTGCGTAAGGTCCAAATCTGGAAGAACGCAATGAATCTGCTTGAATGCCAACTCGAACCCATCAGCAAGGGCGTCAGCACCCACGTTCATAAGTTCGGTGTTCTCAACTTCGAGTTTTTGCTTTGAAGTCTCCAAGGCGTTCTTCTCAGTGGTGAGGGAAGCAATGGAAGAGGAAGCTTCTCCCAGTTTGCCCTTTGCTTCGGCAAGCTTGACCTTCACTGCAGAAAGCTCGTTCACTGCCTTCTCAAGTTTCTTCCCCCATCAGTGGCCTCCTCCTTGGTAGACTTAAGATCCCCCGCTAGTTGCGAGTTCAGTTGGCGTAGGGAGGAAGTCTCAGCCTCCAAATTGATTACCTTGCTCCTCAGCTCCACCACTTCGCTGTCCAGAGTATTGACAGCTTGCCCCATCAAGATCTCAGTCTTGATGGTCTCTTGGACCTGCAATAGGTACTCTTTCCTGGATTTTTCCACCATATCCCTCATCAGGCCTACGGACCCTTAGGCAGCCTCAAAGTCACTCTGCAGTGACTCCTTGTCGTGCTCGAGCTCCTTGACCCTTTTCTCCAGGACCAGTTGCTTGCGGTGCTGGGTGGAAAACTCTAGGGAAAGCACTATCTGCTTGGCCAAGTGCATGTCCACCTCCTGCCCACTCCATTCGAGAAGCTCCCGGCTGCGTATGAAATGTCGAACCAAGGCAATGACTCGACTGAAATTTTCATTGCTAGCACCAGAGCTGCTTGGCTGCGAGCTGGCCTCACCACCTTCAGCAGTAGCAGCAGAGGTTGGCGGTGGTGGTGATGCAGGAAGTCTTGAGAAACCCCCCGAGTGGGCAGAATCACTCCTAGCAGGTGGAGTGGGTTGACCAATAGCTTGGCCCGCTGGGGGTGGGGGTAGAAGTGATGCTGGAGACGGAAGTTGGAGCGTCGGAGATGGTAGGCGCTGAGGGGAGGGGGAGGAAGTTGGTGCTGGGGCAGGTTGAGTAGGAGGAGGTGGGGGTGAACCCTCCTCGATCTGCACCACTTCGATTTCCCCAGGCCTAAGAGATGAAGCCCCCCCAACCTCTTGGTGTTTCCTCTTGCGATGTATAAGAGGAGGGCCAGAACTCTCCTCCTCGGTTGAGGGGTAGGAGCAGCAGCGACCGCCACAGTTGCGGGAAAGGCCTTTACTAGCCTTCTTCTCTTCTTCTCTGGCTTGGGGCCTTCAGCTGGCGCGACCGAGAGAGCTGGAGCCGCAATGGGCTCGGTGGTAGAGGAGGAAGAACCAGTCCCCTTGGCACCCCTGGTCCGGGCAAGCTCCAGTAATGCCCTCCTCCTATCTTTCCCTGAAGCCATGTCTACATCAAGGGTAAAAAGAAGAGTTAGATGGCATAATTATGCAAGTGGATAAAATGTGATGCAAGTATGCATGAGAGTGTGCAAGTATTCTAAGAGGTGCAAGAAGAAGAGCCTACCTATGTACTTTTTCAGAGACACAACATCAAACTCGTGTTTGATGAGAAGGGCCGAGTTATATTTTGCCCCTAGGAGCAACCTACACAGCTCGCGCTCGTAGGGAGCCATGGCTTCAAGGCCCTGGGGTTTCTTAAACTCGACTCCAGGAACCCAATAAAGGGGGAACCCCTCGAGCAGCATTGGGCTTTGCTGGGTAGCAGATATCATGTAGAACCTGCCCTTCCAATCTTTAAACGATTGCTGGTACAGGCCCAAGATCACTCGTCCAGCAACTCCATTCAGGCTGACCCAGGACCTGTCCCCAGGGTTCTTCGCCTCGATGAAATGTAGGAAGACGTCTACAGAGGCGTTATGCCCAAAGTAGTTGCAGAGGATCTCGAATGCCCGTATGAAAGCCCAGGCATTCGGATGGAGTTGGCAAGGGGCGACGTTCAGCTCCATCATCAGCTCCTTCTCAAAGAAGGTGAAGGGCAAGCACAGCTTCAACCTTTTGAAGATGGCGGAGTATATGAAGGTGAAGGGCACCCCATTGGTAGCCCTATCGTCCATGCAGATTGGCATACCTCGAGGAGGAATGCGTATACGAACGTTGAAATCATTCTCCCTGTCGATGGCGCAGGAGGGCTCATCAGGGTCGTTGCTCAGAAGGGTTTTGAGGTGGCCTTTTGGTAGTTGAGTGGAAGTTTCGGCCAGCAATGCCAGGGGAGCCCAGTCATAGACCCTGGCGTAGTCCTGATAAAAAGTTGCATCAGGTGGAGGTGACGCTGGTGCACTTGCTGAAGGCTGTGCACCAGAGGATGAGGCGACGATGCGAGCAGTTTGCTTCAAGCGAGCCATTGCGAGATAACTGCAATGGAGGAAAGCAAAAAGTGAGATGAACGGAAGAAGAGGGAATGATGAATGGTTCGGTGAAAAACAGAGGAAGGGAAGAAGAAAGAAAGGTCCAGGCGAAGAAAAGGAAGAGGAAGAAGTAGAGAGCGAAGTGAGAAACGCAAAAAACCCTAGCGCGGGTTGAGAAGAAGAAAAACAGAGAAGATGAGTGCATGGTAGTCAAAAGGGTGAATGCAATCGGTGAAAAGAACCTAAATGGATCAAGGAAGAACAAAAGTCATACCTTTAGATGATCGCGGAAGGTCTTGAGGTAGAAAGCTTGAAGAAAGTTGGGCGCGCAGAGAGGAGATTTGAAGTAAGTCTGAGAGTTGGAGTATTGAAGAAGATAATGAAACAGTGAAGGCGCGCGCCTATTTGAATAAGGGAAGCATTAACGACACTCCACGCTGGCCGTTGATGCGTCCACATGTCGCGAGATTAAGGGAGGAAGTCATAACGTCAACAGGCAAAGGCACAAAACTAGTGAAGACTAGTGAAGAAGGCACAAAACTCTCCAATGCTCTCTCAAAAATTGAACCTTAGATGTGAAGGTGAATGACCTCTTCCTTCATCAATAAAAGCCTCCTTTACTTGATTCTCATCATACTCCCCGAGTTGGAGAGAATTCGTCCACGAATTCTAAATCCCTGCATATAACAAAGTCAGTTTATTTTTACAATTAAAAGTGGAAGATAAAGGCAAACATGACTTATCATTTGTAAACAAAGGGATTTCAGAAAATGAGGTTCTATAAATCGACCAAGTTGGACAAATTTGTTTGGGAATGATGATATCTTTCGGAAAAAGGCCTCTTAAATGGTGACAACCATTAGGAGGTATGAACAAATCATCCCTAACATTTTTTAACCAAGATGGTGGTGAAGTAAGAACCTTTGGTAATGAAAAAGATAAGGAAGGAAAACACCTTGGAGGTGAAAGGATAAGACCCATGTCAACTTAACTCAATAATGGCACTGGAATCAATTAAAAACAGTAAGCCAATTGAGAGAAATAAATTTTTCAAAATCGCTGCCAGATTACCGTATTTTTTTCGGCAGAATTGTACACTTTTTTAATTTTATTTATCATTTTTTGTGTACTTCGTATTTTTGAATGATTCTTTTTTCTATTCTTTTCTAACACTTTGAATATCTCAAATCCAGAATTTCAGAATTTTCCATTAAGTAAATCAATTGCAATAAGGAAAAACAGTAAGCACTTTTTTTTCAGAAACAGAGGAATCCAATAGGAATAAAAAAACAGGATGATGAACTAGCAAAGACATAATAGAAAATGATGTATTGGAACTTGTATAGGTCTAGAATACAAGTATGAACTCAATTCTAAAAAGAAAATGCACAAAGGATCAACATCAATTCAGAAAATTATATGACACCAAAGCAAGAAACAATCAAAACAATAAAAGTACTACTAGAAGTAATGACAAATATGGAATAACATGACTAAGACAAAACTTAACATGATTACAAAATTAAAAGACACATCACAAATTTTAACAACAAGTGAAAGGAAGCTTAAGGTAAACTCTAGGAAGGATAATGCCATTCCAAAAGAGCAACCATACTCATAAGAAGAATGAGTGCCATAAACCTTTTCACAAGCACTTGGTGTAAAAGAAAAACAGCAAGAATACTCAAGTAAAATTCTAAAACAGAAACTTAAATTGCAAGAAATTAAAAGAGCTCTTGAAATAAAGTGCACACAACTCAACAATTAAACAAGAATGAACCTAAGACTCATGATACCACATGATGTGATTCCATTAGCCACATAGAGAATGGTTCTTGACCTTCTTAGGAATCACCTTGAGTTGGACATTATAGAGGCACTTTTCTTAGAGTTGGATCATTGTTCTAAGACAAGAACTCACCAAAAACTAGTACCAAATCCCAAACTCATTTGGATGAACCAATTTTAGTCAAATTGAACCGAACAAAAGAGTAAGAAAAGCAAAGGAACAAGATTAATGGACTGAAATATAAAATTGCCGAACCAAAACTCATAAAAAACAGCAAGAACACCAAACCAAAACTCAAGAACACAAGCTAACAAAAACAATAGAAAGAGAAGAAAGGAAGGAGAAGAGAGTGCTCATGAAGATGGAAGAATGTTGGATGATCTCGCCACTAGAAGTGTGGAATGCTCCTAGATGAGAGTGATGCCGCCACTTGAGGACTCCAATGATCCATCAAGATAAGACTAGAGAAGAAGGCTCAAAAGCTCTCCAATGCTCACTCAAAAATTGAGTATAGTTTCTTTTCTCTAATTTCAATTCTGAAAAATACAAGGGCTGCACCTTAATTTATAGCCTAAGGTGTTGAAATGTAAGCTACACAAATTCAAAAAACTCCCTCCTAAAAGCTTCTAGAATTGGCGCCTAAAACAATGCATGAGGAAGGTGTGATCCCTTCTCTCACTTTTGCACCTCCTTATTTACTCCTACACCTATCTACTAACACACCCCCACTAAAACTCCTAACTAAAGACTGAAAGATGCTTTAACAATAGAGGTTTCTAATGTTTCCCTCTAAGCACCTTCAACAATATTCTTTATTATTTAATACTTGGCCTTGCCCTTCATGAGATGAACTTGGGCTTTTTGGGCTTTGGCCTTCTTGGGCTTGGGCTTGGGCTTTGGGCCTCATCTTTTGCAAAGAATAATAAGAAGAACTTTAAATGTGAGGGCGAATGATCTTGTCCTTCATTATTAAAAGCCTTCTTTATTTGATTTGCATCAAGTAAGAACCTTTGGTAATGAAAAAGATAAGGAAGGAAAACACCTTGGATGTGGAAGGATAAAACCCATGTCAATTTGACCTTCTTTGTCTTTTTCATTTTTACTTGTGGTAGGTGGGTGAATCAAGGCTTGTTTTACCATGTTTACCTTTAAGATTTGCTTTTGTGGACAATGAAGAGCTATGTTCCCAAAACCTAAACATTTAAAACATTTGATATTTGAAGTTTTGGTAGGTGACTTAGGAATAGAAGGTTTTGTAGTAGAAACTTTCTTTGGAAACATGGTTTGTTTGGAAAAATTGGAAGGAGAAATTTGAGTAGAATTTTTGTTTGCTTCCTTCCTAGAAGAGTTGTAGAAATCACCATCATGAGGATTATTGAAAGTTTTTTTCAAAAGATATGATTCCACCTTGATGGCTTTGTGAAACACTCTCTTTAAAGAAGAATATTCTTGTAATTCTACAAGGTCTCTAATATCTCTTCTCAAACCACGTACAAACCATTTAATCTTTGACTCTTCATTAGCATGCATATTCATTTTAGTCAAAGTTGTTTCAAAATCTTTAAAGTATTCATCTACTATCCAATGTCCTTAAGGAAGCCTTTGGAACTTCAACAAGTGTTCCTTCCTAGAAGGAGGAACAAATCTCGCGCGCATACACTCTTTCAAAGCATTCCAAGAAACCACGGGAGGTTTCTTGCGATATATAATGTCCATTACAATTTTATGCCACCATTCTTTGGCATAGCCCAAAAAGGATGAAGAAACTATCCTAAGTTTATCGGCATCTTGGACCTTATACACATGAAAATAATGGTCAACCTTAGTCTCCCAATCTAAATACACATGAGGATCACTATCACCATTAAAACTAGGGACTTTTTTACAAGCAATGTTGAACACTTGGTGATATCTTTGGTCACGGTTATAGCTCTCTTCATGAGAATGATGGTGATGCTTCCTCCTTCTATGTTCCTCTTCACAGCCTAAGGCATTTGAAGAACCTCTTGATGAAGGTCTATGTGAATGATGCCCATCATGGATAGAGTGAGATGGCCTAGCTTGTTGCACCTCCATCTTTTGCAATTTCTCTTCCAAACGCCTAATGGAGTGTTGAGCTTCATGCAATGCACCAAGGACCGAAGCTTTGGAAGGAGAGTGCTGCTTTTAAGATGCACCACTTGAATAGCCAGCCATTTGCAAATGAAAACAGCAAACACACAAAAAAAAACAGCAAACAAGTCAAGAAACAAAGTTAGCAAAAAAAAAAAAAGAATTTGGCACCCAAATTGCCAAAGTGAATTTGGCCAGAAAAAGAGGTCACTCTCAAAGAAATAATGTCCCTGCACCAATCTGATCTTGAGGTCTTGGAATCCTCAAATGAAATATGTCAAAGCAAGGCACACCAATCTCAAAGCCAACCACCACAAAACCAATGAAGCAATAAAGACAAACAAGAAAAGGTATAAGCAATGAAAGGCTCTAACAAAAGGAATACTAGATGTATGACAAACTCAAAGATTAAGGAACAAAAGACAAGCAAGAAAATAAGGAACTCAATGAGAAAGTAGGCACAGAAAATAATACTTAAAGAAAAGCACTAGAGTAGATGAAGAAAACAAAAAATTAGCTACTGGAAAATATTTTTATGCAAACTGTGCTTGATGTTCACTGATTCAACTGGAACGATATAGAGTGAACTGGATAATTAAATTTTAACCACACAAACTTCAAGATTTTAACTCAAAAATGGCACTGGAATTACTTAAAAACAGTAAGCCAATTAATTGAGATAAATGTTTCAAAATCGCTGCCAGATTACCGTATTTTTTTCGGCAGAATTGTACACTTTTTGTATTTTATTTATCATTTTTTGTGTACTTTGAATTTTTGAGTACTTTTTTTTTCTACTCTTTTCTAACACTTTGAAGAACACAAATCCAGAATTTCAGAATTTTCCAGTGAGTAAATCAATTGCAATAAGGAAAAACAGTAAGCACGTTTTCATAAAACAGAGGAATCCTAATAGGAATGAAAAGCAAAATTATGAACTAGCAAAGACATAATGGAAAATGATGTATATGGAACTTATATAGGTCTAGAATACAAGCATGAACTCAATCTAAAACAGAAAATGCACAAAGGATCAAGTATCAAACTCAGAAAATTATATGACACCAAAGCAAGAAACAAAATTTCAAATAAAAGTACTACAAGAAGTGATGACAATTATGGGAAAACAAGACTAAGACAAAACTTGTATGGATTCAAAAAGGAAAATACTCAAACATATGATAGGCAACATAAAGAAAACAGCAAGAAAACTCAAATAAGCCTAAAACAGAACCGTAAATTGCAAGAAATTAAAGAGCTCCTGAAATTAAAGTGCAACACAACTAAAAAATTAAACAAGAACACACCTAAACTCATGATACCATATGATATGATTCCAATAGCACAATTTGAATGATTCTTGACATTCTTAGGAATCATCTTGAGTTGGATATGAGATAGGCACTTTATCATAGAATTGGATCAAGGTTCTTTGAACAAGAACTCACCAAGACTAGTACCAAAACCCAAACTCATATGGAAGTTCCATGTTTTGTCAAATTGAACCGATTAAAATGGAACAAAAGGCAAGAATACCGAATAGAATTGCTGGAAAATTAAAAACACCGAACCAAAATCAAAAACAAAAGAAGAACAGCCTGCTGAAATTAAAAAATGCTGAACCAAAAAGACAAGGAACACAAACTAAGACATGAACATGAAAAGAGAAGGAAGGAAGGAGAAGAGAAAGCTCATGAAGATGGAGGAATGGTTGGATGATCACGCCACTTAGAGGATGGTGACTCCAAGATGAGTGTGCAAGCCGCCACTTGAGGTAACCATGGAACTCTCAAGATAAGACTAGTGAAGAAGGCACAAAACTCTCCAATGCTCTCTCAAAAATTGAGTATAGTTTCTCTAATCAAAATTCAAATCTGAAAAATACAAGGGTAGCACCTTAATTTATAGCATAGAGGTGTTGAAATGAAAAGCTAATCAAATTCAAAATTCCCCCCCAAATTACATGAAAGTGGCGCCAACTATAGTCATGAGGAAGGTGTGACTTCCTCTCTTACTTTGGCACCTCCCTATTATGTCTACACCACTCTACTAAGCTCACACCCCCTAAGCTTCCTATTATTTTCCTAAACTAAAGACCTAAAGACGCTTTTACAAAAGAGGTGTCTTATGTTTCCCTCTAAGCACCTTTCTAAACAATATTCTTTATTATTTAAAACTTGGCCTTGCCCTTCATGGGATGGACTTGGGCTCTTTGGGCTTTGGCCTTCTTGGGCTTGGACTTGGGCTTTGGGATTGGGGCTCATCTTTATTTTATGTCTTCTTTTAATTTTGAGAAGACTAGAAGGAAGAACTTTAGATGTGAAGGTGAATGACCTCTTCCTTCATCAATAAAAGCCTCCTTTACTTGATTCTCATCACCAAGGGTCTCCCTGAGGTGGCATGGGTACTTCACGAGTCAGGCTACTCCCTACTGACGCTAGTACTATGGCCTTAAAGCCACCTTACTCTTCTCTTTATCACTGTTCTGAGCTATCGAGGCTTGAGGCCTTCCCGTGGTGTCACTCCCTCCATGGTCTGTCCTACCCATGGGTATCGGGGAGTAACACCGTCGACGCCTTCTCTGGGCGACACCTTCTCTAGGCGACGCCCTATCTTGGTGACGCCTTGCTTAGGCGACGCCTTCTCTAGGCAACGCCTGATGCAGTCAATCTGTTGACTTTGACCTTGACTTTGACTTTGACTTTGACTTTGGTCAATGCCCGGGGACGGGACGGTACAGTAACTTTTCTTAAAATTCCAAATCTGAATTTACATGAGCATGGCACCTCTATTTATAGTGTGGGGGGCTGTAATTAAAGTAGGAAAATTCAAATGAGAAGCATTTGAATTTGGCACCTATTACATGTCACAAGGGAGGTGTGACTTGGTTTCTTTCTTTGGCACCTCCTAAAACTACACCTACACCTTCTTTTTGTGTCACGTGGAAGGTGTGACTTATCTTTGTACATTAGCACCCCTTATATCTATATCTACACCTTCCTTTTATGTTCTACTAAACACTACTCAAAAGAAATTACAAAAAGAGACATCCAATGATGCTCATCTCCCAAAGCCTTGGCCTTGCTCCTAGTAATCCTTTGAAACATGAAGGATGTTGAGCTCATGGGTTGGGCTTGGACCCCCACTTGGGCTTGGGCTTCTTGGGCTTGGGCCTCATTTTGAGAAGACTAACAAGAAGGACTTCAAATGTTTTGGACCTTGTGATGGATTTGTGCCTTCCTATTTTCAGTTTTGGTGATGGTTTGCGGAAGCTCCATGGATTGAAGGTGGAACAAGATCCTCCTCAGAGTGATGGTGATCTTGAAGGTGCATGAGAAGTAGGATTTGAGAGTGGTGAGGCCAACTCTTCTTGGAAGGTGACGGTTTAGGAAGATTAAGAGCCTAACCTAAGAGGTTTTTGGCAAAGAGTGAGAATGGCACAAATTTGGCTGCATTTCACTAATGTTTTAATCTTGAATTTACATGACCCGAGCTCGTCTATATATAGCAAGAGTGGTCTGAATATGAAAAGAGAATTGGAGGGAAATTCAAATGTTGGCACATGGGAAGGTGGCTCCTAAATTCAGCACATGTGAGGTAGGTTCTAGAATTCTTCCATGTGTTAGGAGTTCTAGAACCTTACGCTCCACTAAGGCTAAATGTGGGCTGGACCTAAGTTTAATTAGGAGTAGAAAAATCTAATTAAACTTAGGTTAGCATTTTAGGTACCACTTTGCATGTTTCAACAAAAATACAAAAGAATTAAACCATGCTACTTTTGACAAAAATGTAAAAACTATTCTACACTAGAGTTTATGACATGTAGAATGCGTCCTTTTGACCCCTCTTTGACCATAACTCTAGTGGTTTCCTTAATTTGATATTTTGGTGGCCTTTCAATGGATTAGTGTCGGGGCCTCTTCCATCATCCCCTCCCTCTTGAAAAGGATTTGTCCTCAAATCCAAGGCTTCGTCCTCGTCATTAGTAGGGGGATGTATGTGGCTGGATGGTGTCCATCATCTCCTCCTTCTTGAAAAAATCTATCCTTAAACCCACAGGGTCGATCTCGGATAGCAGCCTCTTGCTTTGACAACTATGCTCGTCCTCCCGGATCAAACGTCCATCTATGGGAATCATCAAACAAAGCAAATGTGTTAGTTTGAGCAGTTGTATAAAAATCAATTCTATTAAGTTGCTATTCTTTTTGTTTTCCTATTATTTTTGGCAAATTATCATAATATTTCTCTATTTGTTGTTGTATTTGTTCTTTAATCCTCTCATGCATTTTTTTAACAAATTCAGTTTTGGTAATGCCTTCCTTATGCACAAAATTTTGTGGGTTAGGAAGGGTTAACAAATCTAAAGGAGTAAGAGGGTTAAATCCATATACAACTTCAAACGGGGAAATATTGGTAGTCTTGTGAACTACTCTATTGTATGCAGACTCAATATGGAAAAGATACCCATCCCTAGGGTTGTGGTTGTCTCTCATGATTACTCTAGGCATAGTAGAAAAAGCTATATTTTCAAATTTGTTTTGACCATTTGTTTGAGGATGACTAGAAATTGAAATTCTCAAATTAGTTCCAAATTTTTCCAAAAGAGTCCTCAAAAAATGGCCTATAACTTTTGGACCTCTATCCAAAACTATGCTTTTAGGTAATCCATGACATCTTACCGCTTCTCTAAGGAAGAGCCTATCCACAACCATAAAAATGGAGTCAAAACCTTTTGTTGTCCTAGGAAGATCTAATATAAAATCTAGGCTTATGTCTTCCCATGGAACTTTTGCAAAAGGTAAAGGAGTATAGAGTTCATGAGACATTGCCTTAGAGTTAGTTTTAAAACAAGAAATGCATCTAGGGTAATGTCTTTGAACATCTTTCCTCATGGGTGGCCAAAATAATTTTCCTTTAAAAAGCTCTAGAGTTTTATCAACTCCAAATTGACCCAAGAGTTCTCCTTCATGAAAAATTTCTTTTGTATGTGTGAAGGTAGTCTCGTTGGTACGACCATGGAGCATGAAATTTTCAATACTTTGCAATGGTCGTCTCAATAAGACATGACAAGTTTCTTTAGGCATTGCATCACATAAAACTTTATCTTTGTAGGTGCCTATAGATAACTTGCCCTTCACTTGTTGGTTATTTTCTATTTTCATATTTTCTTCACTCCCTCTAGTTTCTTTGTCTTGGCTACTATTGTTATCTTTGTCCCTTAAGATCATAGATCTTTCATTGAAACAATGTGATGCTAAATGATCATTACCAAAACATTTAAAACATGGAATTTCTCTAGTTTGAGTGTGTGAGATATGTGTGTATTTGGGTAGGTTTTGGGAAGGTTCTAGAGATGCTTCTTTTATATGCTCTTCCCCTCTACAGAGTTTGAATTTTGTTTTTGACTTGATTGTTTTCTCAAAATTTGTTTTTCAACTTTAATGCTAAGTTGAATCAAGTCATTTAAATCTTTATAGGGTAAAAGTTCAACTTTGTTTCTTATCTCAAGTTTGAGACCATTTAATAACCTAGATATGGTGGTATGGTTGTCCTCATTAATCCATGTCCTTATTATATATAGCATCATCTTTTGCCAATATTCTTCTACACTTAGATTTTTTTGATGAAGTCCTTGGAGTTTGTCCATTGACTTCCTATTGTGGTAGGAGGGAATATGGCGGCGTCTTAAAGCTCCCCTAAGATCATTCCAATACTCAATGGGAGGGTCCTTATGAAGGCGCCTTTTACTCTCAAGGGCATTCCACCAATACATAGCATTATCTTGAAAACTTAGGGTGGCTAAGGGTACCTTTCTTTCCTCACTTACTCTATGGCAAGCGAACAATTGTTCTACCTTCATTTCCCAATCTAGATAGGCTTCTACGTTTTCTTGGTGCAGATACACGCCATGTAGGGGAAGCACCATCCTTCGGGAAACCTTCTCCTTAGGCGTAATCACCAAGTCCCTGGTCATCTTGGTGTTTAGACACACCGAGGACGATACGGCACTGCTTTCAACATGCCTCTCCTCGGGCGTGGACACTAGGTACATTGATCACCTTGGTGTTTTTAGACACACCGGGGACGAAACGGCGCTACCTCCAGGCAAGCCTCTCCTCGGGCGTGGGCATCAAGTGCGCGGAGATAAGGGCTAGTTGCCTTAGGTGTTTAGACACCCCATGGACGATACGGCGTTGCTTCCAGCAGGACTCTCCTCGGGCGTGGGCACCAAAGTGCAACTTTGTCCCAAGTGTCTAGACATGCTGAGGACGAAACGACCTTGCGTTCAACAGGTCTCTCCTTGAGTGCGGGCACCCAGTACTAGTAAGCAGGCTTCGGCCAAGATAAGTCCTCATCGCATTTGAGCGATGTTGAGGCCAGAAGAGATAAGTCCTCCTTCGCCTTTGAGCGATGTCGAGGCCACAGAAGAGTTAAGTCGTCCTTCGCCCCTGAACGATGTCGAGGCCAGAAGAGATAAGTCCTCCCCGCCTTTGAGCGATGTCGAGGCTTGAAGAGTTAAGTCCTCCTTCACCCTCGAGCGATGTTGAGGCCATAGAAGAGATGTGTTCTCCTTCATCTTTAAGCAATGACAAGGCCATTAACACCTTCGGTGGTAGGTGCCTCAGGACCACGAAGGGTAAGTAAAGATCAAGCTAGAAGTGTATTACGAGTTAAAGGAGCATAAGGAAATCGCGGAGCAAGAGAAAGCAAGTAGAGACGATGGCCGACACAAAGTTAAGGCGCAGACATGTTTAACAAGTAGTAAAAAAAGAAGAGCTTGAGTAAGAGTATGAAGAAGAAGTAGTTTATTATATTCAATATGTGGCAGTTACAGAATAATTGTTCATAAGATTACAAAGTTAAAAGGAGGCTAATCCTCAGGAATCTCTAGGGTACAACTTTGCCGTCAACAATGTGGTTGAGAGGGCCGCAGCAAGAGACGTTGATCCCTGGGTTTGCGCAGACCGCCTGGGCTAGAGCCTCTGCAAACCCATCAGAGAAGGCGCTCGCAGCGTCATCGACCAGCTCTTGCTCTGTTTTCTTGGAGCGCTCGGCTTGAGAGGCCAGCTCTGCCAAAGCCTCGTCCCTCTCAGCCTGTACTTTCGCAAGATCAGCTTCCAGCAGGCCGTAGGCTTCAGTTTTAGCGTTAAGCGCCGCCTCCACCTCACCCAGTTTTACCTCTCGATCAATGCATTGGTCCTCGAGTTTCTTCTGTTTGGTCTTGGAGGTTTCGACGGCGTCTTTAAGCTCCGCAATCTCCACACGAAGGATCACAGTTTGTGCCAGTAGCTCAGCATAAGTTTACCCAGGTTCGTGGAGTCGTTTGTTGACGGCATCTTTCGCCTTCTGCGCCTCCTTCAGAGAGTCCTTTTAGGCGTCCTCTTGACGGGCCCAGCGACGCTCCTGGATCTGTTGTTGTTCCTTCAGGGTAGCCAACTCTTTTTCAAGAGTTTGAAGGGTTGAGAGCTTGCTGGCTTTGGCTCTAGCCTGGTCACGCCAAGAGGTGGCGCAAGCAAGGAATGCCCCAAGATAGTAAGCCATGCTCTCCTTCTTGGCCTTTTCAGATGGGCCCCCTGGCGTCGCCCGACGCAGGTAGCGCCTCAGTAACTCTTGGACTGGTTGGGGAAGCTCTGGGGCCGGCGCAGGGGTAGGCGTAGACTCAAATTCAGCCCCACCCCCCAAGGCTAGTTGATGGGGCGGTGAGGTAGCACTTGGGGGATGCTCCCTCAAGGACTCGGCACCGTGGCTGGAGGAAGAATGAGAGGTGACGACCTTGTTGGTCCTCCTCCTCTTGAAGACCTGCCCGTCCTCAGTATCCTCGTCATCCTCAGAGGGAACCACCACCACCCCTTTTCCTTTGTCTAGGGGGGCTGGTGCGGTTGCGGTTCCAACCATGGTAAGAGGCACGACTGCAATAGGGGGTGGAGAGCTGGAAGTGTGGGTGGCAGATGGTAAAGGAGAGGTTGGAGGCGCCAACTCCTTCAGGCATTGGGTGTTTGGAGGCGCCAGCTCCTTCAGGTGTAGGCTTGCCACAGGCCTTCAAGGCTTTGGCAAGCCTCATGTGTTTGTTCGCATCCATCACCGAGTCTGCACCAGAGAAGCAAACAAGCAAAGGTTATATACAAGCCAAGTTAAGCATAAAGCACAAGATGTGTTATGGAAACCGAAAGCAGATAAGCAGAATGAAAATCAACAAAAATGTGCACACGCAGAGTTAGAGATCAAAGAAGCACGAGTGGGGGTTTGATTCCCATACCAAAGTACTGGGCTAGGGCTACAGCGTCGTACTCACGAGCTATCAACTGTGTTGTGTTAAAGATTACCCCCATGTTGGCCAAGACCTGGCACACCCCACGATCAGCTGAGGGCAGCTCGTCCAGGGTCTTGGGTTTGGTCAGCTTCACTTCCTTTACCCAATACAAGGGGAAGCCATCCAGTGTTGTGGGGTCGTGATCAGTGCAGCACACCCTGAAGAACTTGCCCCTCCATCCCTTGTAGGATTGTTCGAATAGAGATAGCAGGATCCTCCCGGCGATGCCGCTGAAGCTGACCTAGAGGCTCTTCCCTTGCTTCTTGACCTCGAAGAAATGGAGGAAGATGTCCACAGAGGGGGGTTGGCCGAAGTATCCGCAAAGGATCCCAAATGCCCTGACAAAGGCCCAGCTATTTGGGTGTAGCTGGGCAGGGGCGACGTTGATTTCGGTTAGGAGTTCTCTCTCGAACCCAGAAAAAGGCAAACGCAGTCCTATGCGTTTGAACACTGTTTGGTAGAAAAAGAAGAAGGCCACCCCGTTGTTCGACCGATCGTCCACACAAACGGGCTCCCCGGGTACGCAAGGGCGCACAGAGATGTAGGCATCATGCCTTTTGGTGAAGGCGTCGTGTTTGTAAACTCTTGGGTCACCTACATGATCCCTCCAATCCTTTTGGGAGGTTAGAGTTGAGCACTCAGCGAGCAACTCGTCAGAGGCCCAAGGGTACTAGGCTTTGTAGTTGACGCTGGGAGGTGGAAGGTTGGCGGTGGTTTTGGTACGAGCCATTGCACAAGCAAAGAAAGATGAAGAATGAAGAATAGCAAAGGTTCAGCAAACAAGGGTTATGGCGCAAAAGGGGAAGAAACCCCAGAAAAAACCCTACCCACGTGAGAAGCTTAGAAAAAAGGGGAACGAAGGAATGAGAAGGAAGAGCGCGAATGCAATATATAAATAGGCCAGGCAGTTATATCAGTACAAAAGTTCAAGAGAAAGGGCTATCAAGGAGGAAAAACCATACCTTTGAGTGATCGGAAGAAGGGAAACTTTGGGTGTGAAGAGAAAATGCGGAGAAAGCTTCGAGAAGGAGATGAACAGTGAAAGAATGGGAATGCAAAGCGATAGAACAGTAGCTGGAGCGCGCGTTTTTGAAAGGTATAACGTAAACCTGAGGAGCGGAAAAGGCGCTAAGTGGTGGCCGTGCGATTGAGCCACGTGTCGAGAGATTAATGCGTCACTTAAGTTGTCACGTCACAGGCACAGGAACGTCCCATCAACAGAATGCCACGTCACAGGCCTTAGTCTTTTCGCTGAAAACAGTTATCAGCTCAAGACTGGGGGGCTTGTGTACCGACCCGTCCTCGAGCGTTGACCAAAGTCAAACATACGATGGGACTCACCAAGGGGCTCCAAGGAGGAAAGTAAGCGTCGACCGCCTTGGGCGTCGACAGGTTTAAGCGCCTCCCACCTTAAATGTGTGACTCGTTGTTCTAAGAGCGTGCTTTGGCCCAGATGGTGCCACCCCCCGATACCCACGGGTAGGGAAGACTGTGGAGGGGGCGGCATGGTAAGAGGCCACGGTACGAGCGTGGAGGCCTCGGGCCCCGGTACCTCAGAACAGTAATAAAGAAAAGAGAAAGGTGGCTTCAAGGCCATATTTTGTTGAACCAAGTGGTGTTCAATGTTTTGAAGAATCCAAATCCTTTGAAGGATGTTGAAGCCTCTGCTTTGCTTGATGTTGTTGTGCTGGTTTAAGCTTTGTTCTAGGGTAGTTTATATGTTGTAATCCACCCTTTGATTAAATCTCAAGCAATTAGCATCTCAATCTTTATGAAAGTAAAATGTTTTTCAAACTAAGTTGAAACAACCGATTGTTTTGTCGAAACAACCGATTGTTTATACTTAGGTGTTTTGAGAAAGATTGAAAATTGTTTTTGAAAGGATGAAACTGTTAAGTACCAAAACAACCGATTGATTCGAGGAAACAACCGATTGTTTGTTTTGGAATCATAACAGAAAAATTGTTTTGTGTTTGACTGAGCTTTAAATGCTTTAACTGTATACGCTCCAGTCATTAAATGCTTTGACCAATCTTTTAATGCAATTTAAGAGTTTGTTAAGATTTGATCCGATCGGTCATCGGTAGTCGATGACGTCAGCAGCAGAAAACCACGTGGACCAGGTGACAGAGAGATCAGGGAGGAGATCGCCAAGAGCGGTGATCGGGGGTCAGTAATCAAGTGACCACCGACAGATCAGGCGGCAGAGAGGTCAGGGGACAGAACACCCAGAACGGTGATCGGTGGTCAGTAGCCAAGTGGCCATCAACAGACCAGTTCCCAGACTAACGCCTAAGGGCAGAACGCAAGAAGCAAATAGGCACTGATCAGTCATCGGGTGCATTGTCATCGGGTGCATTGTCATCGGGGTCTCGTGTTACACGCAGTTAAACTGGGACTGAGGTTCCCAGCGAGAGCGTTACACATTGACCTCGCATGAGCACATCTCAGGGAATCGCGCACGAGAGTGGCCTGAGGGAGCTAGTAAACCGATCAGTGATTGGTGACTCCCTCAACCCATTACGTGCGTGAAGGGTAAGCTGTCTACACAGAGAGCAACGCTTGGTGAGTGTGCCTAGACCGGCCACACCTGGCGTTCTCCTGAGAGTATGCGATTTGCCCAGATGAAAGAAATGTGCTAAGTTACTCCGCAAGGGAATAACTTAGCACACGAAGAGAAGCGCTAGAGCCCTTCTAGTAAGTGACACGTGTGTGGTTAGATGTGAGTCGCATGCCTCCACGTGTCATCATCTGAGAGGGGTGCGGTCCAGATAAAGGTGCACTCCGTACCGCTAAAGGTACAGACAAGCGCAGCCAAGCGCAGAGACGCGTGGACACGCACAGACACCCACGCTCTACTGATTCTGGAGGTACATTGTCTCTGAAAGGCGTAACAGGGTTCTGACACATGCCAGAAAAGCATAACAGAATTCTGTTAGGCCCAGATACAGGGAGAGACATAAAATAGAATCAGGAAGAGATTGAGGGGGATACGAAAAATAGAGAGCAAGAGTTTTTCACACACACTGCTAGTTTTCTCATTTGGTGGTTTTGTGGTCTAACTTGATCGTTGGAGTGCGAACGACCGCTAGAGGCGCCGTCTGTGTGTTTTGCAGGTCACGTTGGGAGATTCAAGAGAAGGTTCTGAGGGTGATTTTGCAGAGAACGCCAGTCGCGTAGACGGGACAGAGAGTGCTACAAAGCGATTCCTCCACGTTCGAGTTGCCGGCAGGATCATTTGGCGCCCACCGTGGGGCTTGAGTGAATCGTGGTCCCATATACACCACAGTTTTTGAAGCTTACCAGAGTTTTACCAAGTTCTTTGCTAGGGAAAGATGCCAAGAAACAGACAACCATCACCTGCGCCATCTGCTGACGAAGGAGCTGTGACGATGGCGCAGGTCCTGGAGATGGTGTGCACGCTGCAGGATAACGCCGCAGCGTCGAGAGTTGAACAAGAGAGGATGCAGACGGAGTTGGCTGCGTCGCAGAGTCGGAACGACGAGCTGAATCGCGTCAGTGAAAAGTTGAGGAGGACATTGCAGGCACAGAGGGAACACGCGGTTGACGAAAGGGTGTCGAGGCAACCGTCGCCTCCAAGAGCGTTCCCCATGCCATTCTCCCCTAAAGTCATCGGAACAATGGTGCCTCCCAACCTGGTGGGGGTAAAGGCGTCGTTCACGGGGGTAGAAGACCCGGAGGCGCATCTGACGGCGTTCCACACCCAGATGATGTTGTCTGGGGGCTCAGACGCTGTGTACTGCAAAATGTTCATCAGCACGCTAAGTGGAATCGCCATGGAGTGGTTTGTGAGCTTACCAGAAGGACATATCACGTCTTTCCCTCAGTTTTCAAAGCTTTTCATTGAGCAGTACATCGTCAACAAAGCACCCGCAGTGGTGTCATATGATTTGTTCGATGTACGACAGTACCAAGGCGAGTCGCTGAAGGACTATCTCAACCGCTTTGGAGCACAAGTGGTTAGACTACCCAGCAAGGATGAGGATATGCTGGTGCACGCGTTTAAGAAGGGAGTGTTGCCTGGTCCCTTCAGTGAGTCCCTCATCAGGAGCCATCCCAGCACCTTTGCAGAGATCCGACGACGCGCGATGGCGCACATAGTGGCAGAAACAAAGGTTTCTGAGAAAAGAGGAAGTGCTGCACCACCAAGACCGCGTGGAGGGCAAGGGAAGCCGCAGCAGCAAGCAAGGGTGCATGAGGCCAAGGAGGGGAAGAAGGTGCGGGGAAAACCTCGTCCCTATCCACCAGGCAAGGATCAGAGCAGGGGGCGTGCAAGAGAGAATAACGCACCCCCAAGATACAATTTCATGGTGGGATTGGCGGATCTCATCGCGCTCCCTGCTATGGCAGCAAGATTACAAGTACCGGAGAAGACAGATAAGGTACTGGGAAGGAAGAAAAATGAATGGTGTGAGTTTCACCAGGCCTTTGGCCACACACTCCACTCCTGTTTGGCGCTGGGACACCAACTGGCAGAGTTGGTGAAGTCGGGGTTCCTAGCAGATTACCTGCGCGAGGCGCAGGGTGATCGCGCGTCGGGATCCCCGATTTCCTTTGCCATCGTCTATCGATGGATCCTAAGGTTCGACCTGTGCGACAAAGGCGAAGGAAATTCAACGAGGAGAAGAGGAAGGTGATCCACGACGAAGCACAGAAGCTCCTTGCAGCAAGGCACATCAGAGAGATCTAGTACCCCGAGTGGCTAGCGAATGTGGTGCTGGTTCTGAAGGCAAGCGGAAGTGGAGAATGTGCGTGGATTTCACTGACCTCAACAAGGCGTGCCCCAAAGATTCTTACCCCTTACCCAGTATAGACGCCCTAGTTGATAGCGCATCAGGGGGGAAGTTACTCAGCTTCTTGGACGCTTTCTCAGGGTATAACCAGATCAGGATGCACCCCATGGATGAGTGCAAGACCGCATTCATGACGGAACGGTCTTGCTATTGCTATAGGGTCATGCCATTCGGATTAAAGAACGCGGGGGCTACCTACCAGCGACTCATGGATAGGGTGCTTTCGCCCATGCTGGGAAGGAACGTACATGCATATGTAGATGACATGGTGGTTACGTCCCAAGAGAAGAAGCATCATGCAGCTGATCTGGAAGAACTATTCACCACCATCGCCAAGTACAGACTGAAGCTCAACCCTGAGAAGTGTATTTTTGGCGTGGAGGCTGGGAAGTTCTTGGGTTTCCTCTTAACAGAGCGGGGAATCGAAGCTAACCTAGAGAAGTGCACAGCAATCGTGGCAATGAGGAGCCCGACGACGGTGAAGGAGGTGCAGCAGCTCACCGGCCGCTTGGCAGCCTTATCCCGGTTTATGTCCGCTGGAGGGGAGAAAGGTCATCCGTACTTCCAGTGTCTTAAACGCAACAGCAGATTCCTTTGGACACAGGAGTGCGAGGAGGCCTTCATCAAACTGAAGGAGTATCTGGCAAGCCCCCCAGTCTTGCGAAAACCCCAGGTAGGCATCCCTCTTCGTCTATACTTCGCTGTGACGGAGAGAGCAGTCAGCTCAGTCCTGGTGCAAGAGCAAGATCAGGCCCAGAGGCCTGTGTACTTCGTGAGTAAGGTGCTGCAAGGCCCTGAAACGAGGTACCAGGCCCTCGAGAAGGCTGCCCTGGCGGTGGTATTTTCAGCCAGAAGACTCAGGCATTACTTCCACAGCTTCACAGTGGTGGTGATGACAGATCTGCCTTTCCAAAACGTGCTGAAGAAACCTGATGTAGCAGGCAGGATGATCAAGTGGGCGGTGGAATTGTCAGAGTTTGACATTCAGTACGAGCCTCGAGGACCGATCAAGGGGCAGGTGTTCGCGGACTTTGTAGTCGAGCTGTCGCCGATCGCGACACCTGCAGAAGGTTTAGGTTTCCGATGGGTGTTATCGGTGGATGGTTCCTCTAATCAGCAGGGGAGTGGCGCTGGAGTCATTTTGGAAGGCCCAAACGGGGTACTGATCGAGCAGTCCCTCCGCTTTGCCTTTAAGGCCAGCAACAATCAGGCGGAGTACGAGGCCCTGATCGCAGGAATGTTGCTAGCAAGAGAAATGGGAGCAAGAAGCCTGCTGGCCAAAAGCGACTCTTTGCTGGTCACGGGGCAGGTTACAGGGGAGTTCCAGGCAAAGGATCCCCAGATGGCAGCCTACCTGGAGTATGTACAGCTCCTGAAGACGTCCTTCACTGAGTTTGAGTTGGTACACGAGCCAAGAGAGCAAAATGCCAGAGCAGACCTGCTTGCCAAGCTGGCCAGCTCAGGCAAAGGGGGGAAGCAGAGGACCGTCATTCAGGAGACCTTGAAGGTACCGCGAGCGTTCGTGTCGGACAACCAGGTACTCCATGTGTGCAAATCAATGGAGCGTCTGACGATCGGTCATCGGTCGTTGACTCAAGAAACGTTGAAAGCACCGAGGGTGAGAGCGCGACCGTCGAAGATCGATGAGTCGATGGAGGTCCGCGCGGTGAAGGAACCCGACACCTGGATAAAGCCATACCAGTTATACTTAGAAGATGGTGTACTCCCACTCGACGTGGCAGAGGCAAAAAGGATAAAGAGGAGTTCAAGTAAGTTTACTCTAATAGATGGAAACCTCTTTAGATTTGGATTTTCTCACCCTGTGCAGATCTGTGTGCACGGTGAGCAATGCACCAGACTCATGTCTGAGCTGCACGAGGGGGTGTGCAGAAGCCACGTAGGTGGTCGCACTTTGGCAAGTAGGATACTCCGCGCGGGGTACTACTGGCCAAAGCTGAAGGAAGACTGCGTAAGGTTTGCTCAGCGCTGCAAACAGTGTCAACTGCACGCAGACTGGCACAAGGCACCTCCTGAGGAGTTGAGGTCCATCCATAGCCCGTGGCCATTCCACACATGGGGGATCGACATCCTAGGACCTTTTCCCCTGGCGATAAGGCAGATGAAGTTTCTCATTGTGGCCATCGAGTACTTCACCAAGTGGGTGGAGGCAGAACCAGTCGCACACATCACCGCACAGAAAGTCGAGCACTTCGTCTGGAAGAACATCGTCTGCCGCTTCGGAGTACCCAAGAGGTTGGTCTCCGACAATGGCACCCAGTTCACGAGTCATCAGCTGAGGAAGATGTGCGAAGAGTTAAAGATACAGCAGGTTTTCGCTTCAGTGGAACACCCACAAACCAATGGGCAGGTGGAGTCGGCCAATCGAGTACTGCTCAGGGGGCTGAAGCGAAGACTAGACAAGGCTAAAGGAGGCTGGGCAGAGGAGGTCCCCAGAATTGTATGGTCTTATCATACCACCCCACAGTCCAGCACCCATGAGACACCCTTCAGCCTTGTCTACGGGACAGACGCCATGATCCCCGCGGAGATACAGGAGAGCTCCCCCAGATTTTTGAATTTCATTGCTGAAGGATCCTATGTAGAGCGAAAGGTGAATCTCGACCTATTGGACGAGGTGCGAGAAGAAGCCAGAGTCAGTGTTGAAGCCGTAAAAAGAAGAGTAGAACGGAGGCACAACTCTAAGGTGAGACTCAGGCGCTTCCAGGAAGGTGACCTGGTGATGAGAAAGGCGCATCAGAATGAGATGGAGAACAAGTTGTCTCCAAAGTGGACAGGCCCGTACAGAGTGATTGAGACGTTGGAGAACGGAGCTTATCGACTAGAAACTCTGGAGGGAGGAGCAATCCCCAGAACGTGGAACGCCACCCACTTGAAATTTTACTTCAGTTAAGTTGTAAAGTAGTTGCGTTCTCGCGCTAAAGATACATGCTTTGTATATAGTGGGAACAGTTGAACAGACAAGGGGGCACTCTTTTCCCTAAGGAGGGTTTTTAACGAGGCCACCCAATTAAAGAAAAAATTTCCAGCATATCAAGTGTGCGCAAGTACTAAAGTTAAAATCCTCCTTGCCCCAGGCGCAAGTGCAGGTGATCGGTTAGGCCTTACTCGCCCTAGGCGCGAGTACTGGCACTGATCTAAGTCTTCCTCACCCTAGGTGTGAGCGCAGACAGCTAAGGGTTTGAAAAGCCAGAGGTGCTAGTAAGACCAAGAGAGGGAAGGGAAAGATCTCGACAAATGTCCTTACCCACTTGGCATACACCAATATTGGCCCAGTAAGGCTCTTAGTCCGAAACCCTTCTCACCCCAAGAGTGAGGCAGGGAATGAACGACTCAATCCGCCGAAGGGTGATGACCTTGGGGAAAGTAAGAGGGGTTAGCGAGAAACACTTTTCTTTCCCCAAAACGAGGCATCACCTCGAGCGATCGATGCCAAAGTTCTCTATGCACTTAGCGCTAGAGCGACAGAGAAGCTAAGTGAAGATCGAAGAACGACCACTGATGAGTCGTCAGTGATTGGTTGGTGGTGCAAAGCAGCGCACAAGAACTGTTAAACACAAAGCTAAGGGAGTAGCTAGTTGTGATCAAGTAGAGGCCAAAATCAAAGGAGGCAGATCGCGCTAGGCCTAAGCTGGTTAACACTTAGTCGTGTGCGAAGGGAAAGACAAAGCTTAAGATCGCGTTAAACCTAAGCTAGCTAAAAGTTAGTCGTGCGCATGAAGAAAGGTGAAGCTCAAGAAAAATACAAGAGAAGAAGGTTATACAAATTGAGAGTATGTATTCACAACCAAGTCTTATACAAATTTTGAGTACTAAAAAAAAAAAAAAAAAAAAAAGTTGTGCAGAAGTAAAAATTTACAAAAAAGAGAAGAGATCAAGGGGGAGGAGGGGTGAGCTTTCCATCTACCACTTCGTGATAAATGCTGAATTGCGAGAGGTCCAAGTCTGGGAGAACGCATCGGATTTGCTCGAGTGCCAGCTCGAATCCGTCAGTAAGGGCATCAGCACCCACGTTCATCAGATCAGCTTTCTCCGCCTCCAGTTTTTGCTTCGAGGCCTCCGCAGCATTTCTCTCAGTGGTAAGGGCAGCAAGGGAGGAGGCAGCTTCTTCCAGTTGGCCCTTGGCTTCAGACAGTTTGCCCACCACCTCCTCAAGCCTCTTCTCTCCAGCAGCGGCCGCGTCCTTGGTGGACTCGAGCTCCTCCACTAGTTGAGAGTTCAGTTGGCGTAGGGAGGAGGTCTCGGCCCGTAGCTGCACCACCTCGCAGTCCAGTGAGCTAACAGTTTGCCCCATCAAGATCTCCGTCTTGATGGTCTCTTGGACCTGCACTAGGTACTCCCTCCTAGCCTTTTCCACCATGCCCCGCATCAGCTCTACGGACCCTTGGGCAGCTTCGAAGTCACTTCGCAGTGACTCTTTGTCGTGCTCAAGCTCCCTTACCCTCTTCTCCAGGGCTATTTGCTTGCGGTGCTGGGTGGAAAATTCCAAAGAGAGCACCATCTGCCTGGCCAGGTGCATGTCAACCTCATCACCGTTCCATTCGACGAGCTCTTGGTTGCTGATGAGCTGTCGAACCAAGGTGATGACTCTGCTAAAGTTCTCGTGGCTAGCTCCAGAGGCGCTTGGTCGCGAGCTTGATCCACCACATTCAGCAGTTGCAGTGGAGGTTGGCAGTGGTGGCGGTAGACCTCCCGGATGAGCGGAAGCGCCCCCAGCAGGAGGAGCAGATGGACCAAGAGATTGGCCTGCTGGGGGGAGATGACGGTTGAGAAGTTGGAGGCGGCTGTTGGCAGGGAGAGGGAAGGCATGTGGGCTCTGGGGCAGGTTGAGTAGAGGGAGGAGGGGGTGAACCTTCCTCTACCTCCACCACCTCGATCTCCCCAGGCTGGAGAGATGAGGCCCCCTCAACCGCTGGCAATTTCCTCTGGCGGTGTATAAGAGGAGAGCCAGAGCTTTCCTCTTCGGTTGAGGCAGCAGCAGCAGCAGCAAGTGAAGTAGAAGCCTTCACCAGTCTTTTTCTCTTCCTTCCTTGCTCGGGGCCTTCAGCTGGCGCGACCGAGAGAGGGGAGGCTGCAATGGGCTCGGTGGTAGAAGAAGAGGAGCTAGTTCCCTTGGTCCCCCGAAGCTTGGCAAGCTCCAGCAAAGCTTGCCTCTTGTCTTTCCCTGACATTGAATCTACATAGATGAGAAAAGGAAGAGTTAGATGGCCAAGTTACGCAAGTAAGTCAAAACATATACAAGCATGCGTGAGAAGGTGCAGGTATCCTAAGAGGTGGAAGAAAAAGAGCTACCTATGTATTTTTCCAGAGCCACCACATCAAACTCATCTTTGATGAGGCGAGCAGTGTTGTACTTGGCCCCAGGAACAGCCCACATAGCTCGCGCTCGTAGGGGGCCATGACTTCAAGGTCCCTGGGTTTCTTGAATTCAACCCCAGGAACCTAGTAGAGGGGGTACCCCTCGAGCAGGTTTGGACTTTGTGGGGTGGCAGATATCATATAGAACCTGCCTTTCCAGTCTTTGAAGGATTGCTGGTATAGGCCCAGGAGCACCCGTCCAGCAACCCCGTTCAGGCTAACCCAGGACCTGTCCCCAGGATTCTTCGCCTCGAAGAAATAGAGGAACACATCCACGGAGGCGTTGTGCCCGAAGTAGTTACAGAGAATCTGGAATGCCCGGATGAAAGCCCAGGCATTTGGATGGAGTTGGCAGGGCGCGACGTTCAACTCCATCATCAGCTCCTTCTCGAAAAAGGTGAATGGCAGGCATAGCTTCAACCTTTTGAAGATGGCGGAGTAGATGAAGACGAAAGGCACCCCATTGGTGGCCCTATCGTCCGCGCAGATGGGCATCCCTCGAGGAGGAATGCGGACTTGGATGTTGAAATCGTTTTCCCTGTCTATGGCTCACGAAGGTTCATCCGGGTCATGGCTCAGAAGGGAGGTGAGATGACCCTGTGGTAGCAGGGTGGATGTTTCGGCCAGCAACGCCAGGGGGGCCCAGTCGTAGACTCTGGCGTTGTCATGGTAGGAGGTGGCGACAGGCGGTGGTGGAGCTGGCGCACTTGCGGAAGGCTGTGCACCAGAAGATGAGGCAATAATGCGTGCGGTTTGTTTCAAGCGAGCCATCGCGAGATAGCTGCAAATGGAGGAAAAACGAAAAGTCAGAACGAATGGAAGAAGAGGGAATGATGAATGGTTCGGTGAAAACAGAGAAGGGGAAGGAGAAAGAGATGCCTAGGTGAAAAGAGGAAGGAGGAGAAGCAGAAATTAGAGCAAGAACGCGAAAAAAAAAAAACCCTAGCGCGAGTCGAGAGAGGGAAAATAGAGAAGATGAATGCATGATAACAAGAAAGATAAATGCAATCGGTAAATATGACCTAAATAGACCCAGGAAGAAGAAAAACCATACCTTTGGATGATCGCAAGAGGTTTGGAAGCAGAAAACTTGAAGAAAGATGGGTGCGCAGAGAAAGAGTTCGCAGGAAGTCTAAGAGTCGATTGAAGAAGATGAAGGAACAGTGAAGGCGCGCGCCAACTTGAATAAGAGAAGCGCTAGCGGCACACCACGCTGGCCGTCGATGGGGCCACGTGTCGCAAGATTAAGGAAGGAAGTCCAAACGTTAAAGAAGCAGCACGTGAGGTGGCACGTGATGCGGTCCCACTTGCCACGTGGACTGAGGGCACGACCACTTAGTCTCTTCCACGAGAACGAGTTCACAGCTCGAGACTGGGGGGCTTGTGATCCGATCGGTCATCGGTAGTCGATGACGTCAGCAGCAGAGAACCACGTGGACCACTCACAGGGTGACACGTGGACCAGGTGACAGAGAGATCAGGGAGGCGATCGCCAAGAGCGATGATCGGGGGTCAGTAATCAAGTGACCACCGACAGATCAGGCGGCAGAGAGGTCAGGGGACAGATCACCCAGAAGGGTGATCGGTGGTCAGTAGCCAAGTGGCCATCAACAGACCAGTTCCCAGACTAACGCCTGAGGGCAGAACGCGAGAAGCAAATAGAGCACTGATCAGTCATCGGGTGCATTATCATCGGGGTCTCGTGTTACACGCAGTTAAACTGGGACTGAGGTTCCCAGCGAGAGCGTTACACATGGACCTCACATGAGCACATCTCAGGGAATCGCGCACGAGAGTGGCCTGAGGGAACTAGTAAACCGATCAGTGATTGGTGACTCCCTCAACCCATTACGTGCGTGAAGGGTAAGTTGTCTACACAAAGAGCAACGCTTGGTGAGTGTGCCTAGACCGGCCACACCTGGCGTTCTCCTGAGAGTATGCGATTTGCCCAGATGAAAGAAATGTGCTAAGTTACTCCGCAAGGGAATAACTTAGCACACGAAGAGAAGCGCTAGAGCCCTTCTAGTAAGTGACACGTGTGTGGTTAGATGTGAGTCGCATGCCTCCACGTGTCA